>NC_065443.1:175734202-176065869 GCF_917563875.1 Diabrotica virgifera virgifera
AAGTCAGTGTAGAAGTAGACCGAGATGTAGCAAATGTCAGGAATCCCACACCCCAAAAGATTGTATTAGTACAGATTACGTACCACGTTGTTTTAGTTGTCAAGGAAATCACCTTACAACTAATTTGTCTTTTTGTCCAGAATTTAAAAGACAAAAAATGGTGAAGGGGATTATGAGCTATTGCAACATTAATTTCTTTGATGCAAATAAACAGGTTCCAAGAAATACGTACGCCAACATAGTCGCTCATAATACCTCTGCCATGGAAAATAGTGTAATATCCTCGACAAATTATCCCCAACGGATTCAATTTGGACTTACCCCATCTAGCACAAAACAGTCTAATTCTTCTCAACCCCAGTTCTCACAGACCCAGAATTTACAACCCAAGTCGTATAAAAATAATTTTACTACTTACATGTTTTATTCCCCTACATATTCAAACCCAAGCAAAAGGCACAGGCCAATTAGTCCTAATCCCATTGAAATTTCAAGAAAAGAAATAATCACTCAACCAAACTCTGGGGGAATTTTTAATAGTCAACATTATTTAAAAAACTCAATTGGAGTAAAATCACAATCAGAGGAACTAAATTCAACAATAAGTTTAGTTTTAGAAGTAGTTCCCAATATTATAAATAATATAAAACATACAAACAATTTTAATGTATCAGAATCAGAAATAGTTCAATTAATTAGTAATCATGTAAACCAAACCTTGTCTTCAAATTCGCAGACATTATCACAAATATGAATTTGCTGCAATGGATTTGTCATTCAGCAGTAGCTAATAAAGTAAATTTAGAATATCTGCTATATCAAAATCAAATTTCCATAGCATTACTCTCAGAAACCTGGTTTAAATCAAAATACTATTATAATTTTAAAGGTTATAATTGCTTTAGATCAAAAAACAATAAATCTTTTATAAAAGGTATATTTAAAAAACCCTCAAAAGGGCCACATCAAATTCACATAACTAGTTTTCGACTGGTTTACCAGTCATCATCAGTGCTTACCTAAAATGAATATAACCTGATAAAAAAAGGCAAAGATATTGAAATTTTGACTAGGGTTAAAAAAATATTAGGTTATACTCACGTGCAATGTACATGCTTAACCACCAATATAGTATTACACAAAAATATGTGGGTCAAAGCCCAGTAAAAGTAGTCCGTCAAGAAAATATTGGTATAAAATGCTACCTTAAGCCTGGATGTTTAAAATATTATCTAATTTGCCCTAGGTAATATCTGAGAGCTAGGTATGACTTGTTCACATGTTGGAAGTGAGACGGCAAGTGAAAATGAAATGGTTGGGAACCTCGGAACGATGACAAGACAAATGACAGGTCCACAGGTAGTTTAAAATAACCTGTCATATTTAAGAGTAAGGTATGCAGATTGTTAAAATTAGAAATGATATAACAACACACCCAATGTGAAAATTATCATTTAAAATTCATTAAACTAGTTGTTATTGTAAAATGGATTCTCGCTAACTGTAAGTGGAACTAGTTAGGCAAACCACATTACACAGGAGTTTAGTGTTCCAAAGTGTTCAAATTTTATTATCAAGAGATCGAAGATTTAAAAAAGCAATTTTGTGGTGATTTAGAGTTATCGAATTTATTTAACTTATTAGTAGCTGTTGGAATTTGTGTAAGTGTGTAAGAAATCACAATGGGGTGTCTAAGGTGAAAAAATGTCTTAAATAATCTAGGGGATGTATCATAATGAAAGCACAAACTCAGACTGAGGCGACTATTTCTTAAAGGCAATGCAGGCTGCCCGGATCTCTAAGGGTCCAAAAACCAAAACCGTAATATGATGATGACAGTAGGGGCTGGGTGGGGGGTGGGTGTATGAGATGTCTGTGAGGAAATTAATGAAAGGAACAAGAACGAGAACCAGAAAGAAAAAATTAAACTGTTGGTTTGGTTTAGCTAGAGAAGAGTATTATATGTTGGTGATCACTGTTGGTTTTCAAACTGTTAATTATAATTGTAATTAAGTAAAATATATAAATATTAAGAATATTAAATACCTACATAATATGTGTATATATGTATTTGATTTCAATTTAGGCATATAATATACCTAGTGTGACCAACTAGCCCGAAAACTCCGAGACATGGCCCGAATTACGAAGTCGTGTCCCGGCGTCCCGGACAAGGCTTTCGGGCTATACGAATTGTCAACGTTTTGGAAAAATTCTATTTTGAATGCGTTATTTTTCTAAGAATTCACATCAAATTGAATTGGTGGGACGAAAAAAGTCTACAATTTCTAGAGTGTAATATTCTAATATCACATTTTATATCGTGGTATTATTTCATTGCAAGACAAATATGATTTTAGAAACAAGCAATGTAAACAACGAACATATTTTTTGTTCCTTGAAGTCAATTTAAAATATGAGTAGATTTATTTTTAACGCTTTGGCCACACGGGCGATTTTTTACGGCGCCGCCGCCGTAAGAGCAGTAAACCTGACGAGCCATTGTTCGACTAAATCCTATTTCATCTAAAATTGGTGGAGGAGTTAGTCAACCAATGGGCGCCGTAAATTATCGCGCCGTAAAAATCGCCCGTTTAGCCAAAGCGTTAAGGTTTTCCTCTCATTTTGAAGCAAATTTAATCGTTCGACAAATATGATAGTAAGAAGTAATCAACATAAAAATGCTCTAAAGCGGTTGTCTTTTGATATGTTTGACAATTATATTTTTGACGGGATTACGCCACAATAAGTTGTAATGATAATTACATTTTTATATTAACCTAATGTTAAATTTGGTAAGAATAAATGGTAATAAACCAACAATTTCCGAATTGCAAAAGACGAAACGTCAAAAACTAACAAAAATCTAATTATCATTACAACCAATTGTGGCTTAATCCTATCAAAAATATCATTGTCCACATTAAATAATGAATATAATGATAATATTAAAGTTCTATATTAAAAAAATGGCCAGATTTTCATTGAAAAGTCCCAGACTTCAGGTATTTTTTTAGCCCTGTCCCTAATTCGACTAAATTTGAGTTGGTCGCACTAAAGATACCTAAAATCACCTAAATTATTTAATTTGGAATTTGAACTATTGACAAAAACGCATCCATAGAAAAAGAACAGTGTATAACACGTGATAAATATGTGTTTTTTCTCAGTTGTTGTACAATATACAATTTTTAACAACATAAAAAAATTGTAATGAGTTTTCCCCGAAAACTGCTCCATTTTTTGGTTATTTCACGTTGAAATATTTGACATGGAATTTGACGAATAAGAACCTACTTTTCATTAGCTACAACTCTGCTTCTCTTGGGCAGTCCCGGATTAAGAATCTTGAGGAAGTCCCTAGTCAACCCTCAACCCAAGCTAGGAGGCCCCTCAAGAGACTTTTATCTTTTCCCTCCCAAACCTCGGATAACCCCTCCATCTCCGGGCGGTATTCCTTTGATATACCTACTAGTGGATATTTTGTAGATTAAATTAAATTTTTGTTTCATTTTGTAAAACGTGTCGCTTAAAGAAATAAAACAAAGAAATAGTCAAGAAACTATTTATATAATTTTGCTTAAATTTTGCAATAAAAAAAGTTTTCAATGAAACTTTTTTGAGTTTCATAGAAACAAAACTACTTAATAAAATATCTTCTACTTCCAAATTTTCGAGCTCATCATTCTCAATAGCCATAATTGAGGGAAATGCTAGTCTATTTTGTGCCACTCTCGAATGGTGACAGTTTTTAATAATCCTCATTTTTGAAAATGACCGTTCGTCTGTTGCATTTGTAATCATTAGCGTAAGATAAATCTTACAAGCTACTGACAAATTTCGAAACTTCGATTCGAACTTGTTCTCATAAATAAGCCAAAAAGACTATGAAGCAGGAATAAATTGTTTTCACTACAAATCCTAAGATGGACTACAAAATATTTTTTTCTCCACCCTGCAGAAAATCTTCATTGGAATTAGCATCATCAAAATATAGTTTTCTTGCTCGCGTTTGTTTACTCTCGTCGGTATATTCAGAGTATTGTAGATCGCAGACCATCTGCTCGTAATAAGCAAAATTATCTCTTTGGGATTTTAAGAACTCCAAAAGTCATTTTAGAAGCTGAACTGCAGTTTCAATTTCAATCTCTTATCTCTGTAATTATTTACTGACAGCGTTGATATGAGTTCTAAAATTAAAAAAACCATAAAATCCTTTATAAAGGTATATATTTGTTAAAATTCCTATACAGGGCTACATTACAGAAAAGAACTAGTTTTCAATCGGTTGACCGATCATCATCAGTGTTTGCCTAAAATGGGTATAACCTGATAAAATAATGCAAAGTATTTAAAATTTTGACTACGATTTTAAAAGTTATAGGTTATACTCACGTGAATCTAACATGCTAACCACCAAAGTAAAAAATATTTGGGTAAAAACCTTTTACAATTTATCCATAATAGGAAAATAGAAATAAAATGTGAAATTAAACATGGATGTTTAAAATATCCAATGTTTCATGCTCTATGTATCATTGAGCTCGAATCTGACTTATTCACATCATGACTTTTTGGTAGCAATAGTTCTGATAACGGAAAAATGGCTACTATTGTAGCAAGTGGCTTCCATTATCAGAGCCACTTCCTACCATAAAGTCATGATGGGAACAAGTCAGATTCCAGCTCAATGGTACCTAGAGCATGAAACATTGGATATTTTAAACGTTCATGTTTAATTTCACATTTTATTTTTATGTTCCTATGACGGATTAATTGTAAAGGGTTTTTACCCAAATATTTTTTACTTTGGTGGTTAGCATGTTAGATTCACGTGAGTATAACCTATAACTTTTAAAATTGTATTCAAAATTTTAAATACTTTGCATTATTTTATCAGGTTATACACATTTTAGGAAAACACTGATGATGATCGGTTAACCCATTGAAAACAAGTTCTGTTCTGTGATGTAGCCCTGTATAGGGATTTTAACAAATATACCTTTTATAAAGGATTTTATGGTTTTTTGTAATAAATGGTATAAAGTCAACTACAGGAAATTTTTTTTTCTCGTGGAAGTTCTAAAATTGTTCCAAAAAACTCATTCATTATGAATGTTTCTGTTTTGACATTTCTTTCAGCAAACACAGCCTCATCAACTGTTTCAGCTTTCTAATTAGGATCTTAAGCAAGACTATGAAGACCAGTTTTGAAGGCGTTATAACCTTTAGACCAAGCTCTTGTTGCAGAGACCTTTTAAGGACAAGGTTTAGATCGTGGCGAATGGGATCGCTTAGTTATATTCCATTTAACCATTTGATCGTTGCTTTCCAACGGTGGCTGAAAGAGATTGAAAAAAAAAGCTGTACACGGACTGAACAAATCCAAAATATGATATTGCTCCAACGGGTCCAACACAACTTTTAGCAGCACTTACTCCAACCAAAGCGAGTGTGCGGCTCAAGAAAATGTAAATTGCAAGTTTGTTAATCTTAGATAAATGAACCTGGATACCATTGTATTTTCCTGGTACCTATGTAGTGAAAGGCATGGATAATGAAGAAGATGGTAGCGAGGGGGCGCTGACTCATTTGTTGCTCTTGCTGTTACTACTTCTCTAAGAAACCGTGCAGACTGATAGGAAGTGATGTTCCTTCTACCAAACGGCATTCATTAGCGACTTATTCTCACAACATAGGCTTTCTATGTGAACAAAAGTATGCATTGTAATCTACTTTTATACGTCCACCGTCGCTTTTATGGTATTGCGCGATATTTGAATTTTTCAAGATAATATGACTTATAATTTTTATTTAAATCCAATTTTTGTTTTTTCATTTTGGGCCCTGCGAGGCCTCCTTTGGGCTCTAGACCCCTAGGCAACTGTCTACTTTGCCTAATGGTTAATCCGGCACTGCTCTTAGGTCTACGAACTTCAGACATACATACTTCATACAGAATATTTTTTCGATAAAATACTTACTTTTTGAGTTAATTGCGAAAAATAGTTCAAAATCATGTTTTTTTTTTGTTAGAAATGAACTTATTCACTAGCATATAACTCGAAAAGTATTGACGTAGTGAAAAACCCTATAGAACAAAAGTTGCTTAGAATTAGTCTTTTTATCCAATTCCGGACTTATTCTGAATGTATATTCTTTTACCCCCCGAGAAGGGGGTATTTCCCAATTTTTGTAAAATGGAGGGGATGTACAATAATTGTAAATTTTTTCTTATATAATAATCAACAATTTCAACTACCAATTCCCAAATTTTCATTCTTCTATTATTTTTTTTATTGAGATCGTTGTTTGATCGGGCTATTATCTTTTATCCAAAATATTATGTATTATGTAAATGTAAATATAGCTGTGTCGAGTGCCATATGATAAATAAATAAATCACCATTTAAATTTGATGCCACACTAGTCATTGTTTGAAATCCTTAAGGCTATGGGTACATAATTCGCAAATATTTTACGTGTATCCCTACTTTTTCTGTCTTTACACGGTAAATTACGTGTAGCAAAATTCACACTGGTATGGATATGTAAACATTACTAGAATGTCATTCTACTTGAAAATGTCATCATTAATTTAAAGAGATGGGTTTTGAATGTTCTTGGATAGCTGTTATTTTTATAATTGCAAATTATTAATTCAGTTAATAAATGTGATAATTTTTTCACTAACTATGTATTCAATGATTGTAATAATTTATTTGTACAACAAAAACTAATACTCAATCGAGAAAAGAGGAAAAGTGTTAAAGTGATTTTTTAATAATATATTGTTATGGAACGCTTACAACTTTGAACATCTTTAACAACAAAATACTTGGATCACAGAATATAATTATTATCCTGATGTATTCTCTGTTTGGATCTTCCACAAATAATACACAATAAATAACTTTTTATTAAGTTCACGTCTTAAATCAATTATTTATCAAATACACTATATATCAATAATATTTAATCAATACTTCAAAATATTCCCGATGCAATGTCAAATATTTAAAATTGTCACTGATTGTCAGTGTCTGATTGACAATATATGCTGACAATATTATATTCGGCTGAGTGCGTTGTAAGACAAAGATAGATTTGGAAAATATTACTACGGCATTGTGTTCATTTTTTTCGAATCCTGAAAAAACCAATAAACATTTTTGAAAAATTTAAACGCAGAATGAAAGATTAAATTATTACCGAGGGCCGAAAGTCCCTTAGAATAAATAAAAAGTTTATTTTGAATGAGATATTTAAAATTAAAAATCACACTAAATTTTCTCTTAGTGTTTCACCCCTGTAACTTATTTAAATAAACATTATAGAAGTTCTCAGTGACTTTCGGCCCTCGGTAATAACGTAATCTTTCATTCTGCGTTTAAATTTTTCAAAAATACTTATTAGTTTTCTCAGGATTCGAAAAAAATGAATCCCCATTTGAATAGCATTGCAGCCGAAAATACGTACCGATCCTCTTAATTAAGAAAAACGTTAATTTATTTTAGCATCTTCTTTTCATGTAAACATCCGACTATACTAAAATCACAATCAAGATGCACTAGAAAAATAAACAAACCAAGACACGTTAAATGTTAAGGCTATGGGTACATAATTCGCAAATATTTTACGTTTATCCCTACTTTTTCTGTCTTTACACGGCAAATTACGTGTAGCAAAATTCACACTGGTATGGATATGTAAACATTACTAGAATGTCATTCTACTTGAAAATGTCATCATTAATTTAAAGAGATGGCTTTTGAATGTTCTTGGATAGCTGTTATTTTTATAATTGCAAATTATTAATTCAGTTAATAAATGTGATAATTTTTTCACTAACTATGTATTCAATGATTGTAATAATTTATTTGTACAACAAAAACTAATACTCAATCGAGAAAAGAGGAAAACTGTTAAAGTGATTTTTTAATAATATATTGTTATGGAACGCTTACAATTTTGAACATCTTTAACAACAAAATACTTGGATCACAGAATATATTATCCTGATGTATTCTCTGCTTGGATCTTCCACAAATAATACACAATAAATAACTTTTTATTAAGTTCACGTCTTAAATCAATTATTTATCAAATACACTATATATCAATAATATTTAATCAATAACTCAACACATTCCCGATGCAATGTCAAATATTAAAAATTGTCACTGATTGTCAGTGTCTGACTGACAATATATTCTGACAATATTACATATATTCGGCTAAGTGCGTTGTAAGACAAAGATAGATTTGGAAAATATTACCACGGTATTGTGTTCATTTTTTTCGAATCCTGAAAAAACCAATAAATATTTTTGAAAATTTTAAACGCAGAATGAAAGACCAAATTATTACCGAGGGCTGAAAGTCCCTTAGAATAAATAAAAAGTTTATTTTGAATGATATATTTGAAATTAAAAATCACACTAAATTTTCTCTTAGTTTTTCACCCCTGTAACTTATTAAAATAAACATCCCCATTTGAATAGCATTGCAGCCGAAAATACGTACCGATCCTCTTAAGAGGAGTACTAAACTCCCGAATCATGATTTAGAGCGCGTCCATAGTGCACGCTGGTTTATGAGTCAGACAGCCAGCGCTGAGGCGGTGTGTGAATTATCATTTGTATTTAGTTGTCAGCGCGCTGGTGAACTTTGGACAGGTCCATTTAAATACGAAGGATTTAGCTGCACCGACTCGGCGTCGGCTTTCTGACTCCAAGGCCTGCTGAAACCAGCGTGAACTATGGACGCGCTCTTAGGGTGCGTCCATAGTGTACGCTGGTTTCCGACTCAGAAAGCTGAGTCTGTGTGCGAATAATCCTAACAAGAGCGCGCAGATATTCTTTGGACAGCCCCGTTTAAATACAAAGGATTATTTGCACACGGACTCGGCGCTGACTTCGGAAACCAGCGTGCACTATGCGCACGCCCTTTTACAATGTATATATTTTGTAAATCATGATTAAGGATTTACAGTATATATCGCACACCTAGTTCAATAGTGCCACAAGTGCAAAACATAATAATTTCGAGAAATGAGCAAAACGTTCTGTAGCAAACGAGTTATGCCTTGTAAATGATTTATTTTGAGATTAATTGGCTTCAAAATTACAATTTAGTTAGCGAATTATAAAGTTATTCGCTGTGTCTTATTACAATTTATTAAAAATAAAACGTTAATTGTATTTTGATATTTATGGCGATATTGCATTTTGAAGAAAGTCATTTATAAAACGATACCTAGGAGATACGGCGGCAATATAATCAAAAAATCAATTGATTTTTGCAGTTGTGGCCGTATTGAACGTATTGAATTACATCGGTTGTATTGTGGCAGTGTGTATTATCGCCACATCTTACAGTTATGGCCATATTGCATTTCAAAACCCACGTTATTACCCTATAGTGTAATACCGAAGTATCTTACTTTGTACTTATTCAACACAATATTTCAGTTAAGGCTGTATTGCATCAGAAGGGGTATTATATAGGCAACCTTTTAAAGCCTTAACCCAAAATTCGAATTTTTTGCAGTTGTGGCACTATCGAACTAGATTTACGATGTTACGGGTTAAGTTAGGTAAACGGGTAATCCTAGGATTACCCGGGTAAATTACGAAGTATCCGCGAGATATTTCAGTAATATCGGATAGTAAGTCCGAAATGTAATTTAAATAGTTCAAATTTCGGGCTTTACTCGGGTAAAACGAGTAAGTTAAAAAAATGAAAAAAGAGAAAAGAAAGCAGTATTGATGGAGCGTTCTTACAAAATAAATTGGAGGCATAATAGTCCGTTCCTTAACGGTAAAATATTGCAAAACCTCTAAATTTTAAAGAACCGCTTGGATTAACATGAAATTTGGCATACACATAGCTAATAAGTCAAAGAAAAAAAGTGATATTGTGCCGATATGTGCTTTTGCCCTGGGGGTGGTTTTCACCCCCTTTTGGGGGTAAAAAAATATTCGTCCAAAGTAAGTCAGGAAATGGATAAACTGGCTAATTTTAAGTAACTTTTGTTCTATAGAGTTTTTTCTCTAATTCAATACTTTTCGAGTTATTTGGCAGTGAATATGTTAATTTTTTTCAACAAAATAACCACGCTTTTAGACGGTTTTTCGCAAATAACTCAAATAGCAAGAATTTTGTCGAAAAAACATTCTTAGCAAAAGTATAGAATGTAAAAATTTTTAAAAAATGGTGTACATATCTCGTCTTTACACCTAGTAGAAGTAGAGTTATAGCTAATGAAAAATAGGTTCCTATTCGTCAAATTCCAAATGGAATATTTTAACGTGAAATAACCAAAAATGAAGCACATTTCGGGGAAAACTCATTACAACTCATTTAAAGTGTTTAAAAAAAGCTTCATTTTTGTTTTATAAAAAAAATATCTAGCATCAAAATTAAACAAGTTACGCTCAAAATAAAGTTAGTCCCTTTTGGTTTTGGTAAAAAATCGAGAAAATCACCCCCTAATTAGTATCTTAAATGAACTTAATCGTTACGACTTCAGAAGTTTCTTGACTCGTGTATATATTGTTTATATGATCTGTAAGTTTCATCGGTTCAAAGTCCTTATTATTGAAAGGGCTCTAGTTAAAAGGGGTTGAACGAGTCACTGATCACGAATGTATGCAAATTTAGAAACACCAAATTTTTCATGATATTCAGAAAAGTAAATCTGACTTTTTTTTGTTTTTCGAGATTTTTGGTATTTCTAACAATTTTTAAGTTATTTTGAAAAAAAGGATATTTTTCAAAATTTAAATTTTTAAAAATTTTATTTGAAACCAAATTTTTTCAAAAATAAGCACTTTGAATCGATGAAACTTACAGATCATATAAACACAACATAAGTAAAATAATTTGTGGAGCGGTAACGATTAATTTCATTTAAGTTGCTAATTAGGGGGTGGTCTTCCCGATTTTTTTTTTGCAAAAACAAAAGGGACCAACTTTATTTTGAGTTTAACTTACTTAAATTTAATGCTAGAAACTTTTTGTAAAAACAGAAATAAAGATTTTTTTAAACACTTTAAAAAAGGTATATTGGTATTTGAAATTTGGTAAATATGAATCTATTTTTCATTGGATATAACTCTGGTTATACGAGATCCAGAGACCTAACGCGTACACCACTTTCTTTACTTTTTTATAGGCTATATTTTTGCTAAGAACGTTTTTTTCGACAAAATACTTACTTTTTGAGTTATTTATAAAAAACTGTCTAAAAATGTGGTTATTTTGTTGAAAAATGAACATATTCACTCACAAATAACTCGAATAGTGTTGACTTGGCGAAAAAGCTCTATAGAACAAAAGTTACTTAAAATTAGTCAGTTTATCCATTTCCGGACTTATTTTGGACATATATTTTTTTAACCCCCAAGAGGGGGTGAAAGTCACCCACAGGGCAAAAGCACACATCGGCACAATATCACTTTTTTCCTTTGACATGTAAGCTATACGTATGCCAAATTTCATGTCAATCCAAGCGGTTCTTTAAAATTTAGAGCAAAAACCGTGAAAGAATAGACTATAAATTTTTCAGAAAAATACAGATTTATCGATCGCAAGCATACAATACTTTTGGATGACAGTTGTGTAAATATCGGATATACAGTAAATAAGGTATAGGGATATATAAGGATTCAACCATAATCAGTTATCTTCTCTTCTTCTTCTTTTACTTCTTGGAGATCTTTCGATCTGTTTAATTCGGAAGCTGCATCTGGTTAATTTCCTGGGAGGTAGATTGCCAACTATCCTTGCATCTTTTAGGTGGTCTTGAACGGGGCGGGTTGTTTTCTAGGGCAATTTTTGGAAGTATATTCTCATCCATTCGGCTTACATAGTTGACAACTTACAAGAAGATATCCTACCGGTGCTTATAGCAGCCAATATCGGCAGTTCAAGTGAGGATGATTTTTCCGAAATCGGGTAGAGATGCTAATTTCGACTTAACACAATCATTGTTTTGAACTGTAATAAGTCTAATCTTTAGTTCATTGTGATTGTAGTATAAGTGGGCATTTTCTCTTAATTCTTTAATTCTTCTTCTTCAAGTGCCATCTCCGCGACGGAGGGCGGCAATCATCATAGCTATTCGGACCTTAGAGACTTTTTTAATTGCATTCACACAATTATTCAAATAGAGGTCAAAAACATAACATACCAAGGGGAATGCAAATGCTCCCAGGTGTTGTTTTATTATTAATTCACATGATTAACAATTATTGTAACAATTAAAAATGGATATGTTACAGTTCAAGTTGATTATCCAGTTGGAGTTGACTCCAACTAGTTGGAGTCGACTCTAACGGCTGGTTTCAGTAAAAGTTGATTATAAATATAAAATGAAGATTTATATTCAACATTTACTAGTAAAAGTAGACTCCAACTAGGAAAAGTATACTCTTCCCAATGCCATTTAGTAAAAGTTGATTCTGATTCACACAAACAGACGATTCTAGAAATTAAATGTTACTGAATATGTTCAAATTAGTCTAGACTGTATCGTCGCCCCAGTTAGGAAAATTACTCCGATTCGAATTTTTTGCACAAACTTACTCAAAAAGAGGTCCTTATAACAAATCTACTGGGTGCCAGGCAGTACCTTGATCGATAAATTGTTTAAACAATTTTTTTAGACAAATTCACAAAAATAATTTTTTCACTTCGAACAATTTTTTTTAGATCATTTGGGTTAGTCTCAGCAAAAAAAGGTATTTTGTGATTTTTCTCTAAAATTGATTGTTGTCGAGTCATACACGATTTAAAATTTGAAAAATGCGAAAATAGCCATTTTCAAGGCTTAATAACTCGGTTAAAATCCATTATTATGAAAGTCAGAAAGTGACCAAATCAAAGTTTATAGCCCCCTCTGCAAGATCCAGCAAAAATTTTTGTCACTACAGTAGTCTCTCTTTATAACGATTCCCTATATAACGATAATTCCTCTATAACGATCAAAATACTAAACATTTTTTGGTTCGTCATAAGGACAATGTATTAATTCTTTCTCTATACTCTATACCGATATCGATCTCTCTTTATAACGATAACTTTTCAATATTTTTGACGACCTCACTTTTCAAGAAACAACTGATAACCATTTGCGTTTGGCAATAACTAAGATAACTAAACAGTGAGAATTTTACCAATTAAAGATAACACTTAATTGAAACACAGGGAATAACTGAAAAGCTCTTGCGTAGGTGTAACTTGATAAAAAGTGGTTAGTGAGTGATTCATTTTGTGGCTCCAATTTAGCAAAAATTTGGTGGTTCAAATTTCAATCCGATATGCAGTTGAGTACACGCTTTTATCGTTCGGGCGGTGTGCCTTAACTGTTTTCACACAGATGTTGTCCTCTATTGACTATTGACGACTTAAGTTTCAATTTCGGTTGTATCTCGGTCTGTGAACAGTCAAGATGTTTTCGAAAAAGCATAGAGTACTCTCGGTTAAAAAAAAGTTATCGATAACTCGGGCAATAGAGAAAATTAACACAAGTTATTTAGTACAGTATGATTACTATTACAATAACGTTTTTTTTTTCTCTCTCTCTCTGTATAACGATCTCTCCTTATAACGATGAAAATTCCCGGTCCCTTGCATATCGTTATAGAGAGAGAGAGAGGACTGTATTTTATTACTAAGCTTTATCTTTAATTATTAACAATGAGCGCTAAGTGTGTATTAGGCGGCCGTCAATGGTGAGTGCTAAACAGATGCACCATTCCGGCCGTCCAATGGTGGATCTCACTCGCACTCACATTGACGGCCGCCTCAATACACGCTTAGCGCTCATTGTTGATAATTAAAAATAATATCTTATTAATGAAATAATGACAAAAATTTCTTCAGGATCTTATAGAGGTAGCTTTAATTTTTGATTTTTTTTTAGTTTCTGACTTTCATAATAATATATAATATCGTATGGCATTTTTGCCTTTCGGACAGTCCCTGCGCCAATTACATCTTTAACCCTGTTTCAAGTAACTAGTGTCGATGTACACTAGCCCAGGGGGCCAGGGGGACCGACGGCTTAACGTGCTCTCCGAGGCACGGTGAGACAGCTCGTGTCATTATTGGAAATGAAAATGGTTTGTCTTTGGCAGGACCGCAAATAATGATATGTACCACCAGTGGTACATGTACCACAGATTGAGAACCGCTGCTTTACATAATATGAGATAGAGTAGATAAAAATTATTTTTGTGAATTTGGTTAACAAAAATTGGTTAAACAATTTTTCGACCGCGGTACCGCGTGACACCCTGTGTATTTGTTATAAAGATTGTTATACGGATGTATTTCTTTGAGTAAGTTTGTGCAAAATATCGAATCAGAATAATTTACCTAACGGGGGCGACGTTACAGGCTATACTAATAAGTAGTTGAAACGGTCAAAATAAAGAAACGCACACTCATCAAAAATGCACTTGAGATTCTCGTATAATCAACATTTACTGAATCGATACAGGAAGAGTCAACTCCAACTAGTAAAAGTTGATTTAAATTTTTAAAATCAACTTTTACTGCTCGTTTCAGTTGGAGTTGACTCCAACTAGTTGGAGTCAACTCTAACTGAGAATCAACTTGAACTGTAACAGATATACTTTTATATGTAAAAGATTTATTCTTTACATAAAGTCAATTAATTATATACATTTTGAAATTTTACTTATATATGCGTTGATTTAATTGGTGTAGTGAACGTCAGATTAATTACTATGATTTATTATTTTTAATCGTTTATGCTTTATGTCAGCATACACTTTGTCCTCACTGATTATTGTTACGTTGATATTAATATTGATGATAGGGGTTACTCACTATAAATAACATAATTTTTAGTTCCGTATACCGAAGTTGACGAAGATTCGGCCCTTGTGGAAATGTTTGGGCAAGTGGGGGCATACAAATGCAAATATATAGTTGCTGTCGGAGCTCTCGCTGGCCTTACAGTGAGCATGTTTGGTTCAATGTTTCCGATGCCTAGAATAATTTATGCCATGGCCCAAGATGGATTAATATTTAGGTAAGCTGTTGGAATTTCAATCTGTTTAGTTAGTTATTAATAGGTAAACATCTAAAATCAATGCAAATAAAATATAATCCCTATGACGACCTGGAATAGGTAAAAAAAATTATAATAGCTATTTTATTGCTTATTATCATTTATATCAAGATCATTACTGAGAAGGTAATTTTTAAAAATTAAATTTTTATAATATTTTCTAAGCAGACCTAAAACATTAGTTAACGATTTCTATCAGATCACCTAGTGAGCTGATTTCGTCATTTTCAATAAGTGTGTTCTGAATTGCTACGTATACGTTTTGAATACTAATTAACATTGTACAGTATGGCGCAAATGAAAGGAATATGATGTTTTGCAGAATTGCGTGGATGTTAATTAAACACCGAAGTACTTCTAGTCAGTTTTATTTTAAAAGAAAACTCAATAATTCTACAAATAACTTAAACATCAAAATCAACATTTATTTTTTCTTTTACACTTATTTTTGCTTACAGTTGACATCTGACACTTATATAACATTGTTTCCAACTACATCATACAATAACAAAAATCCCCTAGATTTGCCGTTGCTTATTTTTACTGGGTATTCAACACCCCCCCTCAACGGTAAATCTCCTAGATCTAAATTAATTTTTTATTCTAAACCTAGCAACTCTCTAAATTTTTTAAACAGAGTTAAACCTAATGGTTTTGTACATATGTCAGCCTGTTGGTCACTTGTATTAAGATATTTTAATACAACAATATTTTCCTTAATTTTATCTCGTACAAAATGAAATCTAATATCAACATGTTTTAGTCTCTTATGAAATTCCGGATTTCTACTAACCCTTATAGCGCTTTGATTGTCTGCATGAATTAGAACCGCTACATAATCAGGTTTTATTTTTAAATCATACATTAAGTATCTTAGCCAACATGCTTCACTCACACATACACTTAGTGCAACATATTCAGCTTCAGTAGAGGACAAACTGACTGTAGACTGTTTCCGTGATGCCCATGACACCGTGCAATTAAAAACTTTGAATACATATCCTGATGTAGATTTTCTATCAGTACGGTCACCTGCCCAATCTGAATCTGAGTACCCTACTATCAAATTTTCCTGTTTATATTTATGTTTATAGTATATCAAACTCATAGTAACTGTGCTTTGAATATATCTCAATACTCTTTTTATTGCTACCCACAAATCGTTACTTGCACATGTTTGATACCTGCTTAATATACCTATAGCTATACACAAATCTGGTCTTGAGCATAACATTGCATACATCAAACATCCTATAGCAACTCTACATTTCTTTTCTATCTCTATGCTCTCAGATTTTTTTCGTTTGAGAAAATCGTGGTGAAAATTATTATCCATTGGTGTTGTTGATGGTTTGCAGCTTGACATGTCAAATTTCTTCAAAACATTTTTTAAGTAAACAGTTTGATTAATTTTTATTTTGCCTTCAGACAAATTTTGAGTTATGCACATACCCAAAAAATGTTTTATTTGACCTAAGTCGTTCATTTTGAAGTTTTTGTTTAAAATGTATTTTATTTTCTCAACTTCTTGATCATTTGTACCTGCCAACAGCAAATCATCAACATACAGCAAAATGTATATCCTACCTTTTTCATTTACTTTAATATAAAGACAATATTCATATTCAGATCTTGAAAAACTCAAATTTTGCATCAAATTATGAAATTTGTCATTCCAATTTTTAGGTGAACTTTTCAAACCATATAAGGATTTTCTTAATTTGCAAATAGTGCCCTCTTTTTCTTTAAATCCCTTTGGGAGTGAAATAAAAACATTTTCTTTAATATCCCCATTTAGAAATGCACTACAAACATCTACTTGATGAATTTTCATATCAAAAGTATTACACATGGCTAAGAAAATCCTTATTGATGGTAATTTTGCTACTGGACTATAAATATCATTAAAAAACATACCAATTTGTTGAAAACCTCTAGCTACCACACGAGCTTTATATTTCACTACTTTACCATTTTCATTTTTCTTTTTCTTGAACACCCACTTGCACTCAATGACTTTTTGACCATCACTACTTTGCACAAACTCCCATGTTTCATTTTCTAGCAACGCATTTATTTCTGATTGCATAGCTTTCTTCCAATTTTTACACTCACTACTGGCCACTGCATCATCATACGTCTGGGGTTCTTCATCATCACTAAAAGTCAACAAACTCATTTCGTCATCATCCAGAACATAATCATCATATCTTGAGGGTCTTTTTATATGTCTTCTCAGGTCATATCCATGCTCCTGCTCTATTTCATTCACATCTTCAACACTGCTATCAGTTTCGAGGTCACTCTCACTGCTTTCTTCTCTATTATTTTGAGGTTCTTCTGCTTCACTGTCATCTTCTTCTGACTTTATCTCCTCACATATCATCTGTATGTTTTTATTCATGTCTGTCTCCCCATTTTTTATTTCTATGGTTTTCTCGGGCAAAAATATGACATCTCGATGAATTTCAACTTTATTTTTGTCTGGGACAAATATTTTGTAACCTTTTACATCCTCACTGTAGCCAATAAAGAAACCAAGCATATTTTTTGCATCCCATTTTAATCTCTTCTCTTTTGGGACATGCACTGATACTCTAGAACCAAAACTCTTGAGTGTAGAGATATTATTGACTTTCTTTTTGTACCATAATTCATAAGGTGTCACATTTTTTATGCTACTAGGGCCTGTTCGGTTTAAAACATACACTGCTGTATGTATGGCCTCTGCCCACAAGTTTTTATTCAACTTTTGCCCTTGTATCATAGTTCGGGCTGATTCAACTAGGGTTCTATTTTCCCTCTCAGCCCTACCGTTCTGCTGAGGCGTATACACTACTGATCTCTGATGTTTTATGCCTTGATAGTCAAGCATCTCCTTTATTTCTTGGTTCATAAACTCTAAACCGTTATCTGATCGTAAATTTTTCATCTTGCAGCCTGTCTCTCTCTCGGCTAATGATATAAAATTTTTAAGGTGTTTCTTAACTTCTGATTTATTTTTCATGAAATACGCGTACCTATAATTTGTATAGTCATCCTTTAACAACAGGAAATACCTATTTCCCCCTAAAGACTCTTCTTCCATAGGGCCACATACGTCTGTATGCACTAATTGTAATGGCTCACTTGCTCTTGATTCACTTAACTTGAATGGTATTCTGTGTTGTTTACCTGTTAAACACTGTTCACACACGAATTTTTCGTCTATAAAATCAATGTTATTTTGCCTTAAAAAGTTTCTCACATATGTAGTATTTTGATGTGCTAGTCTGCAGTGCCAAACTCTCAAACTTTCTGTTGTTTTTGCAGAATTACACTCTGATAAAAATACATCTACTAAACAGCTGTTTTCTTGAACTTGACCGTCAGACAAGTTTTCGTTAGGGGTGCGTTCCGAAATTAAAATATTTGCAAAGGTTTCAGTGTTTTGTTCTTGTGAGAATAACATTTTGTATAATTTGTTATCCCGTGTTGCCAATGCTCTTATTTCTCCTTTGTCATTATAAAATTCACATTTTTCATTGTTTGAAAACATCTTATAACCTTTATCTAAGGCACATCCAGCTGAGAATAAATTAAATTGTAAATCTGGCACAAATAATACATCTGACAGGGTTGACTTTATAAATTTCTTACCATTAAATGCCCATAGAGTTATTTTTCCAATACCTTTAACTGGTAATTTTTCTCCATTTCCGACTTTTACTTGTTTTTTATAGCTTATCTCTATCAATTCTTCAAACAGATCTTGATTCCAGCACATATGTTCGCTAGATCCTGTGTCCAAGCACCATTCATTTTTATTTTTCTTACTCCCAGTATATACCATGAATGCATTACTGTCAATTTTATTTTCTTCTCTGCTTGTCTGTTGTTTTTCATTTTTATTTTTATTAAACCAACACTCTTGTAAGTTGTGTCCTCGTCTTTTACATTGACTGCATACTTTTATGTCTTTCTGGCTATTATTATCTCTCTCTTTCTTCTTGAAAAAGCAATTTTTCGCAATATGGCCACCTCTGCCACAAAAATGGCACTTTAATCTGGTTTTCCTTTGCCCTTTAAATTCTCTGCTTGTATCACTTTTCATCGCCAATGCTGTGCTGCCCTGTGCTGACTTACTTCTTTCTTCTTCGATAAGTAGTCTTGATGTAAGTTCATCTAGGGTTTGTTTATCAGATGGTACGGATTCCCATGCGGATCGAAAATGCTTATATTCCTCTGGCAATGCCATAAGTATTTTTGTCATGATCATTTTATCGGACAGCTCTTCACCAGCTTGCTTTAGCTTATTTTTTATCTCTTCAAGCTGTGATATGAATGAGGCAACATTTTTACCTGATGAAAACTCCAAGAGAAAAAACTTTTGTTGCATTAAATGAATGCTCACCTCTGACTCTTTGTCGTAGACAGACTTCAACTTTGTCCACATATCTTTCGAGGTCTCACAGGATAAAATGTGTGTCATAGGGCCTTGCTCTATTCTGGTTACTATAAATTCTTGTGCTTTTGAATCACTAGCATCCCATTTCTTTTGGTCATCTCCAGTAGTGCTCGGTCTCACAGACTTTCCTATTACTATGTCATAATAACCACGGCTTTTTAGCACTACCCTTGTTTGAAATTTCCAGGCTACCCAGTTGTCACCACCACTAAGTTTCAACGCAGCCGATGAATTTTCCATTTTTCGGATTTATGTTTTTCTTTTTTTTATGTATATATACTCGAGCTTCTTTTTCACCTTTTTTTCAGCTTTTCTTTTTTTTATTTTCGTTGGCCGCGGCAAACTACCGACACAGGCTCTTCAACACTGACTTTTTACTGGCGAAATACTCACGAAACAAGTGATCTGGGCCATAACCTGATGTTTTGCAGAATTGCGTGGATGTTAATTAAACACCGAAGTACTTCTAGTCAGTTTTATTTTAAAAGAAAACTCAATAATTCTACAAATAACTTAAACATCAAAATCAACATTTATTTTTTCTTTTACACTTATTTTTGCTTACAGTTGACATCTGACACTTATATAACATTGTTTCCAACTACATCATACAATAACAAAAATCCCCTAGATTTGCCGTTGCTTATTTTTACTGGGTATTCAACAGAATAAATTCATTATTTCGTAAGCCGGCGACTTTTAGGAAAAATCCTAAACCTAAAACATTTTAACGGGGGATACCCTTTTAATTGTGGAAGATACATGGCAGTCGGAATATAAGACGAGAATACTAGAACATTATTTACGGTCCTTGGTCGCTACTTTTTGTAAGTCGGCTATTCAAGGTGCATCAATGTGGAATCGAACTACGCCCCTAACCTCTCAATCAAATCAAACCAAACATAGTGACCAAACCTATTCAAAACTTCAATATTTTAATTTCATTCACCTTGCTCGCTCTTACCTTGAACTACATCTTTGTGACTTGAAAACTTTTAGTTTTCATTTCTTTAGAGATTCGCCATCATGGTGATGAAATCGACTAAAAATACAGCTTTTAAACAAAATTGATACTGAAAGTATTTAGACAAATTAGCTACTTTCGTTATTTTTTCAACTTGTATCGTCGATATCGCAGAAACGGTAATAAACTATAATATTTGCTACAAATAATAATGTCTGAGTACCTAATCATCATATTTAACATGACTTTAGAGTAAAAAGTTTGAAGCGATAAACTCTGTGCCATAGATAACTGAAATACTATTGAAAAATAACATTTCAATCAATTATGATAGTTATCGTTTACCCTAGCCTGGCTCAGATTCCCAAGGTGTGTGTTCGTCTTGTCCTAATCAAAAATATGAACGATGAAGATCTTGGTTGGAGAAGCAAACAAAACAATATTTTAACTAGTCATGTTTATTTTTCAATAAAGATATAATAAAATATTACTTATTAAATTTAATAACATGTATATTCAGATCCTTGCCAAAAACTAAGAATTCTTAGATTATACTTATGTTTTTTCTGTTGGCTTTTTCTGTTTCGATGTTAACTTCTTAATGTCAGATGTGCAGCTGTTGACCTGGCTCCTACATGTTATGGCCTCAGGTCCCTGCAACTAGAGATGTTGGGTGTTGCTACAGTTGGTGGTTGTTGCCCTCTGGATGCATCCTCTTGTATTGTAGTGGCATTGCCGGCGATGGGGGCTTCATGCTCCCGAAAGGAAAAAGGTAGATTTTATATCCAAAAAACCAAAAGATAAAATGTGTATCAAACATCAAGAAATCAAGAAACCAAAGTGTGCTTGGCCAAATAATCGTGAAAAGTAGCAAATAGCAAAGGAATAAAATAAGAATAATAGTAATGATTACTAGTTAAATTATTTATGATTTACTACGTTCATGTTAATTAAGTAAAAAGAAACATTTAAAATTGCCCAAGTGCTTTTGGAGAGTGAGGTTAAATATTAAAAAATGGTAAAAAACTTATATGGAATTATATATGAAATAATACAATTTGTCGAAAACTACTCATACCAAGAGAAGATGATCTGAAATTAAAATAAGGCTAATATCAGCCTGCATCAGAATCTGCTTTGATAATAAAATTAGTTTTCCACTTCCATTATGAATTGTCACTGCCATCTAAATCACACTGCGAAGAATAGAAAGATGAAATAAGCAAGTTCTGCATTAGAAGACAGATTAGATTAAAGTGGGACTAAGATATGAAGTATGTTCCGTATGACTTAGATGTTAGATGGAAGAGAGATAGGAAATAGAGAGCTCCAAAGAAGTTTTTAACGCGGAAAACAAATAAAGCAAATACAGAAGATTATTATTAAGGAATTATTAAAGGAAATAAAATAAAATAATTATTTGAAAATAAAATAGCAAAGATGTGACGTTTTAACGTTACAAGTTCTCTCAGCACAAAGCACAGTCTGAACTGTTATTTAGGTATAATTCATAAAACAATTATTATATTCTATATTGAAAATTCTATCCTATATATTAATAGAATAGAATACTATAATTACAAAAGTTTGAAATTGAACCATTTGAAGTACATCTTTTGTAATATTAGTTTTGTATAGGTCTGTTGATCTTGATGAAACTTGGGAGCATTCACTAGAGATAAGAATACGTTTGGAAGAGGCACGTACAGTGTTTTACAAAATGCAAAAAGTTATATGCAACCGCCAGCTGGGTATCTCATTGATAACTAGAATACTTAAGTTTCTCCAACTTGCTCTATTGTGTTGAAGCCTGGACAATGACAGAAGCAACACAAAAAAGAATCCAAGCATTCGAACTCTGGTGCTACTGTAAAATGCTCAGAATATCCTACATGAGCTCAGTGCCGGATTTAGGGTACTTGCAACCCTAGTCCAAATTACCCCGAGCGGCCCCCGATAACTTCACGATTATGTAATTAAAGCACAAAGACTTAATAATAATAGTAATAATTAAAAATTTATTTTAATTTTACTTTTTAAATTTCGTAACACAAAGTATAACATAAATGAATAGAAATGCCTCTAATGTTCTATTTGAATACGGACATATAAATAGGTTGAAATGTATTGACTAATTAAATAATCTTGGTTTGCAAATTTGGCTAAAACCCCAAAACAGCTCTAAAAACAATTTCTATATTTATAGAAATTTCGAAAAATAAAATTTATAGAAAGAATTCTATATTTATAGAAGCCTTTGAGATGTTGGTTTTTCGAAAGATGCTGCGAATATCTCTTGGACAGATCACGTGACCAACAACGAGGTGCTGAGAAGAATGGAGACTGAGAGAGAACTCCTAAATATTGTAAAAAACCGAAAAACGAATTTTATCTAGACATAATTCACAGAGGAGAAAGATACAACTTTTTACGGCTCATAATGGAAGGGAAAGTGGAAGGAAGAAGAGGTTCAGGAAGAAGGAAATGCTCCTGGCTGAAGAACGTGAGAGACTGGACAGGTATGGACACACATTCGATACTAAGAACCTGTCAAGATAGCGAGAAATTTGCTGTAGTTATAGCCAACCTTCAGTAATGGAGAAGGCACCTTAAGAAGAAGATAGAAAATATATAATTCAAAATGTTAGCAAACAGCAGTTATTTGTAAAATTATTAATATTGCTAAAATTATTATATTACTAATTAGTATTGTAGTTAATTGTTAAAATTAAATACCATTTGTTTCACTCCGAGGGAAAAGTACAGATAACAACAAAAGACTAAAAAAGCCTAGTTGAAAAGACATTATAAGTAAAAGAACAAGCAAAATAATATGAACTGTACTAGTAATAGGCTACGGTACTGAAAAATAAAAATATTTAAGAATGCAACAAATAAACCTCTAGATTGTTCAATTCATTATTCTCTTATACTGAAAAACGCCAATGTCATGTTCTTAAATTCTTAATTTGTATAAAGTTGGATTAGTGATTAACATTGACACTCACTCCACTCCATACTCATAATAAATATCATATCTAAACTCTAAACACTGACTTTTCTAGCTTTTTTGGCTGAAAAATCTTTAATCAAATTTTTAAAGTCTAAGGCTTGAAAACGCTCAGCATTTGAAACAAAACTAGCCAAACTAGACAATCTAGAATCTTCGTCAGAAGTCGAGTTCCTCAAGTAGTTTTGTCGAGTTCCTCAAGATTCTTTTCAACACGCTGACGCTGAATGATCTTTCTCCAGATGCATTAAATGTCATCATATATTCGGAAATAATGTTGTTAACTGTTTTTCATGAATGAGTTTCAGATACTCCAAAAGTGTAGGTATTCCTCGGAGGCTTGGTAATCTTGTCATGAGGTTCTCTTTCTTCATCAAATATACCTTCAATAAAGCCTTTGAACTGTACACACTCTTCTCCAAAGTCAACATCTATGTCGATTAGATACTTTTTAGCCAAAATAGAGACTTTTACCTTGATTTCTTCATTGAAAATTGACGATAAGTGGTTTAAAAATCCAAATTTTTCATTAAGACTGAAATAAACTTCGGACCTTTCATTCAATTCTGAATAAAGTGTGTCAATTACAACATTGAATGTATTAATCTTTAAGTCTTCTTTGCCATTAAATTGGGGTTCAGTGGATTCATCTTCTTTGTCTTAGCCAAGGAGAGCTTTTCTTTTCGGGCTTCTTTTTATTTCAAGACTATAGGTTTCATTTTTAGACAACTCTTTTTTTTTCCTCTTTTTTCATAGAAATCAAAGTTGTCTCTCAGACTTAATGCGTACTCCTTTAGAGATTTGTATGTTGCAAGTCACATTCAAGTCTGTAGCAGCTTTTGCAATGCTTTGCTACTCTTATAAAAACATTGTAAAATCTCGTACCACGTGTTTAGTAGAATAGCCATTCTCTTTGATTTGAAAAATTGTTTACTGATTTCAATTCAATGAGTAAAAATTTTTTTACCAAAAAAGGTTTTTTTTACATAACGCTGCGGCCCCCTTTCGCTTGCGGCCCTAGGCCGCGGCCTAGTCGGCCTAGTGGTAAATCCGGCACTGCATGAGCTATACGACAAATGCGGAAGTCTTGCGGAGGATGAACAAGGAAATAGAGATTATGCTTATATAAAAGAACGGAAAACACAATATTTTGGTAACATCGTAAGAAATCAAAATTAGAACTGCTCCAACTTTTAAACGAAGGCAAAATCAATAGCAAAAGGGGACCGGGAAGAAAACATCTTGGCTTAAATTTCAGTTTGTGTATTTGTCAAATTTTTATAAAAATATTTATACTAAATTTTGTATTTTAGGATTTTTTCACAAGTTTGGCCAAGCACTGGAACTCCAGCGTTAGCTACATTTGTGAGTGGCTTAACAGCAGCAATAGCCGCACTATTCATACGGCTAGAAATACTAGTAGAAATGATGTCGATTGGTAAGAACTTCTGTCTTGCTTTCTAGAATTAGATTGTATTTCTTGAAATTGAATAATAGTACATAAACATTCTAGATAACATTTAATTTAGAAGCATAGTAACACAAAATCTTAACGTACATATTGAAGATTAGATTGTTATCAATAGTAGAGTGTTAAGAACCAATAATTAATAAAGTACATATTGCATAATAGATGAGATATAATTTTAACAAGAAAGCAACTAAGTTTCCAGGGATTAAAATAATGACTTCGAAACAAGGGATTGGATCTCAAAGTAAGAAAACTTTACATAAAAAATAGTTACGTATTTGCTTGTCTATCAAACTGGTTACTTACTGTCAAAGATAAGAACTAAGTTATACCCACCACTAAACATTATATTTTTAATAAATCGAATAAACTTTAAGTTATAATAATTAATCAGTATTTGAAAATTTTGCCAACAAAAGAATAATCTAATTTTGAAAATTTATATGAGATACCTACTCAGAAGAATCAGCGTGATCGAAAAGGCAAAAAAGTAAGAAAGGCAATAATATGTAAGTATACCATAATAGTACCAACGAATATGGAATATTATATAGTCGTTTACAGTACCTACAGAATTTATCTAAAATCATGTACCTACATTTATTCAAGTATCGCCCAATGACTTAAAACAAAACATGATAAAATGCTTTTACATTTATCAGTTGTACGTTTACAAGGACACTACTGCCACTTTTTCGAAACACTCAAAGTTTTCAGAACACTGTAATCAAAATCTTAATTATTAGTATGTTTTTTTACAAAAAATATGCGATTAAATGGTGCTATTTTTTCGAAAGTCTGTTGTTCTACTACGTATTTTTTCGTTAAGAAGTTGATCTCAGGGATGACAGAAACACGAGTAATTACGCGAACTTATAGCTCGAAGTGGTCCAACACAACAACCACAAATCTTTTTAGAGCAGCAGTGTGCAAAGTACAGATTGCCTTGATGGTCGCCGATATCCGAAACGAATAGGTACTACAAGAAGAAGAAAAGAAGATGGCTTGACGACCTTTTTCACACGTGTGTAAGTACGCGTACTTTAAGTACGCCGAGTAAGTACGCCGTCGATCCCACCGGTTTGAAATCTTACTCGTAGCTTGTACGTGTATCACAATCACTGCTTCGGGCTTCGGCTTCGAGCCGCGTGCCATCATTTTACTGCGTTGAAGTTACGCCTATATTTTTACTAATTAAGCAAATTGCATATAAATAATTGAATCGTTTATTGTTAAAAGGAGATAAGTTACATTTTATAAGTTTTGAGAAAACCGTAAAAACTATTTTAAGCTATACTAAATTATTTTTGAGTAATTGTTTTTGAGTAAACCTAATTATTTATAGCCTGTTTTCATCTTCCCGATGAAAATATTTTGTTTGTTTATGCCTACCTTGTATTAAATTAAAATAGATCAAAAACAAGTGATATATTTCACATCATAATTTTTACAGC
Organism: Diabrotica virgifera virgifera; assembly: GCF_917563875.1. NCBI lineage: Eukaryota > Metazoa > Arthropoda > Insecta > Coleoptera > Chrysomelidae > Diabrotica > Diabrotica virgifera. The sequence goes on from NC_065443.1 coordinate 175,760,655, forward strand.
TTACTACACTTACAAAAAATCAAATTATTCCTCTATTTGACAAAACCTGATCAAAACAATATTCAAACTCTACTAAAAAAAACATAAAGATTTTAGCAAAATTAGGTACACAGAAAATAGAAAATTTAATCACGAGGACAGTTTCTAAGATTTTTGCTGAATACATTTCTCACAGCAGGCTACGATAGGATCCATGCATAACCAACATTTGCAAAGTGTACAAAATATCTGGTTTTCCTTTTCTAACAGTATTAGCAATGCTTTTTTACCTGGTGGTGGATTAGATCGGTTTTGTCTAGGCCTTCCAGAGCATTTCATAACAGCTTATCGAATATGAGAAAGTAATTCTGAGGATGCAAATAATAATAATTTGCAAATAACTTTTTACTAGGTCTATTCCTAATTTTTTAATAAAGTGTCTTGGTTGTTTAGTATATTCCCTATTAGGGTTATTATCTATGTTTGGTAAGCGTTTATACTGGCGATATTTAGGACCCCATAAAAAAATAAGTTTTCAGTACAGTAAATTGCGTCATATGTCTCAGGAATCATGTATCCCAATGACTGTCTTGATATTTCTGATGAACACATTAAATCTTTATATATGTTCCTCCACCTCCAGTTATCAAAAATCGTAATGTTACACTTACACGTTCATGAGATGAAATAGCTTCCCTCATGCACGTATCTTGTTTAGCTATAATTGGTGTAACTAAGCGAAAAAGTTCTTGGTATACCATCTCAAGCATTCTGAAATAATTATGAGAATCTCCCTTATCTTCACGTAACACTCTTGCTAAATTCACATGTCATAAACGATCTCTTTTCATAAGCCAGTGCTTTACCTTTACCCACACTTTTCGATTTCGTCTTTTTTTATTATTTTTTAAAATGTAATATGATAGAATTTCTAAATAACACAATATCTCAGAATCATCTCAGAATCTTAAATGGATACTTTCCTCATAAGCTGATATACATGGATTCAGGAAACACGAAGCATAAAATAAATAATCGATTATATTGTAACAAAACAAAAAACCCGACCCAGAGTACAAGATGTAAGAGTTCAGAGAAGCGCGACATCTATCTATTACGTTCAAAAATACACTTCCCCATCCGAAGACAACAGAGAGAAACACATATAGACATAAACATGACAGAAAAGGTACAGGAACGAAGATACAACATCAGAAGCCTAGATGAAGGAAGTACCCAAGACTTATTCAAAAAAAGATTGGATGAGAAGCTACAAATTCCCGCCCCTAAAAATATCGAACAGTTATATGAACATATAAAAACTGTTTACACGAAGCAGCATTTGAAGCAATGTAATACTACATAAAACCCAAGGTAAACAAACCATACTGGTGGAATAACGAAAGAGAGGAAGAAATAAAATGTAAAAGATAACTATACCAACAATATTTGAGCTCGAAATCATTACAAGACAAAATAAAATATAAAGAAAAACAAGCAGAAGTATGAAGGAAAATCTCTAAGAAGAAGAACGAGACTTGGAAAAGAAACTGCCAACGAATAAATATTTATCTAGGAGGAACCAGAAGTACAGAAAGCTAGAAACTGATAAAAAAATTGAGAAAAGAAAAGAATAAAGAAGTAATACAGAGCATAACACCTAAAGACTGGAAAGAGTATTTCAAATAACTTTTGGTAGAGAATAGAGTCAAATTTCAAGAACATAGGAAGCAAAACCAAGATAGAATTTCAATAGTCATCTCGCCAATAACATTAACAACAGAGGAAATTAAAAATGTAAGAAAAACGACAAAGCACCCGGACCAGGGGATATACCCGGAGAATTGTTTAAGTACAGAACGAACAAATTGTACGAATATCTTCGACAACTATTTCAAGAATGCATGAACACAAGCGAAATCCCTATGGAATGGAAGATATCATACCTCAGTACTATACATAAAAAGAGTGATAAAAATAATTGTGAAAATTACCGAGGAATAGCTGTAACCGGATCTACGAGTCGAATATATGGAAAGGTTTTAAAGAACCGAATCGAGAGGGAATACTTAGATTATGAAGGAGAAGAACAAGCAGGATTTCGTACGGGTCGATCCACTATCGACCACATTTTCTCCTTAATCCAGATAATAGAAAAAAATATGGCTCGGTTGTTCATCGACCTACGGAAAGCCTACGACAGTGTTCCACTGAAGAAGCTGTGGCAATCAATTAGTGCAGTCACTGAAGGTGGATATGAGCTATTACCTCCGATTTCGTTGAACCTCCATCGATTTGCATGAAAATTGATGAGTAGTTAGAGGATATCTCAAGGAACAAGATGAACAAAGGTGCCAACTTGCGCTTTTATCCTGGGGTGGATGCCACCCCTTCTCGGGGTAAAAATTATTTTATTATAAATAACCCCATAGTTCTATAGAAGGACAAAATCTAAGCAAAATTTGTTACATAAAGTTATTAAAATAAATCAAAACTTTTTGAGTTATTAAAGATCCAAGATTTTAATTTTTCGTGAGAAAAATGCATGTTTTTAACAGATTTTTCATAAATAACTCAAAAACTATAAGTTCTTACAAAAAAGTTATTATTGCCAAAATTGAAGCTAATAAAAAACGAAATAAACTCCTTACTAGAAAAACCTTTAGTGTTAACTAAAACTGAGTTGTAGGTAATTGAATATATATTTTTTCGGCGAGTACCCAAATCTAAGTATTCAACCTTAAATAACGGGAAAATGGTGCATTTTAGAACATAAACTTATTAAACATTTGTTAAAGTACTTAGAAATACCTATCCAATGAGCCCCCGAACAAGTTGATAGCATTTAAATTTATGCACCAGATATTTTTCAAAATTTATCTTTTAAAAATTTTTCCAAAAAATGTTAAATGGACCCGGTTAAATGGACCCGGTTACATAGTTCCCGCAGCAAAATTTAAGCTTTAAACGTTTCTATCTCGGTTAATTTTCACCCTAGAGAAATTGTAAAAAAGTTGAAATATTTGATACATAAAAAAATAAAATTTGGTTATATATAATTTTTTACGTATATGAGTAGTTTTCGAGTTATTATCAAAAGAAAATGAAAATTACGTTATTTGTGAAAATTCTAATTTTTTTAAATTATATCTTTTTTCAAAAATATGCATTCTAAACGGGTCAAAATTGTTGAAATCGTTACTTATGCTAATATAAACAGATTCTTGTAATGATTACTCTAAATTTTTCATCATAATTTGCCTAATTTTAATACTATTAACTTCTTCTGTAACTCATTTGATAGGTACTCCGAAGTACTTTGACAAGTCCTTAGTAGGTATATTTTATAGAATGCATCGTTTTCCCTTTATCTAAGCTTGAATACTTAGATTTGAGTACTCGTCGAAAAAATATACATTCAATTACGCATAACTCATCTTTCAGTTAACATAAGTTTAGTTCTTTTTTGAAAAAGTTTATAGTTTTTGAGTTATATGTATGTATTACACCGTTCTTAGGCGTCAACGCCCTTCGGTAGGGATCTATGGGGAAGTATCACCGAGCCGCAAGCCCTTATCCCTTGCCGTACTGCTCCCTCATAGGTCGATCAGATGCCCGCATATTCCAGTCTAAGCGCCAGATTCATATTTAGAATTTTATACTGGCGCGTTAGCCTTTTTGTTTTTCCGATGGCCTGGGCTGGGCTTGAACTCACACACCTCAAGGCGAAGTGAAGTGTGGGTCAGCCGGTAGTCGCACTGAGCTATCCGATTTTGAGTTATACGTGAAAAAAAGCTTTAACGCATGCATTTTTTTACGAAAAAATAATATCTTTGATCGTTAATAACTCAAAAAGTATTAATTTATGTTAATAACTTTATATAACAAATTTTGCTTAGAATTTTGTTCCTTTATCTATTTATGGTATGATTTTTATTAAAATAATTTTCACCCCCGAGAAGGGGTGGCATTCACCCCCAGGATAAAAGCGCAAGTTGGCATCATGTCACCTTTTTTCCTTGAGGTATCCTCTAACAACTCACCAATTTTCATGAAAATCGATGGAAGTTCAACGAAATCGGAGGTGAAAACCTTCAGTGACTGCACTAAATAGAAAGCACGAATATTAATATAGAATTAACAAAAGCCGTCAAAGTGCTATACAACCAACCAATAACAAAAATAAAAGCAGGGACACAAATAACAACAGGATTTATAACATCAAAAGGATTAAAGGAAGGACGTTGTCTGTCCCCCACTTTATTTAAAAAATACCTCGAAAGTGCTTTAAAAAGATGGAAACAAAAATGCAGGACAACGGGGATACCACTCACCAACACTATGGTATATACGCTCAACTTTGCAGAAGATCAAGTAATAATGGCTCAAGATTATGACGATTTAAACAAATGGCAAGAAAATTAATTGAAGAGTATGATATATGGGGTATAGAAGTAAATAAAAAGGAAACCGAATACTTGTGCATTGGAGGAGAACAAAAAGATCTCATATTAGACTATAACACCACGATAAAGCACTGCTGCGACTACAAATATCTAGGTATAGTCGGTTCGCTAAACTCAGACACAACTGGCTAGTGATTTTAGTAAGTAATTTTGCAGATTTGGTAAATTTGGCAAAAAATAATTACTAAATAGTTAGTAATTTTGACAGTTTTGGCAAAATTGGCCAAAGACAAAAAAATTACCTACTAAAATCACTAGTTGTGTCTGAGTTTAGCGAACAGACATATCACTATTTCACAGGATGGAATATTAGACAAAACCATAAAAGAGAGAAATACGTCAGGAAGAAAATCCATCACAATGTTAAACAGCACTTTATGGGACCAATCCATCAGCAAAGAAAATAAAAAGAGGATAATATGAGACTATAGTAAAAATATCAGTTTATACAGCTGTGAGGTATGGCCACTGAAAGAAAGAACACTGGCAACGCTGAGAGCAACGGAAATGGATTTTTGGAGAAGAGTCGCAGGAAGATCTAGAAGAGAAAGGATTACCAATTAACGAATTAGAGAAATAATGGGCATCAAACGAACAATCACAGATGACCTAACAACAAAACAACTTATCTGATTCGGACTCATACAAAGAATGGATGAACAACGAATACCAAAAGAAATACTAAAATGGCAACCAGAAGGAAAGAGAAAACGAGGTAGACCGAGAAAAAGTTGGAGCGAAGGAATAAATAAAGAGCTGAGAGAGGGCCGTAAAAGAGGACCTATGGAACAACCGGACGAAGTGGCGATTGGAAGTCGAAAAACGGCGAAGAACGTTATAAACCGACAAGTAGTAGTAGTAGAATTAATTTAAAAAGTACGTTGTTAATGAAACAGGGGCTTCGCATAATATATCGAGACTTCGACTTAGCCCTTACCTTTGTGAATTCAATTCACGGGAATCTATTTGGGCACTGCACAAGGAATAAATTAGCCAGAAAATAATATTTTTAGAAGCGATGATTTTTGCTACCTCATTGTTTAGTAAATAATCTGAATAGAGACAGAAGAAAACTATAGAACTTGTTATCAAGAGAGAAGTAAATAAAGGAATAAATTAACATATTTGTAACGATTCATTCGAAACGGTTATAAATAACTACTGAAACATCCATTATTCTTCTGAGTTTTATTAAGAATCAAATGGTTAAATTAGTACAAAGTAGTAGGTGGTTCCAAATGCACACCACTTTTTTCGATAAAAGTGTTTTTTTATTATTTATTAAATTAACAACGCACCTAATTCCAAGACCAACCAGCATTATACGTTTAACTTAATCTACTACTGTACTGCTGTCGTAGATATTGCCGACCGACGGTTCACCTTAGAATTTAATATGTAGTTACAGTTGAGTCCGGGAATATTTACCCGTGCGTCATCATTTAAAGCATACGAAATAAGTCGATGATAAGTCGGAAATTGAAATTTACTAAACGCAACAGCAAGTCACTTATTGTCACTTGCTGTTGCATTTAGTAAATTTCAATTTCCGACTTATCATCGACTTATTTCGTATGCTTTAAATGATGACGCACGGGTAAAGATTCCCGGACTCAACTGTATTGTTGCACACATCACTGTTGTGGCTAGGTTCACTGCCCGAATTTAAACTGACATTGGCAGTTATAGATTTATTGTTTAGATATTTAGACATTTTAGACATTTAAACTGACACTAACATTTATAGATTTATATTAAGACATTTATAGACCGGGCAGTATCGTCGCCCACTCTAGCGAAATTATTCCGATTCGATTTTTTTGCACAAACTTACTCAAAAAGAGGTCCTTATAACATATCCACAGGGTGCCGGGCGGTGCCGTGGTCGAAAAATTGTTTAAACAATTTTTTTTAAACAAATTCACAAAAATAATTTTTTCATTTCGAACAAATTTTTTTTAGATAAATTGGATTATTCTGAGCGAAAAAGGTATCTTTTCATTTTTTTCTAAAATTGATTGTTGTCGAGTTATATGCGATTAAATATTTGAAAAATGCGACAATGGCCATTTTCAAGGCTTAATAACTCGATAAAACATTATTATTATGAAATTCAAAAAGTCACCAAATCAAGTTTCAAATCCCTTCTTCAAGGTTCTGAAGAGATTTTTGTCATTATTTTATTAGAAAGCTGTTATTTTTAATTATTAACAATTAGCGCTATAGCCCAGGATATATCGTCGTCCCCGTTAGTGAAATTATTCCGATTCCATTTTTTTGCAGAAACTTACTCAAAACGAGGTCCTTATAACATATCCACAGGGTGCCGGGCGGTGACGTGGTCGAAAAATTGTTAAAACAATTTTTTTAAACAAATTCACAAAAATAACTTTTTCACTTAGAACAGATTTTTTTTAGATAAGTTGGGACATTCTGAGCAAAAAATGTCTCTTGTGATTTTTTTCTAAAATTGATTGTTGTCGAATTATACGCGATTTATAATTTGAAAAATGCGAAAATGGCCATATAACTAGACAACAATCAATTTTAGAGAAAAATCACAAGAGACCTTTTTTGCTCAGAATAACCCAAGTTATCTAAAAAAAAATCGTTCACAATAAAAAAAATATTTTTGTGAATTTGTCTAAAAAAATTGTTTAAACAATTTTTCGACCACGGCACCGCCCCACACCCTGTGGATATATTATAAGGACCTCGTTTTGAGTAAGTTTCTGCAAAAAAATGGAATCGGAATAATTTCACTAACGGGGGCGACGGATACATCCTGGACTATAGCGCTAATTGTTAATAATTAAAAATAAAAGCTTTGTAATAAAATAATGACAAAGATCTCTTCAGGACCTTGAAGAAGGGGTTTGAAACTTGATTTAGTCGCTTTTTGAATTTCATAATAATAATGTTCACTGGAGTTATTAAGCCATGAAAATGGCTATTTTCGCATTTTTCAAATTTTTAATCGCATATAACTGGACAACAATAAATTTTAGAAAAAAATGACAAGAGACCTTTTTTGCTTAGAATAAGCCAATTTATCTAAAAAAATTTTGTTCGAAATGAAAAAATTATTTTTGTGAATTTGTTTAAAAAAAATTGTTTAAACAATTTTTCGACCACGGCACCGCCCGGCACCCTGTGGATATGTTATAAGGACCTCTTTTTGAGTAAGTTTCTGCAAAAAAATCGAATCTGAATAATTTCGCTAGCGGGGGCGACGATACTGCCCGGTTTATTATCACTATTACAGAAGTTCAAAAGGTTTGGTGCGTTTGAGCCTGCGGTCTAGCTCTTGATTATCTAAAAGTTTTAACACTTCCCTGTTTGTATGGTTGTGGAGTCGGTTTTCGTGACCCTTGGCAATCTTCTTTATTTCTTCTTTACTTGTTGTTATACGAAGTCCCCGATGCAGTTCTTTGTTGCGGATATACCATGGAGCATAGACTATGTTTCTTAGTAATCGGTTTTGGACTCTTTGAAGGCAAGTATAGTTACTCTCACTAGTACAGCCCCATAACTGTAAACCATAGGACCATACTGGTTGGAGCATTTGTTTGTAAACTAATACTTTGTTTTTGATTGTAAGTTGTGAGCTTTTACTTAATAACCAATATAACTTCTTGTATTTCAGCTTTAGTTCTTCAGTTTTCTTTCTGATATGTTCCTGTCACTTTAATTTACTATTAAAATGTAGCCCTAGGCATTTAACTGTTTCCATGTACGGAACGATTTTATTGTTTATTCTAACTGGGTGACTATGTATTCTTTTGTAAGTGAAATCAATATGGGCAGATTTCCCTTCGTTTATATTTATGCGCCATTTATTATTCCTAGTGTTTATTTTGTTCACTGCATTTTGGAGGTGTCTAATTGTTTCTTCGAATATTTCACCGACTGCTAGTATTGAAGTGTCGTCTGCAAATGTGGCCAGTTTAATATTTTCTGTAGCAGGGATGTCACAAGTACATAATAAATATAGTATGGGTCCCAGAACACTGTCCCTGTCCCTGTGGGATTCCTACTTTAATTGGTCGTAATTCTGAATATTCGCCTTCCTGTTTAGCTCTAAAAGTTCTGTCTTCCAAATATGGTTGTATTAGATGTACATAATGGATGGGAAGATATCTTTTTAATTTTAGTAACATGCCTTTGTGCCACACTTTATCAAATAATTTTGCTATATCTAGGAAAATAGCTGAGCATATTTTATTCTCTTCTAGAGATCTCTATAATATCTGTTATCCGATGTATTTGGTCTATTGTTGAGAGTTTATTGCGGAATTCAAATTGGTGGGAAGGAATAATTTCTTTATGGTCGATTATAGGTTGTATTCTCACTAGCAATATCTTCTCAAATAATTTGGAAATAATATTGGTAGCAACGACATTATTCTGTATGACTTTACATTATTAATTGGTTTTCCTAGTTTGGGAATCATGATTAATTCAGATGTTTTCCACGCTATTGGTACATATTGCAACCTGATTATTGGATTTATATGGTTTGTTACTTTTACGATGGCCTTTCTGGATAATTGTTGTAATATTTCTCCTGTTATTAACTCAAATCCCGGAGCCTTTTTGGGATTGCGGTGGGATTTTTGATTACGTTGGTTATTTCTTTAGGAGTAGTAGGCTTTTTTATGCCTTGATCAGTATTGTTCTCATCATATTCAATACTCTCATCATCATTGTTTTCGGCTTGATTATTATTTCCCATTTTTTTTAATACATTCTCCAAGTATAAAGTGAAAGATTTGCTTTTGTTTTCCGTCACGTGCTCATGTTCCATTTTATTTTCTAATCGGCGGAATCTGTTGCGTTGGTCTATTTATTCTTTTTGTACATTTTCACGAGTAGTCGATGGTTTGGTCATCTATCAGATCTTTTAAGTATTGGTTTACTGATTCATTTTTGATTAAATCTGCTTCCCTTCTCAACTTCTGGGTGAGGTTGTTTAATACATTTTTATTTTCTGCAGTTGTGCTTTTTTGCAATGTCTTCCTGGCTTTTTTTTCTTTGCACCAGTTCTCGAATTTCTTTGAGAGAGTTTTGACCTTTGGTTTTTCTTATAATTAGTTTGGTATTATTCCATGCTGCTTGTTGAATATTTATGGTTGGTGTCTCGGTTTCTTCATAGTTGTTCATTATTTTTGATTGGCGTATTAAGCTCAATTATGTCACTTAACACTTAACTCCTGTCTAAAGCTAGCACAGTCCGTTCTGTTATTGGTTAATGTATTTTATTATTAGGGTTTTATTATTAGGGCTATTTTCTCTTAGTTTATATGCTCACTAATTGTGAGCAGTATTAGAGAGTGATCAGAACTGGGACCATCAACTTCTTCTATTTTCATAAAATTTGTTGCAACTTTTCTTGAAAAGAAAAAGTCAATTAAGTCGGGTGTTTTCTTTTGATTAGTGGGCCAATATGTTGGTTTTCCAGTTGCGAGCCATTTGCCATTTATATTTTCTATTGTTGCATGTAATTTTTTACACTTTATGTTGGTTAACCTTTTATCCCATACAGTGTTTTTAGCGTTAAAGTCTGCAGTATTAAAATTTTTTCTCCAAGCGTGTTAAGCAAATGGACATAATAATTTTCTTTCTTTAGATTATGTTTACCCGTTTAGCACATCAAGATTCACGGTTATATGTTGATGGTCATATAATTCAAAGAGTACCTAGCTTTAAATATATTGGTTGCCATATTACTGAACAACTAGATCCAAATGAAGAGATAAAATGTAGAATCGAGATAGCCCGCACCCGCACAACATTTTTAAAAATGAGGTCATTCTTCTGTAATGATAATTTGCAACTTCAACTTCGAAAGCGTATGATTAAATGTTACATTTGGTCAGTCCTCTTATACGGTGTCGAAGCATGGACATTAAAAATATCCACCATTAATCGTTTGGGGGTCTTTGAAATGTGGCTGCACAGACGTACATTAAAAATACCATGGATGGCTATGCTGACAAATGTGGCAGTCCTTAAGAGAGCAAATACTACTCGCGAGCTGCTTGATAATATCATCAAATGTAGAAAGATGGCCTATTTTGGACACGTAGTAAGGGGAGACCGATATAATATTCTTCAACTTATTATGATGGGTAAAATCGAAGGACGCAGAAGGACGCAGAATTAGTAGAAAACAGGCCTCTTGGTAGAAGAATATCAGGGAGTGGACAGGTATTAAAAAATCGGAGCAACTATTTAGAATAGCTCGAGAGAGAGACAGTTTCGCCATGTTAATGGCCAACGTCAAGAGGACTTAATGGGGCACGTTAAGAAAAAGATTAGGTTTTGGTGGAAAATATGCAGCTGCTATTGTTACGTCATATTTTTTTGTTTTGACACTTATACTAGCTGCCTGGATAACTTCTTCTCTATATTTTCTCTTTTGAAGTGAATTAGATTATTCTTTACGATTATTGCTGCTTCTCCACTAGCGGTGTTTCTAGGGCAAAAAGCTTGATATATTTGGTATCGTCTCAGTTTAACATATGTCTGTTTTGTGAAGTGTGTCTCTGATATTAAACATTTATCGATTGTTTGGTTGTAAAAAGCATTTCCTGCTGATGTTTCAAGAGGCAATTTGCGTTCTAATGTAATATTCTTAACTCTTCCGCCATTTTATCTTCTAGTAGTTTCTATGCTATTTAATCTTTCTAGGATTTTTTTGTTGAATTCTGCTTGATTGCTCATGCGTTCTATTAGTATATGTAGCATGTTTGATATCGAATTGAGATAATTCTCTACTAGTTGTTTTGGCTCGTTAGAGGCTATTTGGGCATATGTTTGGTTTTGGTTAACCTCTCTTGGATGGTTTTGCATAGGATTCTTCATGTCTGCTGCCTTGTTTTGTAGTTTGGTTGTAGGGTTGTGTTTGTTTCGTAATTTTTAAAGAGATATAGCAGTGGTGCAACCTCTATAACTAGCTTTAGCAGATAAGCACCACCACAGTATACATATTTAGGTTCTTTATTTTGTGGCTTTGCACAATCTTTTGTTAATTGTTTCCCGATGCATTCCACGTTCTCTTCTGCAATAATTTTGTGTATGTCACTCTTGATACCGTTTACATTATGGAATCAAATTCGGTTTTCTGAACATTTCTATGGTCACTTTCATGTGTAAAATTTCGTTAAAAGTTTATAATTTATTCTGAAACGATAAAAAGAACTATCTAAGGCATCTATTGAAGTTAAGCCTGCTGTATATCTAGCGAAGAAAAAGAACTTAAATTATGTACTAACGGGTGATTCATTTAGAGGCACTTTTTTGGTGAGGATTTGATGTGAGAGCGTGCATGAATAGCGTTAAAATCACATTTCGTTTTTGTTTAGTATTATTTGACATTTTATTATGGAAAGCCCAGCATGGCACAGCGTCTAAAAATTATTCAGCTATATTACGAAAATGGAGGTTCTGCGAGGAATTTGTTTCGTGCACTCAGAGCAAATCATGGTCCACATAATCGTCCTACCGAACGTAAAATTTTCTCTACCATCAGCAACTTTGAAACCCATGTACGCGATAATAATGAAGAATCGATTCCTCGCCGTTCTCAACAGCTTGGCTTGCCGTAATGTAACAACTTGGCGTATTTTACGTAAGGATCTGGGTTTAAAAGCACACAAAATTCAGTTCACTAGTGGAAGATTACAACCAAACTGCCAACATTAAAGTGGATGACCAATTGACAGAGGCAGTCTCCATAGATAGAGGAGTGAGGCAAGCATGCATCCTGTCCCCGGTGCTGTTTAATATATACTCTGAATGTATCTTCGAGCAAGCGCTGGGAGAACTACAGGAAGGCGTATTAGTCAACGAAGTGCGTCTGAACAACATTAGATATGCCGACGACGCTGTAGTTTTTGCAGACAGTCTAGATGGTTTGCAAAGAATAATGTCGCGCATATCAGATATAAGTAGAGAATACGGACTTGATCTCAATACGAAAAAACAAAGTATATGGTAGTCAGTAAGCACGAGATATTAAATACACAGCTTTTGGGTTAACCAACAACTAATTGACAGGATCGACAGCTACACATACCTTGGTACCAACATAAACAGCCAGTGGGACCACTCAAGTGAAATAAAACAACGCATAGGAAAAGCGAGATCAGCGTTCATAATGATGAAGTCTCTTTTCAGAAGCCACGATTTACCTCTTGCTACCAAAATCTCTATCATCAGATGCTATGTATTTTCTACATTATTATACGGAGTATAGGCCTGGACACTTTCCAATGCTTCTTTCAGAAAACTCGAGGCATTCGAGATGTGATGTTACAGGCGCATTTTGAGAATTTCGTGGGTGGATCGTGTGACTAATGTTGAGGTTCTACGTAGAATAGGCAAGGAATGCGAGATTATTAACACAATCAAAGAGCGCAAACTAGAATATATTGGCCACGTTATGAGGAATGAACAGAGATATGGCTTGTTACAACTCATTCTTCAAGGCAAGGTATTTGGAAAGAGAGGACCAGGGAGAAGAAGAATATCTTGGCTTCAAAACCTGAGAAAGTGGTTTAATACATCGATAACCGGACTATTCAGAATAGCAGCAAGCAAAGTTAGGATAGCCATGCTGATCGCCAACATCCGGAACGGATAGGCACATTAAGAAGAAGAAGTGGAAGATCTGAAGCCGAATGACCTTCCGAGTCGTCACAGTTTTATTCGATAGGCACTTGATAAGCTTTAAGAAAATCCACTGTTTTCGAAAAAAAATGTGTTATTAAATGAGGCCTATTTTTGGCTTGATGAGCACAGGAGTAAACAAAATTCCCGTATTTGGGGTGACGAACAACAAGAGTTGTCACTACATCCAAAAATATAACTGTTTGGTTTGGATTATGGACCGGTGGAATCATCAGACCATATCCCTTTAAAACAGAGACCGGCCAGAATGTTACTGTGAATGAAGACCATAATCGCGTCATGATAACGGACTATTTGGTGCCTTTAATTGATGCTCGTGATCTCGACGACATTTTCGTTTCAACAATATGGCGTCATTTGTCATACAACCCGTGAAAGCATGGCTTTCACCCGTGAATTGGCCGCCTAGATCCTGTGACATCAGACCTCTTGACTTTTTCTTTTGGGGCTATCTAAAATCCAAAGTCTACATGAATAAATCAGCTACGATAAGGCATTGGAGGCCAATATTACTCAAGTCATAGGTAAAATACCAATTGAAATTATCGAAAGCGTCATTGGGAATTGTACATTTAGAATGGACCATCTTAACCGCAGTCACGGCCGATATTTTAAAGAAATTGTCTTTCCCATTATTTAGTATGGATGTATTTTGGACATTAAGGACAACTCATTGCGGTATGTAATTATTTGATACAGTTGCTTATTTTTACAGTTTCTTATTAACAATTCTTAGAAGCAAATGAAAAGCTGGTTATAAGTCTGATATCTAAAGAAACACGTGAGCCAACGTTGTCTAAATATATTGAACAATTTTGAAACTAAAATAATAATAGTGCATATGTCATACTAAAAATTATGTGTACCTATCATAAAAATATCCAATTTTATACGCCCAATATCAGCTATACCGTTTCTTGCCGAAATTACTATCTCAAAACTGAATCACCGTTTCTTGTCGAAATTAATATTTCAAAACTCAAGTTAATACCTACTGATTGTAATACGTTCTGTAATACATTACTATAAAGGGGTAGGCGTAAAATCTTGGTTCAATGATATTTAAATGCATTAATTTTTTGGAATCTTTAGAAAACTAATAAATATATTTAAACAATTTGAACGCAGAATTAAAGATCATATTATTACCGAGGGCATAAAATCCCTTAGAATATATGAAAAGTTTCTTTTTAATGAAATATTTGAAATAAAAAATCACACTAAATTTTCTTTTTTTATTCACCCCTGTAAATTGTTAAAATAAACATTATACAAGTTTTCGGGGACTTTCAACCCTCGATAATAATGTAATCTTTCATTCTGCGTTTAAATTTTTCAAAAATACTTAGTAGTTTTCTCAGGATTCGAAAAAAAATAATGCATTTAAATAGAATTGGACCAAGATTTTGCGCCTACCCCCTTTAAAATCTCCATATCGGGGATTTCTATTATACAGGGTGTTTGATAACGAATGGGCCATAGCAAGCTTAACCTTGGATTACTGAACTTAAAATAGGTCGATTTAAGCTAACTTACTTTAGTTAAAAGTTGATAATATCCGAAATGCAGGGTGTCAAAGAATTAGCAAGCTGATTCGGCTCAGTTATTCTTCTATCTGAGCCTGGAATTGTCGCTGGAGCCGTCTAGGTAGTGAAACATCATCATCATCATGTAGCGCTACAACCCTGGGTGGGTCCTGGTTGACTGTACAACTTTCTTCCAATTTGTTCGGTCTTCCATCAACCTAGGGTTAAATGGAATGTTCATTTTTCGGAGATCTGCTTGGATATTATCTCTCCATCGCATTCTGGGACGTCCGAGTGGTCTTTTACCTGTAGGAATCTCCTCCCATACCAGCCTTACAAGTCTCTCGTTATGAAGTCTGTGCACGTGGCCTGCCCATCTTAGTTGCTGTGATTTAATTTCTTGGACA
Organism: Diabrotica virgifera virgifera; assembly: GCF_917563875.1. Lineage (NCBI taxonomy): Eukaryota > Metazoa > Arthropoda > Insecta > Coleoptera > Chrysomelidae > Diabrotica > Diabrotica virgifera. The sequence goes on from NC_065443.1 coordinate 175,775,727, forward strand.
ATATCGGTGTCATTGTAGAGTGCTTTTTAATTCGAAGTTGTTCTGATCCTATACGTTAATGTCGTGGCGAGATCCGAAAATTTTTCTAAGTATTTTTCGTTCAAAACGTCTGAGGTTTTCTTCGTTGGATTTGTTCATGGTCCACGTTCCGCAACCATATGTTAGTACAGGTCTGACGATGGATTTATAAATTTTGATCTTGGAACTTCTTGTCAGATTTTTTGATTTTATAAGCTTATCCAGTGCGGATAGACAGCGATTTGCTGATTGGATCTGTCTTTTATTTCTTCAGTAACATCGTTGTCAGCTGTGATTACGACCCCAGCTACTTAAAACGTTGTACTCTTTCGAAATTTAAGGTGTTGACTGTTACATTTTGTCCTATCCTGTCTCTTCGTGTCGTTCTATTTATACACATATATTTCATCTTCTCTTCATTAATCCTCAGCCCTACTTCGCTTGTTGCTCCTTCCACCTTGTTGAAAATGACTTTTGTGGTTAGGATTGAGTCTCCAACGAGATCAATGTAATCTGCGTATGCTAGTAATAACTTGGGACCTTGAACCGATAGCAGTTCTATTTTTATCTCGGCCGACCTCATGGCTTTCTCTAATACAAGGATAAAAAGTAGTGGAGATAACGCATCACCCTGTTTGAGTCCACTGTTGATTTCGAAGCTGACAGACAGTTTATTATTTACACGTACTTTTGACATTCCACCCTCCATACAGACATTAGTCATCCGAATAAGTTTCTTTGGTACTGAGAACTCCACCATGGCATTCCATTAAGGTAGTGAAACACCTAATTTACAATGATCCGAGTTTGTTTAAACTGACATTTTGACTCGAGGCATATATTTTATTTATTAAGCTCAACAAGCCTTAAAGGCCTAGGGATGAAAGATTTAATTTTTCTTTACAATTACTATTACATATCTATATAATGCTATATCCTATACTACTATATACAATACTACATTTGTTTATATAAAACACTTAATACTACACTTAATATTCCTTATAGTTTTCCATACATTTATTCACCACTTCCTTCTATTGTTTTCCGTCCAAAGCTTTTTCTTTCCAGTTTAGAATATTACTTTTTTGTAAGTCTTCATATGCGCTGTCCTTTCAACTCCTTCTTGGTCTACCTATTCTTCTTTTTTGTATTGGTTTACGTGATAGAAGCATTTTTGGCATTCTTTCTTTTTCTATTCTTTCAATGTGTCCTAAGTATCGGATTCTCTGTGCTTTATTGTATCTGTGCATATATTGCTCTTTGTATTTTCCTCTCCTATCTTTCTAAAAGGTCTATTTCTGATTTTTTAGCAGCCATGTTTCACATGCATATATAGCTGTAGGTCTCATAACTGTTTTGTAGATTCTTATTTTTGTTTTTCTTGAGACATATTTAGATTTTATTAATGGTTGCATTGCTCCATACTTTTTGTTTCCTTTTACTATCCTTGCTTTTATCTCCTCTTCCCCATGTCCCTTTTCATCTACTTTTACACCCAAGTATGTAAATTCTGACACTCTTTTAAATGCCCATATATTTTCTCCTTCTATCTCCAATGTGAAATTGTCTTCTTTTTCTTTATCTGTTTCTCCCATTATCATGTATTTTGTCTTTTCCTTATTTATGAGAAGACCAAAAATTTTGGCTTGTTTTATTGTATTGCTCAATAATTTTGTTAGCTCTTTCTTACTTGTCGAAAATAATGTTACATCATCTGCGAATGCAATACATTGGTGGCCATTTTTAAAAATCGTTTCCAATTCGGGGCAATTACAAAGTTTAAATTTGACAGCAACAAGATCTAACTGCTAATAAACAGTTCGATTCGTACTTTTAACCCAATCGGACGCGCTATCGTTTAAAGAGCGAACCGTATTTCTACCAAGTTTTGTTGAATTATTAAAAACTCGTTAAAATTTAAGAACATTTTATTGTATAACGAATTTTTAAATAAACAAAATAAATTGTTTCCCCCATTATGGGGGAACAAAGTTCATTAGTGACTTCCTCTCAGACGAAAGACATAGTAAAGAATGTGAATAATGAAGACATTGTAATGGAAAATAATAGTTTTCAATCTAGTGCTACTTTGCCGATAGAAAACCAAAAGGGTATTAAATATTTCAACTTGGTCTCAGATAAGTACAATTTAGATAGTATTTGGGTTTATATTAAAAAAATTGGGAATGAAAGTAGTTTGTCCAGATTGCATCCTATGACGATAGGTCACCTATTATTCAAAACCCTGAAACTCACATATATTAAAGAGATAAAAAGCATTGGCCGTAATCGTATAAAAGTTTTGCTGTCATCACGTTTATAAGCTAATAATCCTGTTAAAAATAAATTACTAAACGCTCAAAATGTAAGAGCTTACATTCCTAATCACTTGTTGGAAGTTAAAAGGCTTGTAAGGGATGTAGACATCCAATTTGACATTAATTATCTTATGCAAAACATTGAGTCTACTTCCAAAGTTTTAAATATTTATAGGACAAAGCGTAGAGTCCAAAAAGAAGAAAAAACTGAATACGTAGATAAAAAACTATAGTTGTCACCTTTAAGGGTAATATTCTACCCAACTATATAGGTTTTGATAGAGTTTATTTTCCGGTAGAACAATTTATTGGTAGGGTCGTATTGTATACATTGTAAAAGTAATGATTAGCAAACAGAGGTTGAACCTCGCAAAATGGACACAAGTCCGGTTTTATTTTTTTTTTCTGGGTGCTTATTACGAGACTAACTTTTTCTTAAAAAGTTTCGCGCCGGAATCCCCCTTTTCATCCCTTTAAAGGGAGTAATTTGTGGTTTTTGCGAAACGTAGCCCTTCCTGTACGTTTTGCAAAAAATTTACTTAATAGTAAAATGAAGAGGACTATATTTCTTACTACTTATTTGCCGACAACATATGTCTATCACCCACCGTTTAGCGAGGGTGGAGCCCCAAATTTGACATGTTTTTAAAAAAGATGTTTTTAAAAAGAAATTATTTTTCCTTAACTGTACTGGAAATCAAGAAAACACCCTAAGGCAATTAATCACAAATAAGTGGCTGATTTTTTGGTATAGGTTTCGTTTAAGGGCAATTGCTCATTTTTTAATTACAGGGTGTTACATTTTAAAAAACCCCTTTTTACACCTTCTGAACCGCTTATGCTAGAGTAAAAAACTTTCAACAATTACCCATGTACAAGTATTATTTACAAATTTGTATAAAGCACCCCCATATTTTCCCCGGAATCACACCAAAAAAAAGAAGAATTAATAAAGAAAATAATCAAAAATTGATTTTGGGCTATCACTGTGGCTTTAGGGTGCAAAGAAAGTAAAATATGCACAGGTCATAATGTGTAGCAGACAGTGTGTCCTTTTATTTTCCATAAGTACGTTATCAATAAAATGAATGGGTGACGAAAAAAACAAAAACTGGAGCCTGCCACAGCATTTCTGAGGTTTACGGCGCCACTGTGCTGTAAAGATTGCTTATACGAAAAAAATGCATAGGACCTTATTTGTAGAGCAAATAGTGTTCTTTAATTCTGTAGAAGTTCTGTTTCAAAAGAAAGCATAGGTAATGAGAAAATCGTAAAAATATGCTCGCCAAGGGATAGGGAGGGGTATTTTCCGCAGGGAGGTTGCAATAACCATATATATTTATGAAAAACTCTATTGATGGAGCATATGCCCATATGGAAAAGAAAAAAAAATTTTTTTCAACCCCCATTTTATTTTTTGCAACCCCTGTTTTGTCTACAGGGGTTGCATCAAATAATCGCTTTTGGTGTCCATGCATGTGTAATAAGAACGTGCATAAAATGATATATGAAGCATTTAAATAAAGGGCATGGTGTGTAAAGGATTCCAAGCAAATCACTTGCTTTATTAATTCTCTTTTTTTTTATGATTCCGGGGAAAAATAGGGGCGCATTATACAAATTTGTAAATAACACCAGTACATGGATAATCGCTGAAAGTTTTTTTACTCTAGCATAAGCGGTTCAGATGGTATAAAACGGGCTTTTTTAAAATGTAACATCCTGTAATTAAAAAATGGGCAATTTCTCTTAAATAAAACCTATACCTACCAAAAAATCAGCCACTTATTTGTGATTTATTGCCGCAAGATTTCTTCTTGATATCCATTACATTTAGGAAAAAATAATATTTTTTAAAACATTTTTTTTTAACTTGTTAAATTTGGGGCGCCACCCCCGCTAAACGGTGGGTGACAGACATAGGCTGTCGGGAAATAAATAGTAGGAAATATATTCCTCTTCATTTTACTATTAAGTGAATTTTTTGCAAAACTTCAGAAGCTAAGTGCTAAGTTTCGCAAAAACCAGAAATTACCCCCTTTAAAGGGATGAAAATGGGGGTTCCGGGGCGAAATTTTTTAAGAAAAAGTTAGTCTCATAATAAGCACCCCTTGATATACCAGAAAAAAAATAAAACTGGACTTTTGTCCATTTTGCGAGGTTCAACCTCTGTTTCCTATAATATTACAATATCAAAAAGTGTCCCTTTTATGAAAAACAAAAAAAAAATAAAAGTATAATGATCGAACAAAGACTACTTTTTTAGTGGCAAAACATTTGTTTGAACAATCTTTTCTGATGTTATGAATCAAAATTATTTTTCTTTGCTTGAAAATAATGAACAAGAATTTCCTACGCTTCCAAAAATTAATAAAAAAATTCTGTCTCCACTCAGCTAGGTCCATAGACCAAAAACCGCGCTCTCTAATATCTTCTCAATTTAACAATAATTCACATGCATCTATAGGAAAGAAAAGGAAACCAAACTCTCCTATCATACAATCTCCTATTCATAAACCTATCTTTCCCTTTACATTTGGACCTACCCAGCCTTTACCGGCTAATCCGCATAAACCAAATTAGGTATAACAAAGTTAAAAATAAAAATCAGTTGACAAAAACTGTAACAAATTTTATAATGAACCTCTTGGGACATATTCGTTCAATTGAAGATATAAAAACGTTAGACGATAAGACTATAATTAATGAATTAGAACAGGTTTTAAACACTGTAAACAATAGTAGCTTCTAATGACTGTACAAAATATTTTAAAAATTGGTCAATGGAATGGTAGATCAATTAAAACTCAGTTTAAAGAAATTAAATCTACTCTAGACGGTAGAATCTAATTTTATTTATTACTTTTATTGTTTAACAAATTCGCTGCCCATCAAAAACATTCGGAACACCATACAATTTGCAGTTTTTGATATTTGCCACACATTGCCTTGTTACAACCGTGGCAATGATTGGAAGTATGATTTCCTTTACAAAATATTTTCAACTGATATTTTTTTCGTTTCTGGATAGTAACAGTGATAGTTGTTGGTAGACCTGGTGTTGCTAGACGTAGTTCCAGATTTCGGGAGACAAGGTATGGGGCCCATAATTCTTCACACAGCCGAAGAATAAACTTACGAAAACTGAGTTTAGTTCCAGTTATTTCTTTATAAATAATCCATGCATTTATTGCTTCCAAGTCAAGAGTATTATAAAACACGTACATAGGCCATCGTCTTGAAGTTACTTTTGTAGTATAAAGACGCGTCATTTGGTCCTCTACACCAACAATTGCATGTTTGTGTTCACTTGTGTTCGCCAACAATCGTATCTTTATTACGTAGATGATCAGTACCAGTATAAGGGTAACCATTTACAATAAACATACATAAATATAATTTTACCCATTCGACAGGAATTTGAAAGAAAGGATCGTCGAATTTCCCAGAAAACGATAATAACTTACACGCGGCCAATTTGGCCCCTTTAGACTTCTATGGTAGATTTGTTAAAAAAACCAATAAATAAATTTAGTAAACAATATTTTTTTGTTTTAAATAAGGCTTTGTATCAAAATATTAAAAGTCATAAAATATGAAAATACTATTGCCTCAAATAAAAAAACTATAATAACTTTAAATCGCAACAGGAGCCAAATTGGCCCCTCCGACTTTCTAGTGTTAATGAAATAGGTAAACAATAAAAAATTGATATTCTGCTCATTAGCGAAACATAGTTTAAAAAAGATTCTCGTTATAGTTTTAATGGTTACAACCTAATAAGAAGATAGGAAAGAAGACCGGTTTGGTGGCGTTGAGATTCTTATCCGTAATACAGTAACTTTCAGTGAAATAAAATTAATTATAACTTTAATTCTGATATAGAAGTTTGTGGCATCAAAACAAACTTTAAAAATATTGAACTCAATTTATTATCTATATAAAAACCTCCTAAATGTAAAAGTACAATATGCGATTAGGCAAATATATTCTCACAGGTCAGTGGTTCAGTAGTTATAGGAGGAGATTTCAATGCGCATCATACGATTTGAAGATCTAATTATAATGATACAACTGGAATACAACTTATTAAAACTGCAGATGACTTAAACTTTACAGTAATTAATAATGGAGAACCTACCATTTTAACTAAACCAGATCAAAATAAATCAGCTATTGATGTTACTTTCATTACGGCTGATCTACTCAATAAAATTAATTGGTCTATACATACAGACACCTTGGCATCGAATCATTTTATGATTTATGTGGAAATTACCGACATTCATTTATCTGAAGAGATTATTCCTAAAAGTAAATGAAACACAAGAAAGGACACGGTCCATGTACGAAATCTCAGCAGAGCAATTTTTCAATAACTATTACCAAATGGAAAATACGTCGGACAAATATAATTTTTTAATTGAATTGTATAAATTATGCAGCTCAACTATCAATTCCACAATATAAAGCTCATAAAAACAAAATCAGAAATTCTCCGCCATGGTGGAATACAAATTGTGATAACATTATCAAGGAAAGAAAAGAAGCACTTTCAAATTATAAACAAAACCGTAACTTTGAAAATTACTTAAAATGCCAAGAGAGCATGGCTAAAAGTAAAAAAAAAAAATTAAAAGCCACAGCTAAAGAAAGTTGGAAAAACTTTTTCTCAGACTTCAACAAAACACTCCTTCCTCAGCATTATGAAATCAAGCTAGAAAGATCAATAGAAAACCAATAACTAATCCAACATGTTTTGATGATACATTAGTCGACGAAATTTTTGATCAAGTTGCTTCTCCATCAGTCCAATTACCAAAAAGCTACAGCTATGCTTCAAATGAACAAAATCATTTTTGGCTAGAAACGTTCAACATTACAGAATTAGAATATGCTCTTAAAAATCGGAATAACACAAGTCCAGGTTTGGATAATATTAAATATCCCATGATACAACACCTTCCAAAAATAGCTAAACTCTTGCTGTTGGAAATATTTAATGAGATGGTCAATATTGGGAGTTTATTTCCTCAATTTAAAGATGTCATTATTATACCAATACTGAAACCAGGCAAAAACCGCAACTTGGCCCAATCATATAGACCTATATCTCTTATGTCATGCCTTCTTAAAACAGTCGAACGAATGATAAAACAAAGATTGGAATGGCGGTTAGAATAAAAAGAAATTACTTCCCAACTTTCAACTTGGGTACAGAAAAGTAAGAAGTAAGTACTCTAGACACCCTTTCAACATTAATGGTAGATATACAAAACACATTTACAGACAAAAATTATTTACCTGCAATATATATGGACATACTGACTGGCGTAATAGACTTGGGAAGGTCGAGACTCTTTCATAGGGCTGTAGCACCATTGATGATGATTATATATGGACATAGAGGGTGCATATGATAGAGTCTGTCTAGATATTTTAGTTGAAAAATTAGTCAAAAATTTCCAAATACCAGGCCAACTAGCAGAAAAAATATATAATTTTTACTCATGTAGAAAGATATATTACCTCAGATATATTTACTCAGAGCACATAACAGTGGTTTCATAGGTCCACGATACAATAACTTGGGGCTGCCTCAAGGATCAGTATTGAGCCCTTTGTTATTTAATCTCTACACTGCTGATCTATATAATAGCCAAATTGCAAACTGCACTTTGAAGATTATACAATATGTTGACGATTCCCTTGTATACTCTTTTTCAAAAAATATGATAATTGTATACAAACATTGGGTAAAATGCACAAACTTGTCAAACAATTGGTTCCAACAAAATGGGTTTGAAATTTCCATAAACAAATCGAGTGTTTGCATTTTCACACGACACAACTCACCAAATATTGATAAATTACAATTAAGCAATCACGAGTATAGTTTTCAAACTTCTATCAAATATTTGGGGATGATACTTGAACGAAAACTAACATGGAAATCACATATTGAGGTTATGCTAAACAAATGTAATCATGCAATCAATTTTTTAAAAGAAATTTCAAAAACGTGGTGGGAAGCAGATGTTGCAACATCATTACTTTGTTACAAAGCTTATATACGATCAATCATAGATTATGGTTGTATACTATATGGTTCTGCATCTGATCGGGTCCTAAGCAGAATCGCCGTAATACAAAATACAGTTCTATTTGTTTAGGTGCTATGAAATCAACTCCAATTAATGCGTCACATGTTGAAGCTTTAAAACTGCCACTGAAATATAGAAGAGAATATCTAAGTAAAAAATGTATTATGAAATTACAACATAAGACCCTTTCCTTAATATAAAAATAAGCAAATTGAATGAAGCCGATTTGACGAATAAATATTGGAAACACAAGAACTTACCTCCACTTTGTGAAGCTTTTCACAATATGTCAAACTCTGATGTTAGTTTAAATCCAGACGAAATCTTAGACTTTGAAGATTTTCCTTCTTTATTACATTTGGTAAAAGTAATTATGCCAAGTTATCATGAAAATGCAGCTGTCAGTCATAAAATCTGAAAAAGTGTCTTGGACGTTTTTTCGGAGTCTATAAGTATCTACACAGATGCGTCGAAGTGAACGTTTGGCACTGGATGTGCCTTTTATGTTCCATCAAACAATACAGAAAAAATGTATAAAATAAATAATGCTTTCTCAATATGCAGAGCTGAAGCAATTGCAATTTATGAAGCTTTATTATATTTTATGAATACAGAAAATAAGTATACAGTAATTGTTTCTGACTCACTTTCCGTACTGACAGCTATTCAGACCTCTTAACCTTTAACTACCCGCGCATCAAGTTATAACATAACTACACGCGTGGCGTACTTTATACGCCACAAGAAAATACAATTAAAGCAGAGGATTTGCTTATTTTTTTTTTAAACAAAAAACATTTAGTTGTTTGTTGTAAACCTTATTCGGCATCAGTGAATACTTGGAGTTCCTTCTGAGTAAGCCAATTGGGATTTATAACTGGAATTATGGAAAAATTGAATTCCACGGTAAATAAAATTACTAAAAAAATTTTTTTGAAATTTGATTTTTTACAGGAGAAAAAGTATTTTTTATAAAGAAAAATATATTTTGTGCAATAAAGACTCAAAACCAATTGAAATATGTACTTATATTACTACTTATATATTAATATAATCGTGGCGTTTATTGTCCACCACCGGAAACAACAAATAATAAACTCTAAATTACGATTTTTCCAGAACGCCGATTATAACGAAACTAAAACCAAATTGTAAAGCACATTCCAGTAATAGGTTAGCGAGAAAAACAAGGTCAAAAATTGAATTTTTAAATATATTTGCAGTAGAATTCTTACATCTGGCGTACAAAATACGCCAGCGCGTGTAGTTAAAGGTTAATAAAGTTAACTATTTAGTGAGTTAATTAGTAGAAAAAAGGACACTTGCATAAAAAATTGAACATCCCTAATATTATTGAAATTAAAGCCATTGGAAAAAACAGAATTAAAGTTTTGTTAAGGTCAATAGTAGATGCAAATAATTTGGTGAAAAATATAAAATTAAAAGACCAAAACTTAGTAGCCTATGTCCCTAACCATTTACTAGAAATTAGAGGTCTAATAAGAGATATTTATACACAATATGATGAAAAGTATTTGTTAGATAATAGTAAATCTCCCTCCCCCATAGTAGCCTTTAAAAGAACTTACAGAAAAGTTGATACCGATGGAAAAACTAACTATGTACCCAAAAGGACAATGATAGTCACCTTCGAAGGAAATATTCTTCCTAGCTACATTGCAATAAATAGTGTATTTTTTCCAGTTGAAACCTACATTGGCAAAGTAACACAGTGTTACAATTGCTTAAGATTTGGACATATTTCCAAGCGGTGTCGCAGTCCACAAGCACATTGCATAAAATGTGGAAAACTCAAAAACGAAGATCATACATGTCAAGATAATGATGTTCAATGCATACATTGTAATAGTAAAGATCATGTTTCCATATTCAAGAAGTGTCCAAAATACGAACATCAAAAGAAGATAAAGAACGTAATGATTGAGCAAAAGATTTCCTTTATCGAGGCAAAAAATTACTCTGAATCGTCCTTCTCGGGATTGTTAATTCAGAATAGATATTCCACACTAGATAATATCGGAGACAATTTTCCTCCCCTCCCAACATCTTCAAAAAAATCAACCCCTTCCACTACCACGCATAAAAATCCAAAACATATCATCAAATAATACATTCCAACCCTCCTCAAGCTATTATAATATAGCTAAAAACGAAAAATATCACCAAACCAATCACAAAACAATTCACCCATGTTCCCTTTTAATTTTGGGCCTTCCAAACCCCTTCCTGCTAATTTAAACACTCCAATTTGTCAAAACAAATCAGATCAGAGAGTATTGGAAACACTCATTTCTAATTATATTTTTAATTTGACCACAAATATTCAAACTGTCGATGATATAAAAACTAGGAGTCAAGATAGTATTTACCATGGTATAAAAACGATTTTAGAGGATATCACTAATAAATAACATGTACCCAGAACTTAAATCATTAAAAATTTTGCAATGGAACGGTAGATCTGTTGTTTCGAATAAAAATAGTTTAATTCATTTTTTAATAACTGAAAATATTGATATTGTATTATTAAGTAAAACCTGGTTCAAACCAAATCAAAATTATACATTTAAAGGTTATAATGTAATTCGCCAAGATAGATATTACGGGTATGCAGGTGTTGCAATTTTAATTAAAAGAACTATACCATTTTGTGAAATAAATATTAGAAAAAATTTTAATGAGGATATTTTAGTTTGCGGTGCTATCGTTAAATGCAACACAATAGAATTAAGTTTTTTATCTATATATAGACCACAAAATTTTAATACATCCAAAAATGATTGGATAAATATCTTCTCACAAATCAAATCACCTTTTTTAATTGGGGGAGACATGAATGCTAATCACTCACTATGGGGTTCACTGCGTAATGATCCAGTTGGTAACCAAATTATTAGCAGTATCGAAGACCTAGATCTTGTAATTTTGAATAATGGAGAACCTACATATCTTCCTAGATATGGTACGCAAAAATCTATGATTGACATTTCACTCTGCACAGCTAATATAGCCAGTAAATTTACTTAGTCAGTTTTATCTGACACTTTAGGCTCGAATCATTTTGCTATAACTATGAATTTTTCAATTACCAACACCTCACAAGAAATAATTTATGCAAAAAGCAAATGGAATATCAAGAAAGCCAATTGGTCCTTGTATTCATCCTTAATTGAAAACATGTTTTCCAACTACAATAACTCATTCAATACTTATAAAAATTATAGTTTTCTAATAGATTGCATTAATGATGCTGCAGATAGATCTATTCCTCAATACAAACTTTTTAAATCCAAAAACCGATCCCATACAACATGGTGGGACCCAGAATGTGTTCTGATAATCAATGACAGAAAAGAAGCATTAGCATTGTATAAACGTTCACCAACCCTTGATAATTATCTAAACTGTCAGAAAGTTACTGCTCATACTAAAAATCAGTTGAAACAAAAAGCCAAAGCTAGTTGGATTAAATGGTCTAATTCTAATTTAAGCAAAAATACCTCCTCTAAGGAGATATGGTCACAAGCCAACAAAATGAATCGAAAAGCACCTATTAGTACAAAACCCTTCAATGATAATCTGTTAGACGACTTTTTTAATAAAGTATGTCCTCCATTTGCTCAAAATTCACCTACACGTTCTACACAAAGTCATCATTCAAATAATCACTTCCTGTTAAAACCTTTTTGTGAAACTGAATTAGATTTTGCCCTTAAAAACCGCATAAATACTTCTCCTGGTATCGATCACGTAAAATACCCCATGTTAACCAACCTACCAGATGTTGCTAAAAAACTTCTTTTAAATGTCTTCAATGATATCATCCAAAAAATATAGTTATCGATTCTTTCAAAAACATCTTATGGTAGGGGAGCCCAAGCGGGGATTTTTGCAGTTACTCGAGCGCGTCAGATTAGCATATGGGAGAAACCTGGTACCCTGCAGATGTACCTCTACCATATATTGGCTCTTAACACAGGGGAGTTCGTTAAGGGAGGCCCGAAAAAAAAAAATCTATCCTTAAAAATACTCCAAATTGTCAGATTAAGATAAGGTAAGTTAAGTACATGCAAAAGAGTGTATATTTCAAAAATCTGACGATTTGAGCCGGGCGTAAGGAAATGGGTGAGTCCCAAAATTTCACAAGATAAAAGCGAATAGTTCGCGAAATAAATGACAGATCAAAAAACTAAAAAATATGTGCTCAATATATTTTAAAAATCTATCGAATGATACCAAATACGACTTTCCACGGAGAGGGGTGGGGGGTAAATTTATTATTTTAAATACGAATCCCGCGATATTTCGCGAAATGAACATCAGATCGAAAAACTGTAACATGCACTTATTTGATACTTTTCAAAAATCTATCGAATGGCACCAAACACGACCCCCAAATGAGGTGGGGTGGGGGGTCACTTTAAAATCTTAAATAGAAGCCCCCATTTTTTATTGCAGATTTGGATTCCTTACGTAAAAATAAGTAACTTTTATTCGAAACATTTTTTCGAATTATGGATAGATGGCGTTATGATCGGAAAAAACGATTATTGGAAATGGAAAATTAAATTAAAAAATGGCAAGCGCCCACTAAAATGGAAAATTTTACTTAACTTTTTTTGGTTTTAGGACCTACTCTTCACAACGCAATAGGTCCCCATAACGCTCGAGTGACTGCACATTTAGCATACTTTGCTCCCCTACCATTAGTTGTTCCCATCCTTAAACCCGGAAAAAAACCAAACATCGTAAGTTCATATAGACCAATATCCTTACTGTCTTGTATATTTAGAACTTTAGAAAGGCTTAAAAAATTTAGATTAGATTGGTGGTTACAAAAAGGGAATTTACTCCCAGTAAACCAGTTTGGTTACAAAAGAGGTTTTGGAACTCTAGACGCTTTAACAACACTTGTTGTAGATGTACAGAATAACTTAACTAAAAATAACTACTTAGCAGTACTATTCTTAGATATTGAAGGAGCATATGACTCAGGTTGTTTATCAACCTTAAAACATAAAATGGTAAATTTTTTTCATATGCCAATTGCTTTCGTTAACAAAATAATCGGTTTCTATACAGATAGGGTAATTTATATCAGAGATCATAATAACAAACTAATAGGACCTCGACATAATTATCACGGTATACCACAAGGCTCAGTATTATCACCAATTTTATTCAATCTGTACACCTTTGACATACATAAGATGTAAATAAACAACATCCCATTTAAAATCATACAATATGCAGACGACTTTTGTGTCTATACAGAAAGCAAGAAATATGAAAACAGTATGCAAAACCTAAGTACAGTTTGTAGTTCCCTCTTTCCGTGGTTTTTAGAGAACGGCTTAAATTTATCAATTAACAAATCAGCAGTATCTGTCTTTACAAGACACAACCTTCCTATAAACCAAGTTGTATTACTTAGTGATCAATCTTTTAAATTTAAAAATATTGTCAAATATCTGGGCCTCATTCTGGACAAAAAACTAACTTGGAAACAACACATACAATATATGCTGGATAGATGTAATAAAGGTAGTAATTTCCTTAGAATGACAACTAGAGTGTGGTGGGGCTGCGATGTTGAAACATCTTTATTGTTTTATAGAACTTATATACGATCCATTATAGATTATGGTGCTACTCCCTACGGTTCTGCTTTCAAAAACCTTTTAAGAAAAATTTACGTTTTCCAAAATTCTGCCTTGAGAATCTGTTTAGGTGCTATGAGATCTACTCCTATACAACCAATACATGTTGAAGCTTCTGAGCCTCCTTTGGAGATTAGAAGAAATTTACTAAACGAAAAATGGGTACTCAAAGCACACTCTACAAATTTCGAATTATTTTCCAGTATATGTCATCTTAACGAATCAGATCTTACTCACAAGTATTGGATTAAAAAACCATCTCCACCTTTATGCACTGCATTACAGAACAATCCTATTTTTTCAAAGGAATTGAACACAGTTGACAAAAACTTAGACTACTTCGCTCTCTTCCATAACACTGATGTAATAATACCCACATACAACGAAAACAACATAATCAGCAACAATATCCTGAAATCTATTTTGAACTGCTACAGTGATGCCACAGTTATATACACAGATGCATCTAAATCAAGAGAAGGGACTGGATGTGCTTATTTTTTACCCTCAGGAGGTTACGAATGCAAGTACAAACTTCCCAATGAGTTTTCAATTTTCTCTGCGGAATCATTGGCCATACTCGAAGCGTTGAAATATATTAAAAACTCATATACTAAAAAAACGTTCATTCTTTCAGACTGCCTATCAGTTTTACAGAATATTAAAAATACTTTTTTGCCCAAAACATTTAGTAATCCTTACATATTTTTAATAAATGAGATGTTAAAGCGTTTAGAAGATTCTGACTTCAATATAAAATTTATTTGGGTTAAGGCACATATTGGACTCAAAGATAATGAATATGTAGACTACTTAGCTAAATCCAGTATAACATCAGGCACTTTATTGTCATATTCTTTATGTGTATCAGATGTTATTACTATTTTTAAAAGAAACCAACTATTGATATGGAAAGATCAATGGAATCTTTACTGCTTAACAAACCCCACAAGATACACCACTTTACAACCAGTGATTCCGCAAAGTTCTTGGTTTAAGAGTTTTAAAGCTCCACGTAAATATATAACAACTATAAATCGACTACGTTTTGGGCATGTTTGCTATCCAAGTCATTTATATAAAATAAATGTCATTGAAGATGATAATTGTAAACATTGCGAAAAACAGGGTGATCTTGATCATATCTTTTTTGAATGTACTAAGTTTCAACAGCATTCAAACTCTCTCTATGAAAATTTAATTAAACTTACTATGCATGCACCATTCAATATCCAGTCTCTGTTGGCTACAGGCTCACAACAAATATATAATATCATTATAGATTTCTTGTCAGATACACACACAGTCCTATAAGATTTGTACGCGGGAGTGAAATTTTTTATGATTTATGTTCAGATTTGCATCCTTTTATCATAAATGTTATATCAGTTTATCAGAAATCCATCATTGTTTTTATTGTATTATTATCGTATTGTGTTATTTATTGTATTAGTATATTGATTGTGTTTAATTTTATAATTATGTTTTATAATTGATTGTTCATTTTGTATTAGGGATAGGATTGTATATTCTTTATTGCAACTGACTAACGTCTATGTCATTAAATAAAAAAAAAGCTATTCAGAAAATAATATTTCCAAGTCATAATTTAAACAACTATATCTTTCAAATTAAAAAAATAATTTATGAAATCTATAAAAAAAACGAAGAAAAGTGCATTTCTTATGGGTTAAAACACACATAGGTATCACCTGTAATGAACATGTTGATTTATTATAAAAAAAAAACCACCACACATGGATCGTTAACCGAACATAAACCTTTAGCTCAATAACTGAACGGGATATACGGCGATACCGTGTAATTTTCAGGGGCAACTCCGAATTGCATGAAAATTTGGATTTAGGTTCTACTTACCCTCCACTTCAAAGTTGAAATTGTGCCGTTGGTTGCTTTTACTTGGGGGTGACAGATACCCCTTTTTGGGGGTGAAAAAACATATGTTCAAGATAAGACCGGAAATGGATAAATTGACTGATTTTAAGCAACTTTTGTTCCATATAGTATTTTACGAAAGTAAATAGCTTTCGAGTTATTTGCGATTGAAAATGTTTATTTTTCGACAAAAAATTACGTTTTCAGACGGTTTTTGAAAATAACTCAAAAAGTAAATATTTTATCAGAAAAAATATTCTTAGCAGAAGTGTAGCTTATAAAAATCAAAAAAATGGTATATCATTAAAGTCTATCAATCGAGTAAAAACAAAGTTCTAGCTCATGAAAAATACGTTCTTATTCATCTAATTCCAAATCGAATATTTCAAGGTAAAATCACCGGAAAATTAAGCACTTTTCGGGAAAAATCCGTTCAAACTTTTTTAAAGTGTTTATAAAAGGCTTTATTGTAATTGTCTATAAAAGGTTCGAGCATTAAAAATAAGCGAGTTACGCTCAAAATAAAGTTGGTCCTCTTTTTTTTTGTAAAAAAAATCATGAAAATCTCCCCGTGTTTAGCTCCCCAAATAAAATTAATCGCTACCGCTTTACAAACAATTTATTTACTTATCTATTTTTTATATGATCTGTCGGTCTCACCGGTTTAAAGTGCTTATTTTTTAAAGGGTTATAGTTGAAAAAGCTTGAACGGGTCACTAATCACGAGTGTATGCAAATTTTGAACAGCCATATCTTAACCAATTTTTATCTTACGGAAAATCAAAATGAAACTAGCATATTTATAATATTAAAACCCACATTTTTTTACTCTTTAAGATTTTTCTTATCACTAATACTTTTTAAGTTATTTTGAAAAAAAGAAATTTTTTTTACTATAAAACCAAATTTTTTCAAAAATAGGCACTTCAAACAAATAAAACTTACAGAACATATAAACAATACATATACAGTTAAAATAAATGGTAAAGCGGTAACGAATAATTATATTTAGGGTGCTAAATAGAGGGAGGTTTTCACGATTTCTTTTTACCAAAAAAAGAGGCCAACTTTTTTTTTCAGTGCAACTCGTTTATTTTTGATCCTAGAAACTTTTTAAAAAAAAAATATAAAGCTTTTTTTTAGATACTTTAAAAATGTTAATAAGCTTTTCCCGAAAAGTGCTTAATTTTTCGATTATTTCGATTATTTCGGTTATTAGACGAATAAGAAGGTATTTTTCATGAGCTACAAATTTGCTTTTACCCAATTTATAGACTTTACTGATACACTATCTTTTTCGAATTTTTAAAAGCTACACTTTTGCTTAGAATATTTTTTTCGATTATTTTTTTCACCTGTCAAATTCTGACGTTTTTGCTTTTTCAGCCAATCACCACGCGTCGTTCTAGCCAATCATTGAGTGTAATACTGATAAAACAGCCTCTTCCTTGATAAAACAGTCTCTTCCCTGATAAAACTTAAGGTACCCTAAATTTCACATAATACGTTACGAACGACATTGGAAAATCTCATATTAGTTATAAAAATTGTGTTTTTAATAATTGTTCATTTTCGATTTAAACAGTTTTTATGTATTAACAATATAATAAATAAATTGGTTCATTTTTAAATCATAAAATAATTTATCTATAACCTACTTAAGACATTGATCCTAGTTGTCTTAAAAATATTTCACAGATGCCCGTATTTACTAATAATACATATTGGTTCACAAAATAATCTTTTCAAATACCACTCATCCTCTAAATTTTGCTTGATAAATTTTTTCGTTTTCATACTTAAACTTCTTTATTTAGGGTAAAATCACTCAAACAAACCGAAATGGATAACATCACTCGTCCTTCGGACTCGTGATTTTATCATTCGGTTTGTTTTCGTAATTTTACCAAATAAAGAAGTTTTCGTGAAAACAAAAAAAATTTATCGATAAAATTTAGAGGACTCGTGGTATTACCTTTGATAAAATATTTACTTTTTGAGTTATTTGCGAAAAACGGTATGAAAACGTAGTTTTTTTGTCGAAAAATCAATATTTTCAATCGCGAATAACTCGAAAAGTATTGACTTACTTAAAAAAGTTTATAGAACGAAAGTTGCTTATAATCTGTCAGTTTATCCATTTCCAGGCTTATTTTAGACACGCGTTTTTCACCCTCTGAGAAGGGGTGACTGTCACCCCCCAAGGAAAAGCAACCAACGGCACAAATTCAACTTTGAAGTGGAGGGTAAGTAGAACCTAAATCCAAATTTTCATGTAATTCGGAGTTGCCCCTGAAAATTACACTCCAAAACAGTCATTTATTGGGCTACTTCTAATCCAGATATATGTGCAATCGTATAAAATGATGTTAATGAACAATGGAGACGAGCATGGAACGAATCTAGCAAACATAGTTCCTCTCAATATGTGATGATTTAACCTAAAGTGCCTACTGAGTACTGGTTTAAAAATTATTCCGTTCCCCGCAGATACATAACTTCCATTAAATTTGGGCACGCCTATTATCCTTTTCATTTGGCGAAAATGAACATTTTATCTTCAACTCTATGTCCAGATTGCCAATAGGAGGTAGACTTAAATTGTTTTAAAAAAATGTATTAAAAATAATATATTAATAATCAATAATAATATATTCCCACCTTATAATTTATGTTACCTACTTTCTCTAAATAGAAAAAAATATATGACTGCTTAATGGAATTTATTTGTAAAAGTAACATCAACCTTTAAGCATTATCCACAAATAATTATTTACCTTTGTTTTATGCCAGTTGTATTTACCTCCTATCCGCGACCTAGTCTAGTTATGTCTAAACGAAATGTCTTGAAGGGTCCCTAGACGAGAAGAAGCAAGTGACCTTGTCTTATTCCTACCTTAACTCCTGAATAAAATAGGTAATTGCAATATTAACAACCACATTTACGGTAACGTTTCCTTGTATTTCTTATTTTTGTTTTGTTTTATATTTTTGAAATATATTTAGATTTAAAAATATACTTATTGTGACTGGCTGAGTGGCGGCAGCCCATGCCGAAAAAAACTGCAAATAATATTTTAATGATAATGAGTTGAAGTCACATCTTGACTGTATGAAGTGAATCGATAGAATGAATATTAATGTACGCTTTACTTTGTGGCTGTTTTTTCTGCGTCAACACCACGCTCCGTGACGTTATTACCAAATATTAAAGAACAAAGAATTATACAACAAATTATATTAAATCATCAAATTTATGTGCAATTATCAAAAATTATTATGTACGTTTCGTAATAATTAACTAAATTTGCCGGCCGCACATGTTTGCATACAATAACAATTCGTTAGTTTCCTATACAGGGCGTTTAATATATTGTTTAATTCTAGGATATGAATTATGAATATTTGAGATTAAACACACCCTTATTTCAATTATTATCAACTTTCGTACTAAAGTAAATGTTAAGTATCAAATATTCATAATTCATATTCGATATTGAACAGTATAAATTTATCACCCCGTATATCACATCAGCCAATTTGTTATTATATTTAAACATGTGCGGGTTATTTCATTAATTTGTTTAATTGTTGCAATTCATAAACTATATTTTGGCAATGGACATTAATTTAGCTGACTAAGTAACAACCTTTGTTCTTTTGTCGTGTGGGCTATGACCCAATTCATGTTACCAACAAGAGAGAACATACTTTTAGAATCATTCATTAGAATCAACTCAACCAGGCCAGATGGGCCTTTAAATTCATTCCTTCGAGTAACTTCAACGAGTCAATATGTAGCATCATAACAGACTAAATCTAATTCGCGTACGAGCCCCATATCAGTACTACCCTAGTGTCAGTCGCTATCAATAAAGTATCTAAGTGCTATTGGTGTTTTAACAACAGACGATCATCCTCCACTGAGCCCGAAGATTAGACAGTAAGTTAGCTTAAATCGACCCATTTTAACCTCAGGAATTTAATGTTAAGCTATGGCCCATTCGTTACCAAACACCTTATATACGTAACATAGGTTTTTCTATATTTAAAATATATACAGTGTGTTTCATTGGGAAACGAAAATACTTAAATGGTAAATAGAGGTCACTGAGGCGGTTCTAGATATTATACTACAATTATTGTATCACCCATTTTTTAACCGAGTTGCCATTTTATCCATTTTGCCCATTTATTTTTGGACACATAACTTTAGAACCGCCTTGTATATTTTTTTACATTTGGTACTCATATGTTTCATTTAGAACTCAAACCAATCAACTACTAATTACAAAATGTCCAGGCCCGGACTAAAATAAATTATATATTCATAGTGACTTTGAAACAACACCCTATATGTTAAAAATTTTAGAATTAAAATAATATAATATTTGAAAACAGCACCAAAACTAAGTTTAATGCTTCACTTCAATTTTTTGGCCAGACAATTTAATGATTTAAATTATATTGAAATTTTTAACAAATCTGAGATTAAAAACAGGTATTATTAACTTTTACTAATAAATTATTAAAGTTAGTGAACAAGTACTCATTTTAAAAATATTCCACTCTTATTTAGTACATTGGAACGACCCATTTAGTAATTGCAAGAAAAATCCAGGCCCGATTAACAAAAATACAAAGTAATTTTGACCAGAAACAACGCCCTGTATATTGAAATTTTTAAAATCTCTTTGCACATTTGAAAAGAACCCAAAAAATGAGTTTATAGGTTCGCTTTAATTTTTGTGCAGAAAATTTAATGACTTTTAACATTTGATTTAACATTTGATATTGATTTACCGCTGTATTGATTTATTTCACGCTGCATTAATTTATTGACAGTTCTATCAGTAATCGCTAGTCAGAAATTAATGTGAAACTTGGAAACCCAAAAATAGTTTGGGCTGGAAAGGGTTAACTTTAATCATTTATTCTTAGAATTGCTTTAAAAACCTGCTTTTTATTTTTAGGGTTCTTAAAAATTTCAATATATTTAATTCCAAAATTAAAGTAATTAAATTTTCTGCGCAAAAAACTAATACAAACGTATAAACTCAGCTTTTTGTGGTCTTTTCAAATGCGCAAACCGATTTTAAAACTTTCAATATATACAGGGTGTTTCTTTCAAGGTCACAATTACTTTATGATTTTTTGTTAATCCGGACCTGGATTTTTCTTGTAATTACTGAAAAGGTCGTTCCAATATATTAAATAAGTATGATTTATTGTTAAAATGAGTTTTTGTTTAATAACTTTCACAATTTATTTTAAGCTAATAATACTAGCTTTTTAATGTAAGAGTTTTTAAAAATTCCAATATAATTTCAAAATTAAAGTCATTAAATTGTCTGGCCAAAAAATTAAGAGAAACCAGTAAACTTAGTTTTTTGTGTTTTTCAAATATTTAATGGATTTTTTATAATGGATTTTGAAAATTTCAATATACAGGGTGTTGTTTTAAGGTCGCAATGAATTTATAATTTTTTTTAGTCCGGACCTGTTTTTTTGTGATTAGTAGTTGGGTGCTTTGGGATCTAAGTGAGACATATGTGTATCTACCTAATATCAAAAAAGTATACAAGGTCTAGAAAAAAGTGGGCAAACTCGATAAAACACCCTGTAACTTGGTTATAAAAGTCGGTGAGGCAATAAAAATATATACATAGTATATCTATAACCGCCTCAGTGACCTCTATATACCATTCAAGTATTCCTTTTCCCATTGAAACAATCTGTATAAACCCACAAGTCATCCGTATGTAGCTGGGATTAAAAAATAACTTCATATTTTAAGTAACTCACTATTAATTTTCATCCATAATTTTCATAGGTACACTTCTAGCTTACACCCTAGTCTCAACTTGCGTTTTAATCCTTCGATATCAACCCCACTCCACAAATCTTGTAGAATTATTACCACAAAGTTTACGTACACCAATTCGAGGTTCTCCAACAAAAGAGGCATTAGCAGATAATCCAGGCGGTCAAGTTTTGTACGGGAATCAACTTCATCCTGCTCAACTTAAGCAAGCAATCGATGCCTCGCTGGGACCACCGATACCTTCGCCGTCACCTTCACCTCTACCCTCACAAACGACTCAAAGGGTGATGGTTCGGAGGGTTACTAGAAGGTAGGTGATACATACATGGATTTTAGTAATACTCAATACTATTCTTTTATAGGTTTTTGTAAATTTATTTAACTTTTCTTAAGAGCGTAGGCGCAAAATTTCGGGAAAAAATGCATTCATTTTTTCGAATCCTCAGAAAACTAATGAGCACAGTCGAACCCGCTTATTAGAATACCGGTTAAAAGAATATCCCGGTTTAAGGAATGGAGATTTAAGACACGTACCGTTTCTAGTAGCCATCAGTGATTGGTTATTAAAATATCCCGGTTATAGGAATATTTTTGCTTGGCACGAAGACTATTCCAATAAGCGGGTTCGACTGTATTTTTGAAAAATTTAAACGCAGAATGAAAGATTACATTATTACCGAGAGCCGAAAGTCCAGTGGTGAAAAAAAAAGAGAAAATTGAGTGTGATTTTAATGTCAAATATCTCATTCAAAAGAAACTTTTTGTTTATTCTAAAATATGCACGTTCCTCAGGAGTAATCGGAACGAGCCGGCAGCGGGGTTGCCTTCTTAAAGAAGGGCATAAAAACTTGTTTTTGTAAACATCATAAAACCTATCGATGTTTATGGATGACCCTAGATTAACCATAAATGTATAAAACCCGCTATTTGGAATTAATCATTCAGTCTACAATAAAACGGTATCGTGTATTTCAAATGTGATTGTAACGACCTCGGTTAAAATGTAATTATTATAATTTGGAATATTAAAAATAAATTACATATAATATGTACTTATTGGGTATTAGAATAAGTAGTACTTACTGTTTTGTCTAATAAAGAATATGAATCAAGTGTCCTTATTTAAGAATAAATAATACAGTCAATCGTGTTAACGTCAAATTAAATAAGTAATTTCATAATAAAATAAATATTACAATACACTTTACTGTTGCGGGAAAACAGAATAAACCAAATACACATTTTTTCTGTTTTCTGGCAGCAGTAAAATATATTTTGAATTAAATAAATTACATTCATTTTTCTTTTTGTTTCAAATAATATAATTCGAAACAAATTATTTTGTGACACCAATTGGCAGCAATTAGGTTGATGCTTATATTACCGAATATAGAATTGAATAACCTTTCAAATGAGCTAGCACGCGACCCCTGTTCTCATTTAAAAAAATTATCGATTACTTTATCATGTTCAGCTGGATGACGGCACTAGTATAATATATAGTATATATAGTATATATATATATATATATATATATATATATATATATATATATATATATATATATATATATATATATATAAATGTGATATTCAAAGATCGGTGTGCTCAAAGCAATTGATTAGATAATTAATTAATTAATTAAATTTAATTTTAATGATGCACTTATGATTTAATCACACTATTTAATGCTCTAATCTCAGGGTTTTATATTCTCCTGCTTCAATATCTCCTTTGCTTTACATATGATAAATAAGGTCAAAGACTAACGGAATAAAACACATATATGGTACAAAAACATCTATTGAAATAAATTCACCCTCAAAATATCCTCTAAAAATAATATCTCCTATTCTGATTATTGAAATACTCCTACCACTATCTAAAGTACTTATTGAAATTTGCGTTATGAATAATTCTAAAAAAAAAAATAAAACTGTCTCTCGGATGATGAGTTGTCCAAATTCTTGTCTCTGGTCGCCTACAATTTACTCTTAGCAGCCCCCTATGTAGTCAGCAATCTCGCAACAAACTATTGCAAGCCTATTGTCATCAATGACCCCCTACAGATGCACGTATCTTTCAAAAAACAATGCTAGCCTTTTCTCCTCTCAATAAACTGAATCTATTTCTCGTTCCGGCATGCAACGGTGACTCTTGGAATATAAGTAGAACAATATAACTTACAATGCTTTACGTGATGAGCCTCCGTCAGGACACTTATTTCAACAAACTCACAGCTATTCATTTATCTGCCTTACTACTTCAGGAGACTCTCAGAGATCACCACTATTCGACTTGACGATCATTTAACAACTATCGTCTAGAATCACATTCGTTTAAAAGCCAGCACTAAACAGTAACGTTGAAAAAACTATTCTACCGTAAAATTAAATTATCTAAAAAAATTATGAAAAGTCCACTGACAACGATTCCAAAGAATTAAATTCCCAAATTGTCAATGTCAGATTCAACACCAACTTTTCCTACCATTAGAAATTTCCTAAAACTAATTACATGCCAATCGGTTTTTAAGGAGATTACATTCATTTAAATTTCTAAATACAATTATTCCCTAACCCGGTCTCATTGTCCAAACACATAACCACTTCCTTATCATACTAACTGTACAAAAAAATACTTAATCCCTATTTAAATTTTGTTTACCTACGGCCATCCAAAGATAATTGACTTTCATTTCTTCGAAATGAATTTTGGTATATTTTTATTATATGTTTTAACTTTTCTAAAATATTAAGATCTAAACCATATTAATTCAAATTTTACATATCTTAACAACTCCCCGCCATTTGATTTGCCAAAAAAACTCTGTTATTTATTTGAATGACACAAGTTTTTTTTTTTAGGATCAAATTATTCCATTATGTTACCAAACTCTACTCATGATACTTATAAATGTCGTGAATGTTAAAAATACCCCGTATCTTGCCTGTCTCTATATGCGCTAATTCATAACTATTTACCCCATTTTCCGTATTGACCCTATATGGACCTTCAAATACCGGCATCAATTTAGCACAAATACCATTTTGTAAATTGGACACCCTTAGTGCCCTCACTAAAACTTTATCCCCTTTCTGGAATGTAACCGGCCTTCTTCTTCTGGTCCTCTCTTGCCTTTGGAGATATTTCTCTCCACTTCGTCTCAATCTTCGTTGAACCACCTCGATCACTTCTTCGTATTGTCTGGGGGCGGTGTCTTCCCACGGTCTCGTAGGCATTGTTCCTTTCATTACATATAAAGGCGTCTCCTTGGTAACCGTATTTGGTGCACAGTTCAAATACGTCTCTATTTCAAACACTTTTCTGTCCCAATGTCGATGATGTTCTTCCGCAGCAATTCTTAGAAATTTTGTGACTTCTTGTATAAAACGCTCTGATGGGTTGCTCTGTGGATGTCGGATGCTTACAAATTTTCTATTTATGCCTCTCTCTCTTAATTCCCCTTTAAAACGGTCGTTCCTAAAGTATGTTGCATTGTCCAACAAAATATTGTCTGGTCTTCCCACTGTTTCGATAAAATCGTCTATCTTCCGAAGTATTTCAGCTCCTTTCGTGGTTCTACATGGGTACAGTTTTAAATACTTTGAAAAAACATCCACCATAACTAATATGTGTTTATTCCTCTGTGTTGTTGTTATTAAATCGCTCAACATATCAATGGCGACAATATCAAGTTTCTTCCGAGCTATGACGTTTTTTGTGATGTTTTCGTTTTTGAAATTCTTACTTTTACACTTTTGGCATGTCTCGCAATTTCGAGTCATCTCTTTGGCTATTGTATAGTCCTTTCGACAAATGTAGTTCTCCCTGAACATAAGCCACACCTTCCTGCTTCCAATGTGTCCGTTGTCACAGTGTAATTTTGCTAAAACTTCTTTTGCCATCTGTTCCTTGATTACATATAGTTCTCTACCATCGACCCTCTTAAAATATAAGTTATCCTCTTGTTCGACCCTTTGCTTTTCTCTTTCATCCAGTTGTTCCTGATTTTCCCTGATCTGAGCCAAAGAAAATAAGCCTGCTTCTTCTCTCATTATGTTCATGCCAACGTGGAGAGTTTTGTGGTCCTCTTTGCGGAATTGTTCATCTCTCGTCAACGCATCAGCCAAGATATTGTCAGTTCCTTTGATATATTTAAATTCAAAATCATACTCTTGAAGTAAAAGAATGCCCCTATGAATTCTATTATTTACCAGCCTATTTTTCATTATATGTATCAAAGCTGCATGGTCTGTTTCAATGGTGAATTTTGCCCCTAGTAGGTAAAACCGTAATTTATTTACACAAAATAACACACTGGCGAACTCTAATTCAGTAACGCTGTACTTTCTCTCATATGTTTTGGTTACACGGGAGACAAAACAGATTGGCACCTCTACATCGTCTTGGATCTGTGATAACACCCCTGCGAATTTTGTTATGGAAGCATCGGTCCGGAGAATGAAAGGTTGATCATATCTTGGGTGGTGTACTCTTACAGCTGTGGAGAAAGCTCCTTTTAAATTTTTGAAAGCCATTTCTTGTTCCGTTCCCCATTTCCACCTAACATTTTTCTTAAGTAATGCTATCAACGGTATTTCTTTTGTGCTGATGTCTGGTATTAGTTTTTTGAAATAGTTTACCATTCCCAAAAATCCCCGCAATGTTTTTAAATTGGTTGGCCTAGCGTAGTTATTTATAATTTCGATTCTATCTTCTGCAAGACTAATCCCTTTTGTGTCTAATTTGAATCCTAAATACAGTATTTCCTTTTGGAAAAACTGACACTTTTTAATATTTAATTTCAATCCCGCTTGATCCAGTTCTTCTAGCACAGTGTGAATATGTCGTAGATGGCTTGTTATATCTGGTGAGAAAATTAATAAATCATCTATGTAATGTACAACAAATTCTCCATGCCTATTTAAGATTGTGTTCAATGCGCGAACCAAAGCAGCGCATGCACTCTGTAGGCCAAATGGTACCACCCTAAATCGGTATACCACTCCGTCGATCGAAAAAGCGGTATAATTTCGACATTTCTCTGCCAAAGGTATTAACCAAAAACTATGTTTCAAATCGATTTTGGAAAAAATGTGTGACCCTGTGATTCGTCCAAATATGGCTTCGATGTTCAAAGGCGCTTCGTATTGCGCGATTGTGTGTGAATTAATGTTTCTTGCATCTAAACATAATCGCAAATCACCACTCGATTTTTTAACGCATACTATCGGGTTGATATATGGAGAGTCACATCTTTCTATCACCTTGTCTTCGATCATTTTTTCAATTTCCTGTCCGACGCTTTGCCTGTATTTATACGGGATTGGATATGTCTTGGATTTAAAATTTTCTAAGTTTTTAACTTTAAAAGAATGTTCATAATTTTTAGCCACTCGGCTTTCTTCATTAATCAAATCTCCATAATTTTCTAGAATCTTCTCTACTTCCTTTTCCATGTTTTCTCCACATTTTAATTTTCTTTCATCCTCATTTTGTTCGCATGTATTCACTGTCCATAATATTTCTTCATAAAATTCTGGATTCTCGTCCATTATTGCCATTTCTTCTCTGTCCTCATCCTTTATTTCTTCTTCTGTTTTTTTTTATCTTCAATTTCCATTTGGTATCCCGAGCACCATGTTTCTACTGCTTTCATTTCTCTTATGAGAACTTCCTTTTCTTCCTGCTTCCTTTCTGTTTTATCGTCGATTGCCGACAATTCTTCCGTACCTTCGATTTCCTGTCTTTCTCTTGTATCCACCTTGTTTTCCTTCTTTCTTTTTGAACTCTTCTTCTTTTTCTTCCTTCTTTTTTTTTTGGTTGATTTTTTTCTTGTACTTTCTGTTTTTCCTCTACAGTCATATTGATTTCTTTATGTTTTTCCTGTTCATTTATCTTTTCAACAATTATTTTCCTATCTATTTCCATTTCTTCTTCTATGTTGTCTGGTTCTGCTCTGATTTCCAGTTTATTCTCCGAAAAATTTATGGTGATATGTTTTTCACTCAATTCATCAATTCCCGCTATCATATCATGGTTTAAATCTTCGATCACCACACATTGCATAATATAGTATTTGTCTCCCACTCTGATCCGCACTCCCAAACCTTCATTTACTGTCGTCAATTTTTTGTTGTTTGCACCCACTAAAGCAACCCTAGGAATTTTATACACAAATCTGTCCAAATTTAATTCTTTTACTAGTTTCTTATTGATTAACGATATCTCCGATCCAGAATCAATCAAAATTTTAATCGCTTTATGTTTTATAAATGCATCTAAGAATATTAAATTTGAATTAGAACTTTGTCTTTCATTTCCCGCCAACTGTATAAACTCTCTCGGATGACAAAATATACCGGAGAGTTGTTTATGTTTGTTCAGTGGATGCTTTATTGAAAATCCTGTCTGGATTCATTGCATACATCTTCTTCCTCGTTTTCTATTGTTACATGATTCATCTCCCTTCTATTTTGTCGTTGGAAATTCTGATTGTTTCTACCGTCCCTTTGTTCGTTCGTATTCCTATTCGGAGGATTTTGTGCATCTCTGTTTCTGTTGTGATTTTCATATGTTCTATTTTTTGCGTGATTCCTGTTATCATAATTTTGTTGTCTATTGTAATTTTGGTATTCTCTCGGCCTATCTTCGTTTGTTGATTGGGCATGTCGGTTTCTCTGGTCATAATTTGATTGATACCTTCTTGCCGGTCCATTATATTGTTCATGTTGTCTTCTGTTTCGCATTTCTCTTCTTTTTGCTTCCCTTACTTGAAGAAATTGGCACAAACTATCAATATCTTGATAGTTTCTCAAAATCACGTGGTCCTCCAACGTTTCTTCGAAATGTCTGCTTATCATTTCTACCCGTTGTTCGGTAGAGTATTTGTAGTCTAGATATTTGGAATTGTTATATATCTGCAAAGCATATCTTTCTTTCGATATTCCCATTTTCTCGTGATATCTTCCATTCTGTAGCTCTTGGTTGATTTCCCTCTGTTTAACTTTCCCCCAGAAATAGTTGAGAAATTTATTTTCGATATCTGTCCAATTTTCAAACTCATCTTCTTTACTTTCATACCATAACGCTGCTCCTTCTTTCAGATGGTTTCTAATTGTTTCTTTGCAGTCGTCAAAATATCTAATATGTTGCAATTTGGTTTTCAAATTTTTAACAAATGGTACTGGGTGTGTTTTTCTAATATCCCCTCCAAATTGTATTTTCGCGTCGCTTGTACCAAGGATAATCATTTCCCTTCTTTCTCCACAATTCTGTTGATTCTTGAGTTCCGCAATTTGTTTTTCGTTTTGCTTAAATTTTTCTTCTATTTCTCGCCTGTCTTCTTGTATTGCATTTTCAAATTTGCTTTCTAACTGTTCTAATTCCATCTTCTGCACAGTCTTAATATCCTTCATTTTAGTTTCTATTTCTTCTCGTTGCATCTTCAGTTTCCTTTCTGTTTCTTCTCTAACTTTTTCTAAACAGGCTTTCACTTCATTTTCATATTTTTCCAAACGCTTTTCCAATTTGCCATCATTCTCTTCCAATTTCTGTTCTATTCTCTGTGATATTTCTCTTTGTGTTTCTTCCATTTTTTGTTGTGTTATTTCCACGGCTCGTTTTGCTTCCTGTTGATTTTTCTCTATTTTTTGTTGTGTTTCTTCCATGGCTCGTTTTGATTCCTGTTGATTTTCTTGCATTGTCCTTTTTGTTTCCTGTTGATTTCTATCCATTTGTTGTGATTGGAGTTGCATCAGTTGCAATAGTTTCTCTATTCCTGTTAATTCCTGTTCTTTTCTCTCCATAATCGTTGTATCTCCTTCATTACCCAATCCTTCTTCAACAATTTTTTCCTCTTCTCTGTTATTCTCTCTGCTTTCTTGCATTTTGCTTTGCCTCCTTGTGGTCGACATGTTGTTTCTTTTTGTTACTGTTTTCTTTGTCCCCGCCAAAATGTGAAATTTTACAACACTCTATAAGTTGCAGAACACGACAAATATTTCTCCCCAAATTTAATAAATTTTCGCCACAAATATCAAATATGCAATCAGTAAATTTCAAAATAAATATCAAATGTACGATTGGTAAAAATATTAAATAATTCAATAGCAGTAAATATCAACTACCTACGATCAATCCATAAATCAAAAATATTTTTACACCTGGAAAAATTGTCAAATTATCTCTGGATCACCTGTAGTTATTCCTTATCTCTTTCCCTACCATCAAATGCAAAGCTGCGATATTTTTTAAGCCACCACGTTCTGGGCTCCAGTTAATGTGATATTCAAAGATCGGTGTGCTCAAAGCAATTGATTAGATAATTAATTAATTAATTAAATTTAATTTTAATGATGCACTTATGATTTAATCACACTATTTAATGCTCTAATCTCAGGGTTTTATATTCTCGTGCTTCAATATCTCCTTTGCTTTACATATGATAAATAAGGTCAAAGACTAACGGAATAAAACACATATATGGTACAAAAACATCTATTGAAATAAATTCACCCTCAAAATATCCTCTAAAAATAATATCTCCTATTCTGATTATTGAAATACTCCTACCACTATCTAAAGTACTTATTGAAATTTGCGTTATGAATAATTCTACAAAAAAAAATAAAACTGTCTCTCGGATGATGAGTTGTCCAAATTCTTGTCTCTGGTCGCCTACAATTTACTCTTAGCAGCCCCCTATGTAGTCAGCAATCCCGCAACAAACTATTGCAAGCCTATTGTCATCAATGACCCCCTACAGATGCACGTATCTTTCAAAAAACAATGCTATCCTTTTCTCCTCTCAATAAACTGAATCTATTTCTCGTTCCGGCATGCAACGGTGACTCTTGGAATATAAGTAGAACAATATAACTTACAATGCTTTACGTGATGAGCCTCCGTCAGGACACTTATTTCAACAAACTCACAGCTATTCATTTATCTGCCTTACTACTTCAGGAGACTCTCAGAGATCACCACTATTCGACTTGACGATCATTTAACAACTATCGTCTAGAATCACATTCGTTTAAAAGCCAGCACTAAACAGTAACGTTGAAAAAACTATTCTACCGTAAAATTAAATTATCTAAAAAAATTATGAAAAGTCCACTGACAACGATTCCAAAGAATTAAATTCCCAAATTGTCAATGTCAGATTCAACACCAACTTTTCCTACCATTAGAAATTTCCTAAAACTAATTACATGCCAATCGGTTTTTAAGGAGATTACATTCATTTAAATTTCTAAATACAATTATTCCCTAACCCGGTCTCATTGTCCAAACACATAACCACTTCCTTATCATACTAACTGTACAAAAAAATACTTAATCCCTATTTAAATTTTGTTTACCTACGGCCATCCAAAGATAATTGACTTTCATTTCTTCGAAATGAATTTTGGTATATTTTTATTATATGTTTTAACTTTTCTAAAATATTAAGATCTAAACCATATTAATTCAAATTTTACATATCTTAACAATATATATATTAGTGTACACACTAATATACAGTGGAGTGGAAGAAACGAAGAGAGCTCAGGCAGGAGTAGCGTGCATGATTAAGAAGGATAGTATCAACAAAGTAAAAAATTGGATATATTACAACGAACGTATACTAAGAGTAGACATATATATGGATACAGAGGAAACCAATACAAACCTAATCATATGCTATGGACCAGATGAAGACGCAACAAAAAACGAAAAGAATGAGTTCTGGGACAAATTACAAGAAGTGATAAATGATTGTACAGAGAAAATTGTGATCACAAGAGACATGAACAGTAGAGTGGGGAAAGAAGCAGAAAAATGGAACAATGTCATCGAACCTTATGGGGAGGAAAAAATAAACAAAAATGGAAAATTACTACTTGAATTCTGTCTAGACAATAACCTGGTGATTATGAACACACACTTCCAACATAAAAGGATACACAAGATCACAAGAGAAGTCAAATCAAGAGACGAACAATCAATTATAGACTATACTATAGTACAATATATGCAATCAAGGCCACATCAACGTATTGGCTACCAACACTAAGCCACATAGCCCCCTCACAAATCCGTCGAGAGCATGCTCTTGTCAGGGAGTATAGAAAAATTAACGCCGATCCTGTACTCCGCTCTCACGTTGATATTAACCACAGAGACATAAGTAGGCTTCGTTCAAGAAAAAACCCTCTGGATTCTGCAAGGATACTAATTGAAAGGAATTTCGAAATAACCGACCGTTGGCAAGAAGATTGGGAGAAGAATGCTCCACCTGACATCCGAAATATGCCATGTATTACAAGCAAACCAGAGGGCTTCAATCAACCAAGACGGATCTGGACTACACTAAATAGAATTAGAAACAACTGTGGTAGGTGCTCTGACTCACTTTTTAGATGGGGAAAAATACCTTCTCCAAATTGCGATTGCGGTGCTGAAAGACAAACGGTTAAGCATTTGGTGGAGGAATGCCCCATCAGATCGTACAGTGGCAATTGGTCCGATTTTTTAATGACGACCAATGAATCGATTCAATATATTTATCAACTAAATTTTCGTTTATAAAAATTAATTATTATTATTTTTTAATGTATTGTGATCTTTATTTTTATACAAAAACTGTGATAGAGCCATACGCTAAATAAATAAATATACTATAGTGCAAAAAACAGAGAAGAACTGGATAAGAGACGTAAGGGTGAAAAGGAGTTATGAAATTGGTAGTGACCACTATCTACTAGAAACCACATTCCAAAGCAAAAGAAAAAACTAAAAAGAAATGAGAACATAAACAGAAAACACAAAGAAATAATAAAAATTTATAAACTAAGGGAAGAAACAACGAAAATAAGATACACAGAAGGGCTAGAGAAAGAGATGGATAATGAACATGAAATAACAGAAAAAATAGAAGGAGAATGGGGAAAATTTAAAAATGCGATGATAAAAACAGCTAAATCAATATGTGGAACTACAAGAAATAACAACAGAGGGAAACGAACGTCTTGGTGGAACGATGAGGTGAAAAGAGAAATAAAAGAAAAGAAGAAATTATGGAAAGAATACATACAAGACAAAACACAACAAAAATATGAAAATTATAAGAGACAAAGAACAAAAGTTAAAGAGATAGTTAAGAAAGAGAAAAAGAAAAGTTAAGAAAAATTCGGAGAAAAATGGAAGAAAACAGCACAGAAAACGTAAAATTATTTTATGGAACACTGAAAAACATAAGAAGCAACAAAGAAACGAAACTGAAACAAATAATGAACAAGGAAGGAACAATAATAAATGACGATAAAGCAATAATGGAAAGATGGAGGGAACATTTTCAGCTGATACTGAATGGAAATCAAGCGAATACAATGGAGAATGAAAGCCACATCAAGAGAGTATCCATGAGAAACACGGAAAATCCAGAAACTATAGAAAAAGAAGAACTAGAAGAAGCAATAAGAAAGATAAAGATTGGAAAAGCACCAGGAAGCGATGAAGTAGCACCAGAAATTATGAAATATATAGGAGTAAAAGCAAAAGAAAAATTGTTATACATATATAACCTAATATGGAAGAGAAAAGTAATACCCAGAGAATGGACAAATGCAGTAATTATACCTATATACAAGAAAGGAAACACAAGAGACTGTAAGAACTATAGAGGTATACCACTACTATGTGTAGCAGCAAAAGTATACGAAACCATAATACACTCACCGGCAGAGAAAACGGGCACCCCAAAAAATGGGTCATTTTTAATGTCTTGTATTTCCTAAACCTGATGTCCGATTTAAGAAATTTTTTTAATATTTTATAGCCCTATTCTTCATCAATATCGCTGTAATAATATTGTTGCTAGACAGGTACATTGTCATTTTGCAAACTGTGTTTTTTTCTCAAATTTTGGAACACCCTGTGGAATGTTCTAGCTTTTATAAAATACTAAAATTAAAACCCAACTATAGCCACGGATTTTCTTAACATTCTGTTTTTTTATTCATTTGCTTATGTTGGATAATAAAAAAGTTAGGCACTTTAACAACTACCCCTGTTTCTCGTCAATACATGGTATTTTTCAATAAGTACGGCAAGTTTTAAGGGGTAATTCTGCATGATAAAATAATGACAGTTTGCTTTATAAACTTATGCCCGCAAATACTTCGTTTCTGAGATAGGGGGTGTTGAAAATGTTCTTACAAACTGACGATTTATTTATTGCTTTAAAACGGTTTGTGATATGCAAATGAAATTTTGTAGATTTTAAGAGCTAGTTATTGCGCATTTTTTGGCATACAATTGAGAATTTTATATTCACCATTGGCGTGCATACGGGATATATCTAAAATATTTATACCCGTATGCACGCCAATGGTGAATATAAAATTCTTAGTTGTATGCCAAAAAATGTGCAATAACCACCTCTTAAAATCTACCAAATTTCATTTGCATATCACAAACCGTTTTAGAGAAATAAATAAATCGTCAGTTTGTAAGAACAATTTCAACACCCCCTATCTCGGAAACGAAGCATTTGCGGGCATACGTTTATAAAGCAAACTGTCATTATTTTATCATGCAGAATTACCCCTTAAAGTTTGCCGTACTTATTTAAAAACACCCTGTATTAACGAAAAACAGGGGTAGTTGTTAAAGTGCTTAACTTTTTTATTATCCAACATAAGCGAATGAATCAAAAAACAGAATGTTAAGAAAACCTGAGGCTATAGTTTGGTTATAATTTCAGTATTTTATATAATTTCAGTATTTTATAAAAGCTAGAACATTCCACAGGGTGTTCCAAAATTTGAGAAAAAAACACAGTTTGATTCGTACACCCTGTATACCATGACAATGTACCTGTCTAGCAATAATATTATTACAGCGATATTGATAAAGAATAAGGCTATAATATATTAAAAAAATTAATTAAATCGGACATCAGGTTTAGGAAATACAAGACATTAAAAATGACCCATTTTTTGGGGTGCCCGTTTTCTCTGCCGGTGAGTGTAGAAAGGAAAATCAGAAAAGAAATAGAACATAAATTAGAGGACGTACAAAGTGGATTCACGAAAGGACACAACACACAACACCATATATTCACCATGCAACAAGTAATAGAAAAAGCATTAAAGAAAAATAGATAAATATATCTGAGCTTTATAGACATGGAAAAAGCCTTCGACTCAGTCAAAAGCAAAGATATATGGGAAAACCTAAAGAAAAAGGAAGTAAGTGAAAGACTGATAGAAGCAACAAAGAGTATATACATGAAAACAACAAATACAGTAAGAATGTTAAATATACAGTCAGAACCATTTGAAACAACTCAAGGAGTTAGACAAGGGGGAAGTATCAGCCCAGTGCTATTCATAAATATAATAGATGAGATAGTGAAAGAATGTAAGAAAACTTTCAAGAAATACTGCATCGGTTGGAACAGAATGCAAATGATAAACGCTGAGATGTGTATATTTGCAGACGACATAGTATTAATTGCGAAAACCGCAGAAAAACTGAAATACAACTTAGAGAAATGGAACCTAGAAGCAAGCAAATACAACTTAAACGTAAACAAAGAAAAGACTCAGATAATGAAAATATCAAGGAAACAAGGGACGGAAGATCAAATAGAAGTAATGATAGACCAACATCAAATAATACAGACAAATTCATACAAATACTTAGGATAATCAACAACAAAGGAGACTTAGAGGACGATCTTAACAAGAGAATGGAAAACACAGGAAAACTATTCCAAGCACTAAATAGAGGATTCCTTAATAACAAAGAAATATCAACAAAGACCAAGATGACAATATACAAGAAAAATATATAGACCTACGGTGACATATGTAGCATAAAATTGGATATTAAACAAAAGACATCAGAGCAGAATACAGGCAGCAGAGATGAAATACCTCAGAAGAACGATCGGAGTAAATAGAACTGATATAATCAGAACAGAAGACATAAGAGAAAGACTCAAAATCAAACCGATACTCGACTCAATCAAGGAGAAAAAATTGGCATGGTTCGGACATCTAACCCGGATGGACAATAATAGACAAGTGAAAAGAGTGTGGGACGCCAAACCAATAGGTAAGAATAGAAGAGGAAGACCCATTAAAGAAGTGAACAGTGACATTTCGCAGATACTGCAGAGTAAGGGTAAGACTTGGCAGGAAGCAACACAGATAGCATCCAATAGGAAGGAATGGAGAAAGTTCGTTAAGAGCTAGGACAATTAAGAAGAATGTAAAATATTGTAATTTAATAAATTGTATTATAAATGGCCCAACACCGAAAGGTACAAATGGGTCTACTGATTAAGTAAAGTTAAGTAACAAAAAAAAGGTCTTTTCTAATTTTTCTCTAAAGTTGATCGTTTTCGAGTTATAAACAATTTAAAACTGAAAAAAGAACAAAAGATGATGATTTTCAAGGCTCAAAAACACATGTAAAAAATATCATTTTTGTAATCATCAAGTACATAAATTCAAGTACATACAAACTTTTTTCTATCTTAGTATTTTATCTATCTATTTAGTATTTTTTTAAAATTGTTAATAAGGAAGGTTTTTTGTGGGGAGACGGGCATTAACAGCTAAAAACCAACATTTCGGAATTAAATAAGTCCAAAAGACTTATCAAAACTGATAGATTAGGTACTTCGTAATTTCAAAAATGATATTTTATACTCATGTTTTGAGCCTTGAAAATCGTCATCTTTCGTTATTTTTTCAGTTTTAAATCATTTATAACTAGAAAACGATCAACTTTAGAGAAAAATTACTAAAGACCTTTTTTATTTAGAATGATCTAAAAAATCTGAAATAATATCTGCCCGCGACAAATTTTTTTTTAATTTATAAAAAAAAGTCATTATTTAATTATTAGTTATTTATAGTTAGAACAAAATTAGAACCATTTCCTATCCTTCTAGTTACTTCCACGTTTGACATTCTTTGAATCCACGATATTCGTAGGATTCTTCTGTAACACCAAAATTCAAAGGCGGCCAACTTATGCAAATAGACTTGTTTCAATGTCCACGCTTCCAAGCCATAAAAAAAAATAGAGAACACGTAACATCGAAGTATCCTTAGGCGTAATTCTAATCTTACATCTAAAAGTATTTTACCTCTACTAAAAGTAAGTATTTTGCCGAAAAAAACGTTTTTTGCAAAAATATAGCCTGTAAAAAAGTAAAAAAATGGTGGACGAGTTAGGTCTCTGGGCCTCGTAAAACCAGAGTTATAGCCAATGAAAAATAGATTCATATTCACCAAATTTCAAATAGAAAACTTCGAAGTGAAATACCCAAAAAATAAAGCACTTTTTGGAGAAAACCCATTATATATATAACAGCGCTAACAGGCCTTATAGGCCTAGGGCTTCTAAATTTTGGATAATATTTCTCCATTCTTTTCGGTCCTCTGCACTCTTTCTCCAGTCCTTCACCCCGATTTCTTCCAAATCCCTCTCTGCAGCCTCTAACCATCTCTTCCTTGGGCGACCTCGTCTCCTTTTTCCCAATGCTCTGTCATTCAATATTCGTTTGACGTTTCTAGTTTCTGGCATTCGAGTAATATGTCCCAGCCATCTAACTTTTTGGGCTCGTATTTTTGTCGTTATTTTTGGTCTCCCATACATCCTCATTACTTCTTTATTTGTTCGTCTCCTCCAGGTTTTCTCCGCTATCTGTATACCTCCAAAAATTTTTCTCAGGACCTTCCTTTCCCATATCTGTATCTTCTTCTCCTCTTGTTGATTCATTACCCACGTTTCGCTCGCATACAACACTGTGGGCCGTATTATCGTTTCATACATTCTGATTTTCGCGTTTATTGATACATTTTTTGCTTTTAATATCGTGTTTAAGGCACCCACAACTCGACTTCCCTTCAATAATCTTTTATCTATTTCTTTTCCTTCCCTTTCAGTACTGGTTACAGTCACTCCCAGGTATTCGAATTCTGCTACTTCCTTAAATTTATATTCATCTCCTTCTCCTTTCATTTTTATATAGTTATCCTCTTTATTTATATCTACTTTCATTACCATGTATTGTGTTTTTCCTTGGTTGATTCTTAATCCATACCTTTTTGCTTCCGCTTCGAACTTTTGGAATATTTTTTGGAGATGTTCCTTTGTTCTTGTTAGGATGACTAGATCATCAGCGTAAGTTATAAACTGCTGTCTGTTGTTAAATATGGTACCGCTTGTACTAATTTTTATCCTTCTTACTATGTGCTCTAGTACCAAGTTAAATAAGTCTGTAGATAGAGGGTCACCCTGTTTCAGTGCTTTATTCACTGTGAATTGTTTTGAAAAATTTCCTTCCAGTGTTATCCTGTTTTTTGTATTGTTGAGCGTCATTCTCACTAATTTAACCAGCTTTCCTGAAATACCCAAGGATCTCATTGCTTCATATAGCATATCTCGGTCTACTGAGTCGTAAGCTTGTTTAAAGTCAATGAACAACATGTGTAGTCCCAAATTTTGTTCGTAGCTGTTGTTCTGTATTAGTTTTAATAAACATATTTGATCTTTTGTTGATCTTCCTGGTCTAAAACCTCCTTGGTATTCTCCAATGATCTTATTTACCTCCTTTTGCAATCTATTTCGGATGATTTTTGCAAGTATTTTATAGGCCACTTCTAATAGCGATATTCCTCTATAATTTTCGCAACTTTTTTCATCACCTTTTTTGTAGATTGGACAGATGAGTGCATTGTTCCATTGTTGCGGCATTTCCTCTTTTTGCCAGACTGTTAATATTAGTCGGAAAATTTTTTCTTGCAGCTTTTCTCCTCCTGCTTTAAAAATCTCTGCCGGAATTCCGCTTTCTCCTGCGCTTTTGTTATTTTTTTGCTTCAATATTGCTTCTTTTACTTCTTGTAGTGTAGGTTCTTCTTCACGTTGTTGTTCTGTGTTATCCTGTTCATGTTGTTTTATTTCCTGGGGTTCTGCTTGTTTATTTGCATTTAATAGTTCTTCAAAATACTCCGCCCATCTGTTCAATTTTTCTGTTGTTTCTCCTAAAAGCACACCGTCTTTACCTCTACAATAACTTGTTTTACTCTTTGCAGTTCCTCGGGATTTTTTTACTTCGTGGTAGAAATTTCTTATTTCCTTGTTTATGTATGATTCTTCTATTGTTTTCAACTGTTTGTCAAGATGTTCTCTTTTCTTTTTTCTGCAGATTTGTTTTACTTCTCTTCTTGCCATTTTATATTTTTCTGTAGTATCCTGTGTATTATTTTTGTCTTTTTCTATTTTTGCTTTATTTCTACGTATCAATGCTATTTTACAATCCTCGTCAAACCAGTCTCTTCGTTTCTCTGCTTGTACTTTTCCTAGACATAGTTCCGTTGCTTCTGTCAGCGCTATCTGTATATTCCTCCATTCTTCATCAATATCTTCTGCGGTGGGGTAACGAAGTCTTTTATTTATCTCTGCCACAAATCTGTTTGCCGTTTTTTTCTTCTTTAAGTAATTCTATCTTGTATGTTAATCTTTCTTTTGCTGTTCTTGGGTTTCTTGGCACCTCTTGTTTAAGTTTGGCTATCGTTAGAATATGATCGCTATTGGTATCTGCCCCTATGTAGCTTCTGGAATCGGTAATTGCTCTGATGTGTTTACTTTCTATTAATACGTGGTCTATCTGGTTTTTTGTCCTTCCATCTGGAGATATCCAAGTTATCTTATGAATATCCTTATGGTCAAATCTTGTGCTTACAATTTTCATTTTATTTTCTGTTGCAAATTCAATTAATTTTTTCCCATTTTCATTTGATGAAAACCCATTATAACTTTTTTAAATTGTTTAAAAAAAGTTTTATGTCTGTTTTTATAAAAAGTTTCTACCATTAAATTTAAGTAAGTTACGCTCAAAATAAAGTTGGTCCCTTTTGTTTTGGCAAAAAAAAATCGGGAAGACCATCCCCTAATTAGCAACTTAAATGAAATTAATCGTTACCGCTCCACAAATTATTTTACTTATGTTGTGTTTATATGATCTGTAAGTTTTATTTCAAAGTGATTATTTTGGATAAAATTTGATTTTAATGTAAAATTTTAAAAAATTTTAATTTTGAAAAATATGCTTTTTTCAAAATAACTTAAAAAATGTTAGAGATACCAAAAAACTCGAAAAACAAAAAAAGTCAGAATTGCTTTTCTGAATATAATGTATTTTTTTTTGTTTTTCTGTTAGACAAAAATTGATTAAGATTTGGTGTCTCTAAATTTGCATACATTCGTGATCAGTGACTCGTTCAACCCCTTTTAACTACAGCCCTTTC
This sequence comes from Diabrotica virgifera virgifera, assembly GCF_917563875.1. NCBI lineage: Eukaryota > Metazoa > Arthropoda > Insecta > Coleoptera > Chrysomelidae > Diabrotica > Diabrotica virgifera. The sequence continues at coordinate 175,815,891 of NC_065443.1, forward strand.
AAAAATAAGGATTTTGAACCGATGAAACTTACAGATCATATAAACAATACATACACGAGTCAAGAAACTTGTGAAGTTGTAACAATTAAGTTTATTTGAGATACTAATTATGGGGTGATTTTCCCGGTTTTTTTACCAAAAAAAAGAGACTAACTTTATTTTGAGCGTAACTTGTTTACTTTTGATGCTAGAAATTTTTTTTAAAAACAAAAATGAAGCTTTTTTTAAACACTTTAAATAAGTTGCAATGAGTTTTCCCCGAAATGTGCTTCATTTTTGGTTATTTCACGTTAAATTATTCCATTTGGAATTTGACGAATATGAACCTAAATATTTTTTATTAGCTACAACTCTGCTTCTACTAGGTATAGAAACGTGATATGTACACCATTTTTAAAAATTTTTTAAAGGCTATATTTTTGCTATGAACGTTTTTTCGACAAAATACTTACTATTTGAGTTATTTGCAAAAAACCGTCTAAAAGCGTGGTTATTTTGTTAAAAAAATGAACATATTCACTGGCAAATAACTTGAAAAGTGAAAAAACTCTATAGAACAAAAGTTACTTAAAATTAGTCAGTTTATCAATTTCCGGACTTACTTTGGACGAATACTTTTTCACCCACAAGAGGGGGCAAAAGCACATATCGGCACAATATCACTTTTTTTCTTAGACTTATTAGCTACGTGTATGCCAAATTTAAAGTCAATCCAAGCGGTTCTTTAAAATCTAGAGGTTTTGCAATATTTTACCGTTAAAGAACGTACTAATACTTGAATGTTGGCTATTTTCAACTCGATAACCAAGCTATCAAAATCGAATATTTTGGTCACAAATACGACGAGAAATACTGACTCTGGCGATGTATAAAATAAGCTAATAAAATAATATTTCTAGTTGACATTACTGTTACTGATACAATGATTTAGATTTATCTTGATATAACATTTTATGTATACCGTTATTTTCTAATGATTCGGGCTGATATTCTTCTTCCATGCAGTTTATCAACAAAAGAAACAAATATTTAGAATCGAGAAGACAAAATTGCAAATGTTTATTTCATCAGGGCTTATTCAATGATGTGGTTAAGGTTTAACTCGACAACTAAGTGATTTAAAATCCCCTAGACTGTAATAATTCCATCAATCTTCTCGTAATGGTAGGGGAACAAAGTATGCTAAATGTGCAGTCACTCGAGCGCTTTGGGGACCTATTGGGTTGTGATTACTAGGTCCTAAAACCAAAAAAAAATTAAGTAAAACTTTCCATTTTAGTGGGACTTGCCATTTTTTAATTTAATTTTCAATTAGCAACAATCGTTTTTTCCGAATATAGCGCCCTCTATCCATAATTCGAAAAAATGTTTCGAATAAAAGTTACTTATTTTTACGCAAAGAATTCAAGTCTGCAATAAAAATTTGGGTCTCCTATTTAAGATTTTATGTAAACCCCACCCCACCTCCTTTGGGGTTCGTGTTTGGTGTCATTCGATAGATTTTTCAAGAATATTGAATAAGTGTATTTTGCAGTTTTTCGATCTGATGTTTATTTTGCGAAATATCGCGGGATTTGTATTTAAAACTTTAAATTTACCCCCACCCCTCTCCGTGGGCGTCTTGTTTGGTATCATTCGATAGATTTTTGAAAAATATTGAAAACGTTGTTTTTAGTTTTTTGATCTGACGTTCATTTCGAGAAATATTCGCATTTTTTTATGAATTTGTGAATATTTTGATTCGCCCATTTCCTCTCAAATCGTCAGATTTCTGAAATATACACTCTTTTGCATGTATCTAACTTACCTTATCTTAATCTGACAATTTCGAGTATTTTTAAGGATATATTTTTTTTCGGGCCCCCTTAACGAACTCCCCTGTGTTAAGAGCTAATATATGGTAGAGGTACATCTGCAGGGTACCAGTTTTCTCCCCATATGATAATCTGACGCGCTCGAGTAACTGCAGAAATCTCCGTTTGGGCTCCCCCATCATAATATATATATATATATATATATATATATATATATATATATATATATATATATATATATATATATATATATATATATATATATATATATATATATATATATATATATATATATATATATATATATATATATATATATATATTGATACATGTATCCATGTGACTTCCAAAGTAGATTCTCGTAATACGTTGTTACTTCATATATACCGTTATGACTTCCGATTTCGGAAGTCACAACGTTTTGCCTATATTTTTACGAATTTGGCTACTAGATGGTATCAGAAGGCTTATATTAAAAATTTCGCTGGAAGTCATATCGTATCTAACATACTCATAAGATCAGATTTTAGTTCGACGGTATATCACCAGCGCTAGTGTCGCTCCCGTGCTACTATACAGGCTATGTACACAACGCGTAGCGTCTTCCGTATACCACACCGCTCGGTGTGACTTCCGTTTTTTGGCAACCCTGTGTAACAGTTTCCAGACATTTATCTGTTGTAGATTCGCGGTCCTAATCGTACTTAGTGTTTTGTGTGCCTTTTGTTTTTAAACATGAATAATAGCAGATCTGCTTTACTTTTAAAGTTAGCCTTAAATGAAGGTACAATAAGTGATTATATATCTCTATAATTATATATTTTCTGTACTTATTTTAATCTATAATATTTACTTACCTATTTACTTATATAAATTCATTTTTCTCGTGTTTTTGTTTACTTCCTTTTTTACAATGAACTTCTAATTTAATCTACACTCACCGGCACGAAAAACGGGCACCCCAAAAAAATGGGTAATTTTTGATGTCTCGTATCTCCCAAACCTGTTGTCCGATTTAAGTAATTTTTTTTAATATGTTATAGCCTTATTCTTTAACAAAATAGCTATGATAATATTGTTGATAGACAGGTAAATTTTCATTGTATACCGGGTGTACCAATCAAACTGGGTTTTTTTCTCAATTTTCACAACACCCTGTGGAATATTCTAGCCTTTATAAAATATTTAAATCAAAGCCTAACTATAGCTCCAGGTTTTATTAACATTCTGTTTTTTTATTCATTCGCTTACGTTGGATAATAAAAAGTTAAGGACTTTAACAACTAGCCATGTTCTTTATCGATACAAGTGTTTCTAAATATAAGTGCGACAAACTTTAAGGGGTAATTTCTGCATGAAAAAATAATGATCGTTTGGCAAAAGAATTTTATATTTGCAAGCATTTGCGGACATAGCTTTATCAAGTAAACGATCATTATTTTTTCATGCAGAATTACCCCTTAAAGTTTGTCGCACTTATTTAGAAACACCATGTATTGATAAAGAACATGTTTAGTTGTTAAAGTCCCTAACTTTTTTATTATCCAACATAAGCGAATGAATAACAAACAGAACGTTAAGAAAACCTGGGGCTATAGTTGGGTTTTAATTTCAATATTGTATAAAGGCTAGAATATTCCACAGGGTGTTGTGAAAATTGAAAAAAAAACCAGTTTGATTGGTACGCCCAGTATACAATGATAATTTACCTGTCTAGAAACAATGTTATTACAGCGATATAGTTAAAGAATAAGGCTATAGCACAGGGGTGGGCAAAAGCCGGCCCGCGGGCCGGGTCCGGCCCTTTCGCTTACTTTGTCCGGCCCGTTGAAAAACCCCGCAAGTACCTAATCTTTTTAATCCCTTTTATGTGATTTTGTTGAAATCAACTGTAATAGTTTGCATAGTGTTCACATAAATTATTAAATATATAAATAATAGAGAGTATTATAATTACGAACAGCCTTAGCTAACTATATTTTTAAAAACTGTTTAATTGTAACTATTTACTTTAAATTTCTTTTAAAATATAGGGAAATCCCCGGAGATTCAGAATTGTTTATTCGGTATTAATAATCGTATTTAACTCTCAAGGTCTCAAGACAAGCACTCGGTGTTTGGGTATCTATTTCAACCATATCACTGACAGTTTATGATCTAAATACCTCAGCACTTTGGTCCCAATAATATGATTCTTTATTTATTAAATCTGAATTAAGTATGGTTGTTTGGAATACCTACTTCAGCATAAAATTCATTGTTACCGATTTTTGCCGAAGTTTTACAACTACTTCGAAAGACGCGTATAAGTTTATTTTGATTTAGCACTGGTCGTATTTCCTATTACTCCTCATATTTCTTTTGATACAGTGTGTGTTATTTTGCAAATATATAATAAATTGAAAAAGTGGAGGACATTTTGTAAGTAAAATTTGAAAACATTGTTTTTATTTTATTGTATTAAAATATTTATTTGTAAGCATTTGCAAAATGATACAATCTAAAAAAAGAAAAGTTGATTTGGAATGCAGAAATTTTAATGAAGCATGGACAGAAAAATACCTTTTTACGAATATTGGTAAGAAAGCAATTTGTTTAGTTTGCCATTAAACCATTGCTGTTTTCAAGGAATATAATTTAAAGAGGCATTTTACATCAAAACATGCAAAATATGCATCGTTTTCTTTAGAAGAACTTAAAAATGCTGCAGACAACTTAGCAAAAAACTTAAATAAACAACAAAATATTTTTAGCAAACAAAGTAACATCGAGAAATCTACCACACAAGCAAGTTATGTTATTGCACACAAAATTGCTAAGTTATGTAAACCTTTTTCTGAAGCAGAATTTGTTAAACAGTGCATGGTAGAAGTGTCGGAGATATGTTGTCCTGAAAAAAAACATATTGTAACAAAATAATTATTGACCTACCCTCGTATACCAGCTCCCGTCTCCGCACAGACAGAACACTATCGATGTTTCGAGATACGCCGATGCAGCGCCGATGACGTCCAAGCGGTCGAGTCACATGGACATAGCTGGAGATATATAGATATTTCTGGAATATCTGTATCGCATATATAAATAGGACATATTTGTAAATAGAGTTAGTCTTAAGCTAAAGTTTGTAAAGTAAACTTGTATAAATAAAAAATAAAGTCGTATATAAATTACGAACCGCTAGTTTTATTGTAATTAGAAGTAATTACACTAATCACGCTACAGTTGGTGTCAGGTGTGGGGTTAACTTAGTGCGATATAAATAAGTGAATTACAGAGAGACTTTAAAATACTTTTGAACTTTATTCGTCGGGAATAACCGGAGTGCGTTAATTGTTCGGTATTCGGAAAGACTTTAAAATACTTTTGGACTTTATTCGTCGGGAATAGTTAAAGTGCGTTGATTGTTCGGTATTCGGAAAGACTGTTAAAAGACATTTTGGAAAGTACGTGTGTGCCGACCAAAGATGTTGCTACAAGAACTTACAGTAAAACAGCTCCGTGAACAGCTCGAGGAACGGGATCTGGACAGCAGTGGGCTCAAGATAGTCCTACAAGCACGACTCGAGGATGTCCTCACGAAGAACGGAGAAGACCCAAAGACGTTCCACTTCCAGTCAGCAGAACAAGTAATCTTATCGAAATTAAAAACTGTTTCTGAAACGATCGATGAAACTTCTAGAAGAAGCGACGAGAAACTTGAAGAAGTTAGTAGACAGAACAACGAGAAATTTGAAAGTGTTTCTCAAAAGATCGATGAAACTTCTAGAAGAAGCGACGAGAAACTTGAAGAAGTTAGTAGACAGAACAACGAGAAATTTGAAAGTGTTTCTCAAAAGATCGATGAAACTTCTAGAAAAAGCGACGAGAAATTTGAAAGTGTTTCTCAAGTAATTAAAGACGTTTGTAGACAGAATGACGAGAAATTTGAAGAAGTTTCTAGAACATTCGATAAGATGCAGAAAAGTGTAGAGACCGTAGAAGAAAAGATCAAACGACTAGAGAGCATGATAAACGATACAAAAGTACAACCATCAGTTAATGCAGCAGCGTTAGATCCGGTAGTGAAAGATGAACTACCGAGAGACGAAACGTCGCATAATATGAGATTCAAATTACCACCATTCGATGGAAAGTCCTCTTGGTCCATATATCTTAGACAATTTGAAGCTATTGCGACCGCCAATCATTGGACCGAACAGGAAAAGGCTGTTTCCTTGACTGCTGCTTTGCGAGGTGATGCTGCAGATATATTAAGATCAATTCCTAAGGGTCAAGAAAATTGTTACCAGACCTTGTTCACTCGTCTAGAAAAACGCTATGGAGATGCCCATCTACAACAAGTATACAAAGCACAACTGCGAAGTAGAAGTCAACGAGCAAGTGAGAATCTGCAAGAATTTGAAGCAGATGTGGCTCGTGTGGTGCGGTTGGCTTATCCAGAGGTGCCAGACAGCGTTTTAGAAGAAATTGCAGTAGATACCTTCGTCAATGGGCTGAAAGATAATGAACTACAGAAAGCTTTACGACTAGCAAGACCGAAAGTTTTAGATGAAGCACTTGCTATTGCATTGGAACACGAAACGGCTAGTCAAACTTCACGAGGCCATAGAGTAAGAACCATTGAAGAAAGTGACGAACACAACGATGAACGTCTGGAGGAAATGATACGGAGAGTATTAAGTAATCAGATGCCAAAGAGACGCGAGCCTAGATGTTGGAATTGTGGAGACGTAGGCCACATTCGTCGTAATTGTAAGAAGATCGTACAGCCGTCGGAAAACTAGAGCGGGTCGACACCAAGGGGCAACTGCCGACCTCGAGAACTAGAGCCCCCATAGTAACTGTCAACCTTACGTCCTCCGGTGGAATCCACAACTTATACATCGAAGGTCGTATCAGTAATAGATGTAGATCATTTTTGGTGGATACAGGTGCAACGAGAACTATCGCACGTCCAGATGTAGTACGAGACCATAATAAATTATCACCTGCAACAGTAAAGCTTAGAACAGCGACTGGTGAGCTAATTAATACATATGGCGAGGCTAATATGTCAGTATCCATTGGCCAGACCACAGTTGAACATCAAGTATTAATTGCCGAGATCTCCGACGAATTCATATTGGGGATGGACGTACTAAGGAAAGTGGGGGCAATATTGGATGTTCAAAATGGAGTTCTCAAGATCAATGGTGAAGAGTTGCCCTTTCACGACGACAAAGAAGATGTCATCCGCTTACTTACTACATGCGACGTAACCATACCCGGTAATAGTGAGAAAATTCTGATGACCATGCTTGATGGACACTGCCGAGAGGGAAGTTTAAGGATGGTCGAAGATGTGGATAATGTCGAGTTCCTAACGGCGAAAACTTTGGTAAATGTTCGAGATGTGATCCCTGTAAGAGTTATGAATTTAAGGGAAACTGCTATCAAGTTAAGTAGAGGAGCTTTGATCGGGCAGTGTGTTCCCGTGGCTTCAATTTGCTCTGTGAATACCAATGAGAAATCATCGAAGGCGAAGTATCCAAAGGAGCTTGTTGAGATGATCATTGAAAGATGCCAAGATCTTGATCATGAACGAACGGAAAAAGTGACATCTATGCTGATAAAGTATCAAGATGTTTTTGCTATTGACACGAAGGATAAGGGAAAAACAAGCATAGTAACGCATAAAATAAATACCGGAGACGCTCAGCCAATCAGACAACGGCCTAGACGACTTCCATTTGCGAAAAGAGATGAAGCCGAAGAGATTATCAAGGATATGGACAAACAAGGGGTAATTGAACCATCGAACAGTCCATGGACATCACCAGTAGTTCTGGTAAAGAAGAAAGATGGTTCAACGCGTTTTTGTATCGACTACCGCCAGCTCAATGCGGTAACAAAAAAAGATAGTTATCCTTTGCCCAGAATAGACGATACATTGGATACTCTCTCCGGTTCTCGTTGGTTTTCCACACTCGATTTAAAAAGTGGATATTGGCAAGTAGACATGGAGCCAGCCGATCGGGAGAAAACCGCATTTTCGATAGGATCAGGGCTTTGGCAGTTTACGGCTATGCCGTTTGGTTTATGTAATGCCCCTGCCACATTTGAAAGATTAATGGAGGCAGTTTTAAGAGGTCTAACATGGAAAACATGCCTGGTTTACTTGGATGATGTAATTGTGGTTGGAAGGTCCTTTGATGAACATGCCAAGAATCTAATAGACGTCTTTCAACGATTGAGGGCAGCGAACTTGAAGTTAAGTCCGAAGAAATGTCACATGTTTCGACGAGAAGTTAAGTACTTAGGACATATTGTATCGAGTAATGGTGTAACAGCTGATCCTGAAAAGATTGATGCAATTAAAGATTGGCCAGTACCAAAAGATAAACATGAAATTAGAAGTTTCCTTGGCCTATGTACATATTACCGACGATTTGTCAAAGGATTTGCCAATATCTCCAAGCCCCTAACAAAGTTGACGGAGGAGGGCAAAGAATATACATGGAGTGAGGAGTGTCAAAAAGCTTTCGAACAACTACAAAGGGCTCTGATCAGTGCACCGATATTAAGCTACCCGGGACAGGCAGGAAAATTTGTTTTGGATACCGATGCTAGCAACAGTGCCATAGGAGCTGTTCTCTCACAAATCCAGGATGGACAGGAAAAAGTCATCGCTTATTTCAGCAAAGTCCTGTCGAAACCAGAAAGAAACTATTGCGTTACCAGAAGAGAACTGCTGGGTGTAGTGAAGGCTTGCGAACATTTCCATAAATACTTGTACGGCAGAAAGTTCCTTCTTCGAACAGATCACGCTGCTCTAAAATGGCTCATACAATTCCGTAATCCAGAGGGCCAGATGGCAAGATGGTTAGAACGACTTCAAGAATATGATTATGAGATAGAACACAGGGCCGGAAGAGTTCATTCAAATGCTGATGCCCTTTCGAGACGACCATGCAGTGCAAATTGTAATCACTGTGCCAAATTAGAGGAACGATTTTGCCCCGTGAGACGAACCACCGTCGTTAATGAGCAATGGCAGCCACAACAGTTACAAGAAGCCCAAGAAGACGATCCATGTATAAAAAGAGTATTGGATTGGATGCGTCGAGGTGAGAGACCTAGTTGGCAAAACATTAGTGCATGTAGTCCGGAAGTCAAGGCCTACTGGAGCCAATGGAATTGCCTGATACTAAAAGATGATCTTCTGTACAGAACCTTTGAGAACGATGATGGTACAGAATCTAAGCTTCAGTTGATTGTACCTAAAAGTAAAGTGTCAGAAGTATTGCGTCAGTTGCATGACGGTACATCAGGTGGACACTTTGGTATTACGAAGACTCTGCAAAAGGTTCGAGAACGGTTCTATTGGGTGAACTGTAAAGATGATGTAAGAAGATGGTGCCGGAAATGTGAACTGTGTGCATCCGGTAATGGTCCAGTTGGTAAAAAGAGAGCACCCATGAGACAGTACAATGTTGGAAGTCCTATGGAAAGAGTAGCAATCGACATTGCAGGTCCATTTCCAGAAACCGATGCTGGAAATAAATACATTCTGGTAGCCATGGACTATTTTACGAAATGGACCGAGGCCTATTAGTATAAGAGCTGTGAGACATTTTTGAGTAGGTATTTTAGGCAACCTGAAAATTTTTCAGGTGACTCTTCCATGATAGCCTAATACAAAAATGCCGGTCTGGCTGGAGGGTAGCGGTTATTTTCCCCAAAAATCCCCCCCAAAGTTAAAAAAAGGGTAAAAATTGTTATTACAAAAAATATCATTGACGTGACTTTAAAGTAAATTTAAATATTCAAATATAAAGAAAATAAACAGGCCAGGCGATTTGAGGGCGATTTTAACTCTGCAAGATACTTGCATGGGCGCCCCAGGATTATTTTCAGGGGATGCATCTGAACTTCAGAAGATTTCATCTGAATCTGTACATACTATTAACGAGTATAAAATATACAACTATACATGCAAAGCTATGTACATTCCTTCAGGACAGGGAAGTACAATTATTATTTTGACAGGGTATTTTTTAATATTAAAAATAAATATTCTACAAAGACAGGTTTTTTTTGGTGAAATTTTCCAACTGCCATGTGATCGAACAAATTACGCGTGCATATAAATGAAAAGCGCTATAGGTAAACAGGAGTGTGAGAAAGAGCGTATACCGATAGCTGTTTGCGTCCTCTGTTGTACCTGAGCGAGTCCGTTCGCTCGAGAAAAATCACGTGACCTGGCGATCCCATGTTGTTGTGCCTCGAAACGTCAGAGTAATTATTATATATTATAGTTTTTTAAGTAACTTTTTCTTAATTAAAGGAAAATAATACGTACTATACAATAGATTTTGCAAATATAATAGAAAAAGACAGATTTATTATTATAAAGATATAGGTAGAAAAGTATAAAAGCATAAACTAAATTGATTCTGTGTCCGAATCTTGTACTTCTTCTTCAAACTCCTCATCTGAGCTTAAATATTCACTGTCTTCTTCTTCGTTAGACTCCCCTTGAGACTCAGATTCCTCTTCTACATGATCTGCAAATAGTTGTAATATGTATTTAGAATTAATTAAAAATTAATTAGTGATTAATTAATTGAGTTGCTACGTATTCTCTGTCCTTTTATACGGAGTCGAAGCCTGGAGAATCACGGGCTCATCTGAAGATAGACTTGCCATTGTTGAGATGTGGTGTTATCGAATAATGTAAAAAATATCATGGACGCAACACGTAACAAACACGGAAACATTAATAAAGATAAAAAGTCAAAAAAATACTCACCACTATGAAGGAAGGAAAAATGAGCTACTTTGGTCATATACTAAGAAATAAAAAACATGATGTAATTTATAATATAAGGAAAAGTATTAAGTATTAGTTATACATTAATTTTTAATTAATTCTAAATACATATTTACAACTATTTACAGATCAGGTAGAAGAGGAATCTGAGTCTCGAGGGGAGTCTGACGAAGAAGAAGAGAATGAATATTTATTTTGGCTCATCTTTCTTTCCTTTATAGTGTTGAGTATTTCTTTTGCCTTTTTCATCTTTCTTAATGTTTCCGTGTTTGTTACGTGCTGTGTTCATGATATTTTTTACATTATTCAATAACAGCACATCTCAACAATGGCAAGTCTTTCTTCAGATGCGCCCGTGATTGTCCAGGCTTCGACTCCGTATAAAAGGACAGAGAATACGTAGTAATTCAATTAAATTATCGCTAATTAATTTTTAATTAATTCTAAATACATATTACAACTATTTACAGATCATGTAGAAGAGGTATCTGAGTCTCGAGGGGAGTCTGACGAAGAAGAAGACAGTGAATATTTAAGCACAGATGAGGAATTTGAAGAACAAGTACAAGATTCGAACACAGAATTAATTTATTTTATACTTTTATACTTTTCTACCTATATATTTATAATAATAAATCTGTCTTTTTCTATCATATTTGCAAAATCTATTGTATAGTACGTATTATTTTCCTTTAATTAAGAAAAAGTTACTTAAAAAACTATAATATATAATAATTACTCTAACGTTTCGAGACACAACAACATGGGATCGCCAGGTCACGTGATTTTTCTAGAGCGAACGGACTCGCTCAGGTACAACAGAGAACGCAAACAGCTATCGGTATACGCTCTTTCTCACACTGCTGCTTACCTATAGCGCTTTTCATTTATATGTACGCGTAATTTGTTTGATCACATGGCAGTTGGAAAATTTCACCAAAAAAAATTCTGTCTTTTTTAGAATATTTATTTTTGATATTAAAAAAATACCCTGTCAAAATAATAATTGTACTTCCCTGTCCGGAAGGAATGTGCATAGCGTTGCATGTATAGTTGTATATTTTATACTCGTTAATAGTATGTACAGATTCAGATGAAATCTTCTGAAGTTCAGATGCATCCCCTGAAAATAATCCTGGGGCGCCCATGCAAGTATCTTGCAGAGTTAAAATCGCCCTCAAATCGCCTGGCCTGTTTATTTTCTTTATATTCGAATATTTAAATTTACTTTAAAGTCACGTCAATGATATTTTTTGTAATAACAATTTTTACCCTTTTTTTTAACTTTGGGGGGGATGTTTGGGGAAAATAACCGCTACCCTCCAGCCAGACCGGCATTTTTGTATTAGGCTATCATGGAAGAGTCACCTGAAAAATTTTCAGGTTGCCTAAAATACCTACTCAAAAATGTCTCACAGCTCTTGGACCATATGCATTACCGAATCAAGAAGCTGCTACCGTTGCAGAGGTACTTGTTAAAGAATTCTTCAGCCGATTTGGTGTTCCCTTGGAGATCCACTCCGATCAAGGGCGAAACTTTGAGTCAGCTCTTTTCCAAAACGTTTGTAAATTGATTGGTGCCAATAAGACCAGAACCACACCCCTGCATCCTCAATCAGATGGAATGGTCGAGAGGATGAATCGAACGATGGGTAAACACTTGTCCAAAGTTGTATCTGAACATCAGCGAGATTGGGACCAACACATTCATTTATTCCTGATGGCCTACCGCTCGGCCGTGAATGAAACTACAGGTCAAACACCAACCTGCCTGATGTTGGGTCGTGAAGTTCGTTTGCCCTGCGACCTAGAGTTTGGCTGCAGACCTTCCGAGGAATATGTTGCAGGCGAAGAATACGTAGACCGCCTGAAGTTAGGAATGAACAACATTCATGAACTTGCCCGACAACACATCCAGATAGCCAGTGACAGAATGAAAGATCAATATGATTCTCGCTGCAAGAATGAAAGCTTCGAAGTAGGTGATCTTGTCTGGCTTTATAATCCACAACGTCGTCGAGGCCTGTGTCCTAAACTGCAAAGACAATGGGAAGGTCCGTATGAAGTTAAGAAGAAAATAAATGACGTAATATACAGAATTAAGAAGTTACCAAACGGTAAACCAAAAGTTATTCACATAAATCGTCTTGCACCATATGCTGGCTCAAATGAAACAGAGGAAGCCCGAGTCCTCCAACAGGAGATGAAAGATGCACCACAGCCAAGTTTTAAGGAATTTATGTCAAATTACGCAGAAAGAAAGAGTGCTAGATTCGGCGTGACCACAGAAGTTCAGCAAGATCTGTTTGGTGTTCCAGAAAACGTCTCTCTAGCCCACTGTGTTGCACAAGACCTCGAGATGACTAAAGGAATCTCGTCCGTATTCAATAGAAAGTTCGGCCGCCTGGACGAGTTAAGGAATCAACAACCTAAAATTGGAAGAGTATTGCGATTGGAAGATGGTCCTCGATCTTTGCTGTATATAGTGACCAGGAAGTCTTATACGGACACGCCAAGCTACGAGAACATATGGCGTGCTCTAACTAATTTGAAGAAAATGGTCTGTAATTATGACATCAAAGATTTGGCTTTACCAAAAATTGGCCATGCAGTAGAAAATCTGGATTGGAAGATTGTGAGAAGCATGCTGGAAGTGATCTTCAGAGAAACTGGCGTACGGATTACTGTGTGTTGCATGAACCCGAAGATGTCATACCCTTCAAAGACAGTAGACTGTTACTTCTTTTCTAGGGGTGTATGCAGAGCTGGAGAATCCTGTAGATTCCGCCATCCTGGGCCATCTAGGGTTGCTGATCGGGACGCTCAGATCTTAAGAGGGGAGCAGTGTAACAAAATAATTATTGACCTACCCTCGTATACCAGCTCCCGTCTCCGCACAGACAGAACACTATCGATGTTTCGAGATACGCCGATGCAGCGCCGATGACGTCCAAGCGGTCGAGTCACATGGACATAGCTGGAGATATATAGATATTTCTGGAATATCTGTATCGCATATATAAATAGGACATATTTGTAAATAGAGTTAGTCTTAAGCTAAAGTTTGTAAAGTAAACTTGTATAAATAAAAAATAAAGTCGTATATAAATTACGAACCGCTAGTTTTATTGTAATTAGAAGTAATTACACTAATCACGCTACAATATTTTTGAAAATTTAAGCCTGTCAAGGAGAACAATAGTACGACGGATCGAAAATATTTCAGGAAATTTACTCGACCAGCTAAAAACAATAATTGCTGATTTTACATATTGTTCTCTGGCGTTGGATGAGTCCTGCGATATTACTGACACAAGTCAATTATTAATATTTATTCGGGGCATTAACAAAAAATGTGAAATTCGCGAGGAACTTCTTAGTGTGCATCCAATGAAAGATACAACTACCGGTGAAGACTTTTTTAACGCTGTTGAAGAGTGTTTAGTTAAAGTAAATTTACCTTGGAACAAAATAGTAAGCATCACTACGGATGGCTGTCCTAGTTTAACAGGGAAAAATGTGGGCTTACTAAAACGAATCAGCGACAAAGTAAAACAGTTGCAGCCAGAACAAGACATATTATTTTTACACTGCATTATTCATCAAGAAGTGTTATGTAGAAAAGTTTTAAAATTGAATCACGTCGTTACTGTTGTGACAAAAGTTGTAAATTTTATCCGGGAACGTGCCTTAAATCATCGACAGTTTGTTGAATTTTTGAAAGAAATTGAAAGTGACTTTTACGAAATTCCTTACTACACTGAGGTGAGATGGCTTAGCATCGGTAAAGTTTTGGACAGATTTCAATATTTGCTTGATGAAATAGTATCCTTCTTGTCGATAAAAGAAAAACTACATGATTTTCCTGAATTGCAAAATGAGGCATGGCTAAACGATTTGTCGTTTTCTGTAGATATTGTAAAATATTTAAATGAACTTAATGTAAATTTACAAGGGAAAAACCAGTTCGCTTTCAATATGCACTCAAATGTCAAAGCATTTATGATAAAACTAAACTTATTTGCTGAGAACTTTAATAAAAAAATATTAAACCACTTCCCATCATTACAAACACGACGAGAATTATTGAAAAATTCTGATTTTCTTAAATATAGTTCAGTAACACAAGACCTGCATACTGAATTCCAAAGAAGATTCCAAGATTTCAAAGCTATTGAAAAACCTTTGTCATTAATTAGTCAACCTTTCAATTTCGATGTGCAAGAAGCTCCTGTTGAAATTCAGCTAGAATTAATTGACTTACAGGCAAATAATTTATTAAAAGAAAATGTTCAATCAAACGAATTGAGTGCTTTCTACGGTGCTTTGAATACAGAACATTTTAAACATTTTTTAAACTATGTTCAAAAATACCTAGTTTTATTTGGTTCGACATATATTTGTGAAAGAACTTTTTCGTTGATGGTTTCCACGAAAAATAAATATCGATCACAAATTACTGACGAAAATCTACACTCGCTATTAAGGATTGCTACAAGTGATTTGGATCCCAATTTTGAAGAAATAATATCACATGAACATTCGCGATTTCACGTTTCGCATTAACTATTATAGAAGTTATACTTATAATGAGTATTCTATTAATTTTAACGTTTAATGTTTGTCTTTTTTTTTATAATTTTATTTAATATTAGGTATATTTACAAAATATGTATCAATATAAATTAATTTGTATCGTTAAAATATAAATAAATAAGAAAATAAAATCTTTCAATAACTGATTTATTTAATTACCATTAATTTATTATTATTTTTCTAACGCCGACTCCACTAATGAAGGTTGGCTAAAACACCATTGCAAATTCGTCTCTATTTTCTGCTTTTCTTAAAAGCGTCTGTGTGTTTAACCCGGTCCAGTCTCAAATGTTTTCAGTCAGAATATTTGTCGTCTACCAGGACCCCTTTTTCCTTCGAACAACTCGTACATATCATTTCTGAGCATGTGCCGTAAATATGCTGTCTGTCTCCTTTTAATGGAGGTCAAAAGTTCTCTGTCTCTTTCCATTTCGTGCAACATCATTTTGTTCGTATATGATCGGTCCATGGTATTTTCTAAATTCTCCCAAAAAGCCACATCTCAAAAGCTTCCGGCTTTCTCATTAAGTCAGCATTAACAATCCAAGCTTCGGCACCATAAAAAAGAATAGAGTGGATATACAACATTTTATCAACTAATATCAGATTTGCAGATTGAGTCTTTGGTGACTCAGAAATGTCCTCATCTTCAAAAAGTCTACCCTCAATTGCTCTATTCTTGATCGAATTTATGATTTCGAATTTAAATCTTCCGTAATCCAGACTCCTAAGTAAGTATTTCATTTTGTCCACTTGCTCAATATCTTCATTTTTTATCTGGTTCTTTTTCTGGATCTTCTTATGATTTAATATAATGACCATTTTTTTTTTCAATTACGTGACATATTTTACTGGGCACAAGTTTTTCGCATGTATTCCCAAGTAGGACAATTTATTATTACCATTTTCTAATTATTAACAGTCAAATTTCTTTGTCCAAATGCTTTAAAATAATACTTATAGTATTTATTTCTTGGGCAGGGAATAAACTACACCAAAAAAATTCGCGTGGGCACAGCGTACATATCCGGTATAGTCCTCCGGCCCGAGAGACATTTTGAAACTTTCATTTTGGCCCGCGCTTAAAAGTAATTGCCCACCCCTGATCTAAGCGGTTTTTTAAAATTTATGGGTTTTGCAATATTTTACCGTCAGCGAACGGACTAATAGTAGAGGATCCGATATAAGGCCGATCTGCATCGATCTATTTAATGGATAACGTGTGCGTGAAGTAACAATGTATTTTAAACGGGATTTACTTTTTCGCACTGTTTTTGACACACTTTCATATAATCAAATATCCTTAACTTTCGCGTTGTCATGGTGATGACATAATGAGCAATAAATTACAAAAAAAAATTGACAGTTTTGTGGTTTGAAAGAAATTAGAATGTTTAAATAAGTTCTAAAAATTGTAGAATAGGAATGAATTCCAGTGATGAAGAGTTACAGTTTTTTTATTTGTTTATCGTAGATAAAATATTGTATGAAACTGTGCGTGAAGTACTTTTTGCGAACTTAAGCGATGTATAGCACTCGCTCCGTTGTCGCTTGTGCTCTAAACATCACGTGCATTCGTAAAAAGCATACTTCACGAACTGTTTAATAAATAACTATTTTCATATATTAAAAAAAATGTTTCGACCCGGGTAGATATTATTCCAGATTTTCAGATTTCAGCAGTGTTAGATGGTTGGGGCATATATGGAGAGCAGGTAGCGTAACAACTATAAACTCAATTTTACAATGGAAACCCGGAGTTAGAAGGAGACGCGGAGGAACTAGAATAAATGGTTACAGGAAGTAAAGGAAAATTTATATAGGGCAGGAATTAGAGACTATCAGAAAAAGACAGAGGATAGAAAGAACTGGAGAAGCACAGTCAATAGTATCGAGTAGCAGACTGGGACTAATCTGCTCTAAAAAGATGGATCTAGATAGCTTTTTAGCAGCTCAACCCCACCTGGTGTATTTAGCCATTTAATTTTCTTATTACACATTATTATTGGTACATCAAAAATTAAAAGGACGGTGCCTGTAATAAAATCTAAAATTCAAAATTTAATCAAGAAAAATAATAAATATTAAAATTTCCTATAAGTTCAAATTTATTTATTAAAATTTTTGATATAATTTTCATAAATAAATTACTTACTAATAACACTTTTTTAATTAATTCCAAAAAATCCATTTTGCAGCAATAATAAAATATTAGTATTTGTAAAATAAATATCAATCATATCATAAATAATACAGGTTTACAAAAAAAAAACTAAATTTCGGACTATTTGACGAAACCATGTTACAAGGGGGTTTTTGGGGTGGCTGATCACGAATCCGGGGTCCGCTCACCTCTTTCACGCCAGGTAAAGGTCATTTCAAGGTCAAATCAAGATAAATCGACAGTCGCTCCGAGAAAGTATATTAGGGCGTTTTTGGTGTCGCTGATGACGAATTTGTGTCCGCTGACCTCTATCACGTCTAGTTCAAGGTCAAATCAACATAAATCGACACAATCGCTCTGAAAATATAGGGGTTTTGGAGTCACTGATCATGAAAACTGCGGTCCGTTGAGCTCTACCACGTAAGGTAATGGTCATTTCAAGGCCAAATCAGGACAAGTCCACAAAACTGATTTGACCTTGAAATGACCTTTACCTGTCGCGGTTGAGCTCAACGGACCCCAGTTTTGTGATCAGCGACCCCAACAACCCACTAATATACTTTTTCAGAGCGATCGTGTCCATTTATCTTGATTTGACCTCGAAATGACCTTGAGCTAGACGTGATAGAGGTCAGCGGACACAAATTCGTCATCAGCGACCACAAAAACCCCCTAATATACTTTTTCAGAGCGACTGTCGGTTTATCTTGATTTGACCTTGAGATTACCATTACCTGACGTGATAGAGGTCAGCGGACCCCGGATTCGTGACCAGCGACCCCAAAAACCCCCTAGTCATATGGTTTCGTCAAATATTCCGAAATGTATTTTTTTTGTAAACCTGTTTAATCAAAAGAATATCAATCTTTTAATTTAAATAGACAACTTTAAAACATAGAACTGCATTCACAACTGTATTCACAGTAAAAGTTTCAAAAGATCACACATTACGCTTAAAGTAAGAGGTAAATCAGCAGACGAGTCGTTGTGACTTCCAAAATATGACAACACCGCTGGAAGTGACAACGCACCTTGAACTACCCTATATATGGAAGCCATAACGTATGCTGTACGCTTCGGTATATACGTATATATATACAAAATTTATTTTGGTAAATCCTTTCCCCTCAATAGGTAGACCCATTTTATAAGCCCCCCTTTTACCAAATACACAATTTTTAAAAAATAATTCCTAGTAGAAAAGGTGGAAGTCGGACAGCCTCTTCTGTATACCGGAAGTCACAACTTAACGTGCATCAATATATATATATATATATATATATATATATATATATATATATATATATATATATATATATATATATATATATATATATATACAGGGTGGGGCATTAGTGTGACAAAGTCCAATTACTCGTTTGTCGTAAGAGATACGAAAAAAAGTTATTTAGGTAAAAGTTGGGCCACACATAGTACCATAATTTAAAAATATTTTCAAATATACAGGGTCGTCCGTATTGACAGGGTGACACAAACTTATGTTTTTTTTAATGGAACACCCTGCATATTTTTACATTTTTGGATTCTCCTCGATGTTTCCTTTCTTAAAATATATGGTTTTGTAATATTATACGAGGTAGTTTAAAAGTTAATTACGTTTTTTTGTTAATTTCGTAGCAAAATCTACACCCTGTAGAATTTTAGTGATTTGACATCAAATTTTTATTTTATGTTCAAACGATTTTTAATATAGTCTACTACTGTTAATCATTAATAGTATAGCGAAATGTTTAATTTTAGTATACAGGGTGGGTCGAAACTCGGAATGAGTATTTTCTGAGTTTTCTTAAATGGAACACCCGGTATTTTAGTATTGTAATGAAATTATATTTTATGGTACTTTTTTATTTCTTAAGCATTCCCTATACCTAAGAGCTTTAATTTGTAAGTTATTCGTCATTCTTTAAGCAAACATTAATTGCAACAAAAATTACGTAAAATTTCATTAGGTAGCCGTGAAAATATCCAAACAAAAGTAATTTTTCGAAAAAAAAAAAAAATACATAATAATCTAGCCTGATTCTTAATTTATTAAGATTGGATGAGATATCCAAATACATTCGTAGTTAAGGTTGTTGGTGCTTAAAATATGAATCAAACATACAAAATTCTGCCTAGTTGGCTATGACACAAAATTTGCTTAAACATTTGACATTATACTATTTATATAGTTTCAGTTGATTTGATACCATTACTAATATTAATTTTTCTAATGAGGAACGGATTAAAATGGCTTTGTGCTAGGAGAGTATAACAAAAATGAGCTACTAGCAATAAAAATTTATCATCAGCAGTTCCCTGATAGACAACAACCAAAAAGAGAAACTTTTGAAAGTATACTAAAACGGTTTCAACAGACTAGATACTTAGATTGTAAGAACGATTGTACTAATATGCAGATCCTCAGTGACACTAAGGATTACATATAATTGCTGTTTTCTTCACTTACAATAGTTTTTATTCGAGCAGATTTATCATAATCTAAGTGATCAGTCCGTTGAAACCGTTCTAGTATATTTTTAAACGTTTCTCTTCTTAGTTGTCGTCTATCAGGGAATTTCTAATGAAAAATTCTTATTGCTAGTAGCACATTTTTGTTATATTCCACTAGCACCAAAATCTTATTAGTCAGTTTCTCATAAGAAAAATACATATTAGTAATGGTAACAAAGCAACTGGATCTATAAAAATAGTATAATGTCAAATTTTTAAGGAAATTGATTGTGTCATAGCCGACGAGGTAGGATATTGTATGTTTTTATTAATATTTTGCGCACCAACAAACTTAACCACGAATTTATTTGGATATTTCATTCAATAGTAATAAATTAAGGATCAGACTAGATTATGATGTATTTTCTTTTCCAAAAATTATTTCTGATTAAATATTTTCACAGCCACCTAATAAAATTTCACGTAATTTTTCTTACAATTAATGTTTGGCTTAAAGAATCACGAATAACTTATAAATTAAAGCACTTAGGTATAGGGAATGCTTAAGAAATAAAAAAGTACCATAAAATATCATTTCATTACAATACTTAAATACAGGGTGTTCCATTTAAGAAAACTCAGAAAATACTTATTCCGAGTTTCGACCCACCCTGTATACTAAAATTAAACATTTCGCTATACTGTTAATGTTTAACAATAGTAGACTATATTAAAAATCGTTTGAACATAAAATAAAAATTTGATGTCAAATCACTAAAATTCTACAGGGTGTAGATTTTGCTACGAAATTAACAAAACAATGTAATTAACTTTTAAATTACCTCGTATAATATTACAAAACCATATACTTTAAGAAAGGAAACATCGAGGAGAATCCAAAAATGTAAAAATATACAGGGTGTTCCATTAAAAAAAACATAAGTTTGTGTCACCCTGCCAATACGGACGACCCTGTATATTTGAAAATATTTTTAAATTATGGTACTATGTGTGCCCCAACTTTTACCTAAATAACTTTTTTTCGTATCTCTTACGACAAACGAGTAATTGGACTTTGTCACACTAATGCCCCACCCTGTATGTATATATACTTATTACATTACACTTTATATTACATTACATTACTTAACATCCTTTATATATATGTATATATATATATATATATATATATATATATATATATATATATATATATATATATATATATAAATACAGATAACAGCTGGGAAGAACACTGGTACTGAGGAAGCAATGAAAGACTGGTGCTTCAAAGTGAGTGCCTTTTATTATTGTCAAGCTTTCGCCTATTGATTTTAGGCTTCTTCAATGTAGAAGAACTTCTTCTTCTTCAGACTTTGTAGCAAGTCCTGAAGAAGCCTAAATTCAATAGGCGAAAGCTTGACAATAATAAAAGGCACTCACTTTGAAGCACCAGTCTTTCATTGCTTCCTCAGTACCAGGGTTCTTCCCAGCTGTTATCTCAGTATTTTTTTATTTACTAATAACCCAATTACTCCTTGGACGTATATATATATATATATATATATATCAAACAAATGAAATAGAGAATGTGGAAAAATCCCCTTACGAACAATTCACACATCCACCATTTCAGGTTGGGAAAAATTTCTTGAATAGAATCAAAGATCCAAACACCTGTTCTTAGAAATGTGTTTCGCCCTCTTCAACCTCTCTGGGCTTATCAATAAAGATGAGAGGTTGAATATCTTTAGACACATTCCATCAAAAAACAACATTCGAGACCCAGACATAGCAGGAGCGTATATCTACGCCGCATAATCTGACCATGACAGCCTCACGTTTTAATTCCCGAATTACTATAAGTAAAATATATGTTTGAAAAACAAAAAAACAAAAGATGTAAATCTTTGAAACACACTCAGTGATCAAAAGATCTAAGTTATTGGTTTACCGACCAAACGTAACTAAATCAAACAAATGAAATAGAGAATGTGGAAAAATCCCCTTACGAACAATTCACACATCCACCATTTCAGGTTGGGAAAAATTTCTTGAATAGAATCAAAGATCATTCATTTGTTTGATTTAGTTACGTTTGGTCGGTAAACCAATAACTTAGATCTTTTGATCACTGAGTGTGTTTCAAAGATTTACATCTTTTGTTTTTTTGTTTTTCAAACATATATTTTACTTATAGTAATTCGGGAATTAAAACGTGAGGCTGTCATGGTCAGACTATGCGGCGTAGATATACGCTCCTGCTATGTCTGGGTCTCGAATGTTGTTTTTTGATGGAATGTGTCTAAAGATATTCAACCTCTCATCTTTATTGATAAGCCCAGAGAGGTTGAAGAGGGCGAAACACATTTCTAAGAACAGGTGTTTGGATCTTTGATTCTATTCAAGAAATTTTTCCCAACCTGAAATGGTGGATGTGTGAATTGTTCGTAAGGGGATTTTTCCACATTCTCTATTTCATTTGTTTGATTTAGTTACGTTTGGTCGGTAAACCAATAACTTAGATCTTTTGATCACTGAGTGTGTTTCAAAGATTTACATCTTTTGTTATATATATATATATATATATATATATATATATATATATATATATATATATATATACAGCAGGAAAAATGAAAAAATACCCATGAACGAACATATAAAACACGCTGGATTTTCCTGTCACCGTGTCACAAAGAAAATTGGCCAGCGCAAGTACATGTAATAATTATTGTTGCATGTACTTGTGCTGGGCAATTTTCTTTGTGACACGGTGACAGGAAAATACAGCGTGTTTTAAATGTTCGTTCATGGGTATTATTTCATTTTTCCGACTGTATGTAAAACTATATGTAATATCATTTAATTTGATGTTTAATAAAATATAAGACAAATAAACCAGGTCCTTTTATCGAGCCTAAAATTTTATTAAGCGTTCTCAAAATGTAATATGGTGAATTTTAAAAAAGTATACTTAGCTCTCTCTCTCTCTCTCTCTCTCTCTCTCTCTCTCTCCATCTCCATCTCCATCTCCATCTCCATGAGTGCATAAACGTCTCAAGAACAAATAACACTCTTTAATTGAAGAGCATGACCTCTCCGGGGTAATGCAACATTTCAATGATACTGCTCACAATCTGCCAATCCAGATTTTCTATTGCATGGTCTATTTTTGAATTCATAATTATAGACGATTTTCTTCCAATTAGAGTATGCCATATTTTCTTGTAGCTTGCCTTGACTATATAAGACTTCCTGGTCACCGTACACAGAAATGATCGGAGATCACCTTCCCATCTCCAATCGCAGTACTCTTTCAGCTTTAGGCTGCTGATTTCTGAACGGCTGAACTTGTTAAATATATTTATGATTGGTTAGGATGCTCGACTAGGAGGCGAATTGGAATCGAAATTGCGTAGTGGAACGGAATGTTCGTATATTTTGATTTTAAATTCTTCGGATCGTTTGGCCTCTGTAAAATTGTGAAGAATAGGCACAATAAATAAGGGCTGTTAACAATTTTTAAGACAAGAAAGTTTTTTCTATCTTTCTCTGTAGCCCATATTATCCATTTTAGGACGTAGGCCTCTTTTTCTTGTCTCCATTTGTGTCTGTCCTGAGCTTAGTTCATCCATCTGAGACCTGCTTGCCTCTTCAAGTCATCAACCCAACTCATATGACATAATATGTGGTCTTCCTCTACTTCTTTTGTTTTCGCATGGTCTCCAGTGTAATATTTCCTTGTTCCACCTATCGTCTCTATGTCTGATGTTGTGACCCGCAAATTTCCATTTAGATTCGGCTACTTTTTCTCTTACATCCTTCAACTTTGTAATATTCTGCCAATTTCCATTACTCTCTGTGTTTTTATAAGTTTATCCATGGTTGTGTCCAAGTTTGCGCTCCATACGTGATTACTGGAAACACACACTGGTTGAGGACTTTAGACTTAAGATGTGTATATTTCTTATTCTTCAGGATATAGGTCAATTTGCCAAATAAAGCCCATGCCATTATATTATACGTCTTTTAGTTTCTACTGTTTGATTTTCTCCGCTCGATTTTATTAATTGCCCCAAATATAATATTATCACCGGCCGCAAGTAGCACCTCGAGACGTAAGCCGAGAAAATTCTGGCGGAAGCACGATATACGTGGAATTGACGCGCGGTATATGTGGAAGGTCACACCATAGCTAGGTGGCGAAGTCTGGAATAATCAACTATAACGTTATTTGCTATTTAATGAGAGCGCGCTTTTATTTGAGTTTAGTTGAAGCTAGATATTTTTAAAGAAAACTTGTATAAATAAATAATAAATTTGATAATATAAATTCGATGTGTAACTTGTATAAATAAATTCTTATAAACGAACCGAGGGTATTATTTTAAACCGTAATTACGCAACAGTGGTGTCGGGGTTTGGTAAACTTAGTGCGATATAAATAAGTGAATTACAGAGTGCATCCGTCAGTTAATGCAGTAGCTTTGGATCCTGTAGTGAAAGATGAACTACCGAGAGACGAAACGTCGCATAATATGAGATTCAAATTACCACCATTTGATTGAAAGTCTTCTTGGTCCATATACCTTAGAAAGTTTGAAGCTATTGCGACCGCCAATCATTGGACGGAACAAGAAAAGGCTATTTCCTTGACTGCTGCTTTAGGAGGTGCTGCTGCAGATATATTAAGATCAATTCCTAAGGGTCAAGAAAATGTTACCAGACCTTCTTCACTTGTCTAGAAAAACGCTATGGAGATGCCCATCTACAACAAGTATACAAAGCACAACTTCTAAGTAGAAGTCAAAGAGCAAGTGAGAATCTGCAATAATTTGAAGCAGATGTGGCTCGTGTGGTGCGGTTGGCTTATCCGGAGGTGCCAGACAGCGTTTTAGAAGAAATTGCGGTAGTTACCTTCGTCAATGGGCTGAAAGATAGTCAAATACAGAACGCTTTACGACTAGCAACACCGAAAGTTTTAGGTGAAGCACTTGCTATTGCATTGGAACACGAAACAGCTAGTCAAACTTCACGAAGCCATAGAGTAAGAACCATTGAAGAAAGTGACGAACACAACGATGAACGTCTGGAGGAAATGATACGGAGAGTATTTCGTAACGAGATGCCAAAGAGATGCGAGCCTAGATGTTGGAATTGCGGCGACGTAGGCCACATTCGTCGTAATTGTAAGAAGATCGTACAGCCGTCGGAAAACTAGAGCGGGTCGACACCAAGGGGCAACTGCCGACCTCGAGAACTAGAGCCCCCATAGTAACTGTCAACCTTACGTCCTCCGGTGGAATCCACAACTTATACATCGAAGGTCGTATCAATAATAGGTGTAGATCGTTTTTGGTGGATACAGGTGCAACAAGAACTATCGCAAATCCAGACGTAGTGCGGGGCCATCATAAGTTATCACCTGCAACAGTAAAGCTTAGAACAGCAACTGGTGAGCTAATTAATACATATGGCGAGGCTAATGTGTCAATATCCATTGGCCAGACCACAGTTGAACATCAAGTATTAATTGCCGAGATCTCCGAGTTAATATTGGGGATGGACGTACTAAGAAAAGTGGGGGCAATATTGGATATTCAAAATGGAGTTCTCAGGATCAATGGTGAAGAGTTGCCCTTTCACGATGACCAAGAAGATGTCATCCGCCTACTAACTACATGCGACGTAACCATACCTGGTAATAGTGCGAAAATTCTGATGACCATGCTTGATGGACACTGCCGAGATGGAAGTTTAAGGATAGTCGAAGATGTGGACAATGTCGAGTTCCTAACGGCGAAAACTTTGGTAAGAGTTCGAGATGTCATCCCTGTAAGAGTTATGAATTTAAGGGAAACTGCTATCAAGTTAAGTAGAGGAGCTTTGATCGGAGAGTGTGTTCCCGTGGCTTCAATTTGCTCTATGAATACCAATGAGAAATCATCGAAGTCAAAGTATCCAAAAGATCTTGTCGAGATGATCATTGAAAGATGCCAAGATCTTGATCATGAACGAACGAAAAAAGTGAGGTATATGCTGATAGAGTATCAAGATGTTTTGATAAGAAGGATAAGGGCAAAAAAAGCATAGTAACGCATAAAATAAATACCAGAGACGCTCGGCCAATCAGACAACGGCCTAGACGACTTCCATTTGCGAAAAGAGATGAGGCCGAAGAGATTATCAAGGATATGGACAAACAAGGGGTAACTGAACCATTGAACAGTCCATGGACATCACCAGTAGTTCTGGTAAAGAAGAAAGATGGTTCAACGCGTTTTTTTATCGACTACCGCCAGCTCAATGCGGTAACAAAAAGAGATAGTTATTCTTGCCCGGAATAGACGATACATTGGATACTCTCTCCGGTTCTCGTTGGTTCTCCACACTCGATTTAAAAAGTGGATATTGGCAAGTGGACATGGAGCCAGCCGATCGGGAGAAAACCGCATTTTTGATAGGATCAGGGCTTTGGCAGTTCACGGCTATGCCGTTTGGTTTATGTAATGCTCCTGTCACATTTGAAAGATTAATGGAGGCAGTTTTAAGAGGTCTAACATGGAAAACAGGCCTGGTTTACTTGGATGATGTAATTGTGGTTGGAAGGTCCTTTGATGAACATGCCAAGAATCTAATAGAAGTTTTTCAGCGATTGAGCGCAGCGAACTTGAAGTTAAGTCCGAAGAAATGTCACATGTTTCGACGAGAAATTAAGTACTTGGGACATATTGTATCGAGTAATGGTGTAACAGCTGATCCTGAAAAGATTGAAGCAATTAAAGATTCGCCAGTACCAAAAGATAAACATGGAATTAGAAGTTTCCTTGGCCTATGTACATATTACCGACGATTTGTCAAAGGATTTTCCAATATCTCCAAGCCCCTAACAAAGTTGACGGAGGAGGGCAAAGAATATACATGGAGTGAAGAGTGCCAAAAAGCTTTCAAACAACTAAAAATGGCTCTGATCAGTGCACCGATATTAAGCTACCCGGGACAGGCAGGAAAATTTGTTTTGGATACCGATGCTAGCAACAGTGCCATAGGAGCTGTTCTCTCGCAAATCCAGGATGAGCAGGAAAAAGTCATCGCTTATTTCAGCAAAGTCCTGTCGAAACCAGAAAGAAACTATTGCGTTACCAGAAGAGAACTGCTGGGTGTAGTGAGGGCTTCCGAACATTTCCATAAATACTTGTATGGCAGAAAGTTCCTTCTTCGCACAGATCACGCTGCTCTAAAATGGCTCATACAATTCCGTAATCCAGAGGGCCAGATGGCAAGATGGTTAGAACGATTACAAGAATATGATTACGAGATAGAACACAGGGCCGGAAGAGTTCATTCAAATGCTGATGCTCTTTCGAGACGGCCATGCAGTGCAAATTGTAATCACTGTGCCAAATTAGAGAAACGATTTTTCCCCGTGAGACGAACCCATGTAATTAATGAGCAATGGCAGCCCCAACAGTTACAAGACGACCAAGAAGATGATCCATGTATAAAAAGAGTGTTGGATTGGATGCGGCAAGGTGAGAGACCTAGTTGGCAGAACATTAGTGCATGTAGTCCAGAAGTCAAGGCCTACTGGAGTCAATGGAATTGCCTGGTACTAAAAGATGATCTTCTGTACAGAACCTTTGAGAACGATAATGGTACAGAATCTAAGCTTCAGTTGATTGTACCTAAAAGTAAAGTATCAGAAGTATTGCGTCAGTTGCATGACGGTACATCAGGTGGACACTTTGGTATTACGAAGACTCTGCAAAAGGTTCGAGAACGGTTCTATTGGGTGAACTGTAAAGATGGTGTAAGAAGATGGTGCCGGAAATGTGAACTGTGTGCATCCGGTAATGGTCCAGTTGGTAAAAAGAGAGCACCCATGAGACAGTACAATGTTGGCAGTCCTATGGAAAGAGTATCAATCAACATTGCAGGTCCATCTCCAGAAACCGATGCTGGAAATAAATACATCCTGGTAGCCATAGATTATTTTACCAAATGGACCGAGGCCTATGCATTACCGAATCAAGAAGCTGCTACCGTTGCAGGTACTTGTTAAATAATTCTTCAGCCAATTTGGTGGTCCCTTGCAGTTCCACTCCGACCAAGGGCGAAACTTTGAGTCAGCTCTTTTCCAAAACGTTTGTAAATTGATTGGTCCAATAACACCAGAACAACACCCCTGCATCCTCAATCAGATGGGATGGTCGAGAGGATGAACCGAACGATGGGTAAACACTTGTCCAAAATTGTATCTGAACATCAGCGAGATTGGGACCAACACATTCATTTGTTCCTGATGGCCTACCGCTCGGCCGTGAATGAAACTACAGGTCAAACACCAACATGCCTGATGTTGGGTCGTGAAGTTCGTTTGCCCTCCGACCTAGAGTTTGGCTGCAGACCTTCCGAGGAACATGTTGCAGGCGAAGAAGAATACGTCGACCGCCTGAAGTTACGAATGAACAACATTCATGAACTTGCCCGACAACATATCCAGATAGCCAGTGACAGAATGAAAGATCAATGTGATTCTCGATGCAAGAATGAAAGCTTCGAAGTAGGTGATCTTGTCTGGCTGTATAATCCACAACGTCGTCGAGGCTTGTGTCCTAAACTGCAAAGAGAGTTACAGAATTAAGACCTACAGAATTAAGAAGTTACCAAAGGGTAAACCAAAAGTTATTCACATAAATCGTCTTGCACCATATGCTGGCTCAAATGAAACAGAAGAAGCACGAGTCCTCCAACAGGAGATGAAAGATGCCGCACAACCAAGTTTTAAGGAATTTATGTCAAATTACGCAGAGAGAAAGAGTGCTAGATTCGGCGTGACCACAGAAGTTCAGCAAGATCTGTTTAGTTTTCCAGAAAACGTATCTCTAGCCCACTGTGTTGCCCAAAACCTCGAGATGACTAAAAGGAATCTCGTCCATATTCAATAGAAAGTTCGGCCGCCTGGACGAGTTAAGAAATCAGCAGCCTAAAATTGGAAGAGAACTGCGATTGGAAGATGGTCCTCGATCTTTGCTGATTTCTGAATGATTTGGTGAATGATTTGGCTTTACTAAAAATAGGCCATGTAATAGAAAATCTGGATTGGAAAATTGTGAGAAGCATGCTTGAAGTGATCTTCAGATAAACTGGCGTACAAATCACTGTGTGCTGCATGAACCCGAAGATGTCGTACCCTTCAAAGAGAGTAGATTGTTATTTCTTCTTGAATAATCCTGTAGATTCCGCCATCCTGGGCCATCTAGAGTTGCTGATCTGGACGCTCAGATCTTAAGAGGGGAGCAATGTAGCAAAACAATGAATCACCGGCCGCAAGTAGCACGTCGAGACGTAAGCCGAGAAAATTCTGGCGGAAGCACGATATACGTGGAATCGACGCGCGGTATATGTGGAAGGTCACACCATAGCTAGGTGGCGAAGTCTGAAATGATCGACTATAACGTTATTTGCTATTTAAAGAGAGCGCCCTTTTACTTGAGTTTAGTTGAAGCTAGATATTTGTAAAGAAAACTTGTTTAAATAAATAATAAAGTTGATAATATAAATTCGATCTGTAACTTGTATAAATAAATTCGTATAAACGAACCGAGAGTATTATTTTAAACCGTAATTACGCAACAATATATATTCTCGTACTTGCTCTATTTGACTTCCTCGAATTATGTTTGTCATCGTCTTTGTTTTGGCTAGATTTATGATTTAACCTGCGTTTTTGCCTGGTGTTCCAATTATTCGAGTATATCTTTCAGTTCTTCTTTACTGTTGGCCATCAGGACGATATCATCGGCGTATCTAAGGTCACTCAAGTATTGCCCATTTATTTTGATTCCTTTATTTTCCCATTGTAATTTCTTGCACACGTCCTCCTAATACTGATCGAATAGCTTCGGTGATATGATGCCACCCTCTCCTATTCCTCTTTTTATCGCTATAGGGTTTGTTTATTTATGCCGTTTTATTCTGTTTGTAGCATTTCTGTAGATGTTGTCTATTAGTTCTGTGTATCGAAAGTTTATTCTCCTACTGTATAGTGAGCTTATTATAGACCAGTGCTCAACACTGGTAAAGGCTTTTTCAAAGTCACCAAAAGCGATGGCTTTTCTATAAGGATCTTCATTGTCAAGAAGTGGTTACAAGTACTAAAACCTTTCCTAAATCCTGCTTGTTCTTGTGATTGATACCCGTCTAATTTTGATGTTAAGCGGTTTGAGATTATTTTTGTAATTAATTTATAAATCGTGTTGCGTGTTGAGAAGGATTCATCATCATTCAGCGTCTAATTGTCCAGTGCTGGACGTGGGCCTCCCGCAGTTCACCCCACAAATCCCTGTCCTGGGCCGCTTGCATCCAATTTCGGCATAGGAGAGAAAGTTGAGTAAATTGGTCGGTAATTATTTAAATCAGATTTTTCCCCTTTTATGTAGCAGGATTGTAATTCACTCATTTCAATCACTGGGAATCGTTTTTTTCCTAAGTATTTTATTCCTCATGGTCAGGAGTAGATTAATATAATTGGTTTTCCTCCATATTTTAGCATTTTCGCTATAACTCCATCTTAACATGGGGCTTTGTAATTTTTCATTTCTTTTACGGCAGTTTTCACCTCTGTCTTGCTTTTCTCTGGTTGAAGTTTTGAGTTCACATTTTTACTTTTGTTTCTAATTTTCTTGTTATTTGGTCAGTTGGTGATTCTTTGTTGGCATATAGTTCTCCGTAAAAGAATTCGATTAGGTACATCAAGAATTTCTTCTCTGTCGTTCGTTTCTATTCTTGTCTTACTGTTGATTTTGTTTATTAC
This sequence comes from Diabrotica virgifera virgifera, assembly GCF_917563875.1. Taxonomy (NCBI): domain Eukaryota; kingdom Metazoa; phylum Arthropoda; class Insecta; order Coleoptera; family Chrysomelidae; genus Diabrotica; species Diabrotica virgifera. The sequence continues at coordinate 175,846,553 of NC_065443.1, forward strand.
TGCCCTCCCTAGTGTGGATCGTAAGCACTTCAGATTTTTATTATTTTCAATTACTTTTTCTATTTGTTGTTCGTGTGTAGCATTCCCATGAAAGGGCGTCACTTTGTAGCATTCGTATCATGGATGGACGCTATTTTGTAACATTAACACGTTAAATGCCAAAGCCTCGACGGAGGAAGCCATTTTTGTATAACAGCCCCAGCGTGGATAATAAAGGCAAAAAAATAATATGAACTCGACAAATTAAACAAACATGAAAATATACTTGGTGCTACGTAACTTTACGAGTACCTCGGTAGCTCTAAGTCTTCAGAGATCTAGGGGTGTGGATTCTTAATAGATTTTAAATAAATATAATATAGACTCAAATGAAACATACTTAAAACTTAAAAAAAATAATTAAAGTAACAAGTTAATAAAAATATATAATCATCATAGAATACAAACACATTTACATAAACATAAATATATCATGACTTTACCTTAGTGTTCTCAGTTGAATATCATTTAGGAACAAGAGAAAGGGATCAAATAATAATATTTTCAAGCAAAAAAAAAATTATTGCAAAATGAAATAAATTTTATTAAAATTTAAAATTAAAAAAAATGAAATGATGTAGACAATAAAAGAGATTCTGTTTACAAAAACATAAGGTTTACAAACAATACCTTGTCATATAGTCCTGTCCTTATCTTCACGTTGTGGATGTCCACAGCACGCACTTTTCACTGAATTTAGATAAAGAATAGTACAAAAATGTTTATTTTTATGAAAAATTTCAGCAAAATTAAATAAACTTCCAAATAATTGTTCCAAAATAAATAAAATTCGAAATGAGTCTGCTCATATTGACTTTTAAAATATTTAAATAACTTCTATTTAACTTCTTGAAGTATTTATTATTAATATTGGCACCTAATGCACGACTTTATCCATAGGCTATTGATTATGTACTATAGAAAGGAACTACAACGTTAACGGGGTTTTATTATTTCATATGGTCAATGAATCTCTATATATGAAAAAACCGCGGAGTGCTACCATTTAAAGGGGTGCGTTTTTGAGAAATGGGTGAATTAGTCCCTGGGCACAGGTTACATTAGGGTGAGTTCTATGCACTTTTGGAACAAATACGTCTACATAAAAATTGTTCCTGGTTAAATTTCCTATCTAAATATAACTTTTTAAAGTCAAAGATACTTTTTTTTACAAAAATATATTCAAAAGAAAAAGCACAAAGAAACCCAAAAGAAAGAAATTTTGTTTTTTGTCCCATAACTTTTATCCACGGGGATATAGGTATAGACATTGCTTCACAGAAAAAAAAGTTACATATTTTCTCTTTAAAATTTTGTTTGATAGAGGTCATTACGATTTACAGTTTTCGAAATATGATTTTTCAAAGTTCGCCACTCACAGCAATTTTGGGCAATTTTCCTTGTTATTTCGCAAATATTGTTCTGTAACTTTTTTCTACGTAACTTTAGGCATATGCAATGGTACATGTAAGAGGAACAGAAATCAATTACCTTTAAAATGTTCTACTGTATAATGTTGTACGACTTCTTTTAAAGAGGTTATCTTTTTCAAGGCTTTATACTTTTAACGAGATTTTATATTTTTTACGATTATTTATTAAATTTCCCATTATAAACATTTTTTTCTGCATTTAAGTAGAAAAAGAAAGCGTATTCTGTTTACTTTAAAATGGTATATTACAAAAAATTCTAGGATTATTTTTGAATAAGATATGCTTTTTCAAAATGTAATAAGTACTTGCAACGATTTTTGATTTTAGGATTATTTTTTAAATTCCTCCTTATAACTATTTTATGTGATTGTGTGTTATGATTGAATCTTATTTTTTATAGGTAATACTTTGGATCCACTTGACTCGGCCGGGCAAACTTCAAAATATGGATTAATTCCAATATTTACTGTCTAAGCTCCTGCACCACAAGCTTTGCTTGAAAAAATAGCATGTAAATGTAACAAAGGATGTACAAAAAACTGCGGTTGTAGGAAGATAGGAATTAGTTGTTCAATATTCTGCAAAGGGTGCATGTGCAAGTGCATGCGTACTAATTGTGGGAACTCTAAGATAACTGAGGTGTCAGAGGAAGATATTGAAGCTAATGCTAACGAAAAGTTGGACGTTGATTTTGGAAATTTTATAAGTGTTGTTTTCTAAGACTAATATTTATGTAGTTTTTGTAAAAGAAATAATTTTAAATAATACAGGTAACAAAATATCAAAGGATCACTCGGTTTCCATTACATATTTAAAAAAAAGATGATACGCCATTTTAAAGAACAGAAAGTAAGCCCTCTTTATTGAGCAATATATAGTACATTCATGTACAAGAAAAAAAAGTTATAATGAGAAATTTCAAAAATAATCGTAAAAAATGTAAAAAATAATTTTTTTTTAATATTAGGTATTATATAATATATAATATATTATATAATAATATTATTTTATTTTTATATTATATTATAAAAATCGTTAAAAGTATAAAACTATAAAAAACCATAATCTCTTTTAAAAAAAAGTCGTACAACAGTATACAGTAAACCATTTTAAAGGTAATTGATTTCTATTCCTATTACGTGTACCATTACATATACCTAAAGTTACGTAGAAAAAAGTTACAGAACAATATTTGCGAAATAACAAGGAAAATTGCCCAAAATTGTTGTGAGTGGCGAACTTTGAAAAATCATATTTCGAAAACTATAACTCCTAAGTACCTCTACTGAAAAACATTTGAAAGAAGAAATGCGTAGGTTATTTTTCTGTAAAGCAATGTCTATACCTATATCCTCGTGGACAAAAGTTATAGGACAAAAAACAAAATTTCTTTCTTTTGGGTTTCTTTGTGCTTTTTCTTTTGAATATATTTTTGTAAAAAAAAGTATCATTGACTTTAAAAAGTGATATTTAGATAGGAAATTTACTCAGGAACAATTTTTAAGTAGATATGTTTATACCAAAAGTGCATAGAACTCACCCTAATGTAACCTGTGCCCAGGGACTAATTCACCCATTTCTCAAGAACGCACCCCTTTAAATGGTAGCACTCCGCGGTTTTTTCATATATAGATGTCCATTGACCATATGAAATAATAAAACCCCGTTAACGTTGTAGTTCCTTTTAGCTATCTTATTTTGAATATAATCAATAGCCTACCATGACTCTGGTACTTAATCCATAACTGCTTACAAAAAGAAACTTAGGTAGTGTAGTATACACTAAAATAAACTAGCTCTTTCCCTAACAGCGGCATTTTGCTTGTGACTAGGAAGTCACAAAAGGAGAAACGTTTCTAACACTACATTTTCAGGAACTTTAAAAACTTGATTAAGAGCTATGTCGGAACTTAATATTCGAACTTAACTTTCTCAGAAAACTAAACTCTTCAGAAAACCGCGCCGTGGCGGCTCCTGCCGAGGCTCAACAAACCTCTCTCTTTGAAAACTCAAACTTGAATTCCTCAATCTCAGAACTTGAATCTTTCTCCCCAAACCAAAATGCTTCCTTCCAAAAACCCACTCCATTTCTCATTCTACCCTACTCATCCAATCAACCAATAAGAAAAAAGTTTAATCCTTCCCTCTTTCATCATTGACTAATAAAAAAGATAACTAAGCCTCCTACACTTTTTATCTACCAATAGAAAAAAAACAAAACATGTTTTAAGCCCAACCTACATAATAGAGAACCATCAAAAAATCATTTCGCAAGTCAGCAAACCTCTCCCAGTTCTACAGTTCTAAGTAAAGATATTTCTGAGTCCACAATGAACACATGTGCTCTCTAATAATGATATGAGCACGTTTTGTCTATCTAAACTCCAAAAAACCCGGCGTCAAAGGCCATTATAATATACAATGTACTTATTTTTCTCATTGCAAACTAGCTGTTCTAAGTTCAATTTTCGAGCAATAATATAAACACTGAGTAACCGAATGTAGATATGTTTACAAAATAATATAACGTCTTTCTTTTAACCAGACGGATAAACTCAAATTCTCACGTATTTTTTTTGAAACAGAGATAAATTCAATGAATTTACTTAGCGTATGAAGCAATATTTTTATGTCTACAGGGTAAGACAAAAATATGTTACGATAAATTTTCAATTTTGGTTTCTGCATAAGGCAAAATAATTGCGTTCTTTTGAACCGTTTCACGTGGTTAGTTCTTTTCTTTCCTTTTTTATTCCTTATTGTCTTTTCTTTAGAAAGTTGTTTAATGAAAGTCAGTTAAAATTAATTTTTGATGCATTTGATTTAAAATTGTATAGTCATTGGGCCCACATATAAAATTATTATTTATGACCACACCGTCGAAACTTTTTGTACTTGTTATTAGGGTGGAATCGGACAAATTTGGAATTTGGCGCATTATGGTAGTGGGCCGTTTGTCCGTCAAGCTGTCACGAAGTTGTTAATTTTATGCAAGAAAAAAATTCATACCCACATTTGTAATTTTATTTTAATCAATGGTTTTTATCATATAAACAACGAAAACAATTTTGTCGGACAAAAATATTGGGCCACTATGACGCGCCGGATACGCTAAATATGTCAAAGGACATCGCACACATCTTATGGAAAATATAATGTCACTCAAATTCAATAAAATTTATACCAATAGATTCGTTTTAAATTAACGATCGAATCTTATCATTGCGCCAACTCTCTATTTTCAAAAATAAGAGCAGAAATTGATATAAATAAATCTGAAATCAAATGGGTAGGTACATAAGTTAGAGAGAGAAAAAATATTTTAAAATACCCAGATTTTCGGTACTCCATAAATCAGCGGATTAGTTTCACTAATCCGCTTAGGCCCAGCGGGATTTAAGCTGTTATGAATAGCACTCAGAGCAATAATGATTGTAAACTAACATTTTATGGACTCCAAAAATGTGATTTCATTAAACTTTAATTGCAATTGGCGCCGTAATTAATCATAATTAAGAGTTGGCGCAATGATAAGAATTGATCGTTATATTAAAACGAATATAATCGTATACATTTTATTGAATTTGAGTGACATTATATTTTCCATAAGATGTGTGCGATGTCCTTTATGAAAATAATAAATTTATTACCACATGGTTAATTTTAACAGAATTTACCATAAAACCTTTTTAAAATAATGTGGTAACTTTGTCTGACAATTTTCACGGGGCTTATGCACAGTCGGATGCACCGAAGATGTCAATTTCCTGGATTTTTTTTATTTTTACGACCATTTTTCCGACAAAAATAGAGGTTATAAGTAGGTATATTCTAAATAAAAAAATCTAAGTTTCCGACAAAAATTTTGGGGCAAATCGACAGTCGGACAAAAAATTTAATTTTTATTAGTAAACTATAATTTTAAACTATGCTGGGTTCATGCATCCTTTATCTTCATAGTCCTTGGGCCCACATATAAAATTATTATTTATGACCACACTGTCGAAATTTTGTATTTGTTATTTGGGTGGAGTCGGACAAATTTGGAGCTTGGCGCATTATGGTAGTGGGGCGGTTGTCTGTCAAGCTGTCACGAAGTTGTCAATTTTATGCAACAAAAAATTTATAACCACATTGGTCATTTTATTTTAATAAATGGTTTTTATCATATAAACAGCGAAAACAATTTTGTCTGGCAAAAATATTGGGCCATATGACGCGTCGGACACGCTAAATATGTCAAATTTATGAAAATAACAAATTTATTACCACGTGACTAATTTTAACAGAATCTACCATAAAACATTTTTACAATATTTTGGTAACCTTGTCGGATAATTTTCACGGGGCATATGCGCAGCGGATGCGCTGAAGATGTTTATTTCCTGGAATTTTTGTATTTAGTACCACAGATGTTATTTTTATTTTGCACTGTTATTTACGTGTGTAAAAAAACTTATTATGCATATTGGATCACTTGTTGGACAAAAATAATGGGTCCAAAATTTTCAAAAAATGTTCACTTTTGTCGGAAATTGTTTTTGAAAATTCGAGAACAGATAATTCAGAACGATGTTTCTCATTGTTCAAGGAGTATGTACACAAATTTTCAGATCAAAATTTTTCCAAAATTTTCCCTTCCGTCGGAATTTTTTTTGGAAAATTTTGGTACAACTCTACGTCACGCCCTTTAAAATGTTGTACTTAGTGTGTATACCAATTTTCAGCTAAATCGATTCAAAAATAACCGAGAAAAACTGTTTTAAAACATTTTTGTCAGACAATTACATTTTTTTTTTAAGAATATAATTACTTGTAACCTACTACTTTTGTCGGAAAAATGGTTGTGAAGAAAAGGGATTCACGAACCCAGCATAGTTTAAAAGTATAGTTTACTAACAAAAATTAAATTTTTTGTCCGACGTCGATTTGCCCCAATATTTTTGTCGGACACTTATGTTTCTTTATTTAGAATATAATTACTTATAACCTCCTATTTTTGTCGGAAAATGGTTGTAAATAAAAAAATTCCAGAAAAATTGACATCTTTGGCATATCCGACTGCGCATAAGCCCCGCGAAAATTGTCCGACAATATTTTTGTCCGACAAAATTTTTTTCGCTGTTTATATGATAAAAACCATTGATTAAAATAAAATGACCAATGTGGTTATAAATTTTTTTCTTGCATAAAATTGACAACTTCGTCACAGCCCCACTACCATAATGCGTCAAGCTTCAAATTTGTCCGACTCCACCCAAATAGCAAGTACAAAAAGTTTCCACGGTGTGGTCATAAATAATTTTATATGTGGGCCCAAGGACTATCACAACCATTTTTCCGACAAAAGTAGTAGGTTAAAAGTTATTATATTCTTAAACAAAAAATGTAATTGTCTGACAAAAATGTTTGGGCAAAGGAACAGAAAACTTAATTCTTTTAAGTTTTCGACGTGCTTAAGAGGGGGCATTGTCAAAAACATTTTTGAAACAGTTTTTCTCGGTTACTTTTGAATCGATTTAGCTGAACACACACACTAAGTACAATATTTAAAAGAGCGTGACGTAGAGTTGTACCAAAAATTTTCCAAAAAAAATTCCGACAAGAGGAAAAATTTTGGAAAAATTTTGATCTGAAAATGTGTGTACATACTCCTTGAACAATGACAAACATCGTTCTGTAGTTTTTTTTTCGAATTAAAAAAAAATCCGACAGAAGGGAAAATCTCGGAAAATATTTTGAAAATTTTGGACCCATTATTTTTGTCCGACAAGTGATCCAAAATGCATTACACATGTAGAAAAACAATACAAAATAAAAATGACATCTGTGGTAATAAATAAAAAAATTCCAAGAAATTGACACCTTTGGCGCATCTGACTGCGCATATGCTCCGTGAAAATTGTCCGACAAGGTTACCATATTATTGTAAAAAGGTTTTATGGTAGATTCTGTTAAAATTAGCTATGTGGTAATAAATTTATTATTTTCATAAATTTGACATATTTAGCGTGTCCGACGCGTCCAACAAAATTGTTTTCGCTGTATGATAAAAACCATTGATTAAAATAAAATGACCAATGTGGTTATACCCTATTCCACGAACATACGCCTGTTTTGGATTACTTCAATAACGAATATTTTACTGTGCAAAATAAGAAGAACGAAAGTAAATTGCAAATTACATTGTTGTTTATTGGAATAATTATTAGCGCCATTTACTTTCATACTTCTTATGTTGCACAGTAAAATATTCGTTGTCGAAGTAATCCAAAACAGGCGTATGTTCGTGGAATGGCCCATATAAATTTTTTTCTTGCATAAAATTGACAACTTCGTGACAGCTTGAGAGACAAACGCCCCATTACCATAATGTGCCAAGCTCCAAATTTGTTTGACTTTACACAAATAACAAGTACAAAAGTTTCGACGATGTGGTCATAAATAATAATTTTATATGTGGGCCCAAGGACTAATAATTTTGTCAGTGATATATTTAATAGACGAAAGAAAAGCAACATTTTTAACGTACAAAAACTATTCTGTTGAACGATGTTTTTTAATACGTTTTGTATGATTTTCAATTTCTATTCCGCATCTATTTATTTTAGCTCTCCAGATAGCGATGACACATTTGGTGGCGATGAGCCAGAGGAGGATTTTTCTGGACGAGATGATCAATTTTTAGTATCTGATAGAACAGAAAATAAGTTTTATGGTAAGTGATATGGTATAATCTGAATATCTATAGTTGAGAAAAAGTTACAGTAAAGAAGGTACCTACCTAATGTAATATTTCAGTTATTAAGTTAAAATCGACATTTTAGTTGCTATTAAAGTCAAAAATCTTGTCAATCTTCTAAAAAAGGAATGCAATATAAAACATATTATCCTGTACACATATTCTCTTGTTAATAAAGTCAACAAATCTTTTAAATATTCTAAAAAAGGAATAAAATATAAAACATATTATCCTGTACACATATTCTCGTTGTAAAGACAATGAAGTCGACTTTACTAAGTAACAAGATACTTACTCAACACACACACTACCTACACATTACACTATCTTGAATAGAATAGAATAGAATAGAAATATGCTTTATTGTCATGAAAAATTTAACAATTTTATAGACAAAGCTTAAAAGAATCATAAATAAAAACAATAACAAATACAATTTACTAAAATTATACAAATCGTCAATATAAATAAATCATAATAAAGTCAAATAAACATCAGTAACAATCTATTGCAAAATTTAAAAAAAATTGCAAATTGCGTAGTCTACCTTAAGAAATTTAATAAGTAATTTAATAAGTTATGCTGCTGCATATGACACTCAAATATAGATTAAGATTCTACTTATACATAACAATACTGTAATTTCTTAGTTATTGGTTAAGAAAAAATTGATTGCGAAATCAACTGTAACATGCCAATGGCCATTAGTCGTTGTCGAGGCATTTAAGTTAAATAGAAAAATATAAATTATACATTAAGTCCCAATTAAAAAAAAAACAAATACTTGAATGCATTTACCAAAAAAATCAGTACATATTCTCAGTATAGTTTTCTTTGACAACTAACCTATAAAATACTTAACACATTGATCCATATTGGTCTACATTAGAATATAACTTGCGTTCATGTTATACCATCCTGTAAGCTGAATTTTATACTTGAACGTGCTTTAGCGGTAAGTTGGATTTGTATATTAGTCCATGTGGTGAGACCGCTCCCGTCTGGAAAAATTTCTGATTCGGTTTCTTTGTGGATTCCTATTTAAAAATGTTCCTTTTAAACAAATCTGAAGGGTGCCGGGCGGAATTTTTGGGCAGAAATTGTTTAAACAATTTTTTTAAACAAATACAAAATATCACGTTTTTTTGCTCCGGAACATATATTTTTGAGTTTTGTGGGTCATTCTGAACAAGAAAGGTATCTTGTAAATTTTCTCATAAATTGATAGTTTTTGAGTTATTATAGGCGAGTTAAAATCTGAAAAATGCGAAAATACGCATTTTCGAGGCTTAAAAACTCATATTCAAATTAGTATTTTTGAGGTTGCCAGATACATAAATTGAACACTAAATATTCAGCTTCAAGATTCTGAAGAGTGATCGCGTCTAACTTTAACTTATACCGTTGTTTTTTATTTGTTAAATATGCGTGTTTATCCGATTTTTTGCAGGTGCGGCGCGCTCCGTTTCAAAAATCTCCTATTTTCTTCCGAAAAATATTTTTTCTAGATTGTTTGAAACATTCTAAATAAAATAAGTTTCTTGACATTTTTCTCAAAAGTTAATAGTTTTAAAGTTATAAGCGATTTAAAATCCGAAAATGCGTTTTTTGTCATTTTTCGGATTTTAAATCGCTTATAACTTAAAAACTATTAACTTTTGAGAAAAATGACAAGAAACTTATTTTATTTAGAACATCACAAGGAATCTAAAAAAATATTTTTCGGAGGAAATTAGGAGATTTTTGAAATGGAGCGCGCCGCACCGGCAAAAAAATCGCATAAACACGCATATTTAACGATTAAAAAACAACGGTATAAATTAAAGTTAGACGCGATCGCTCTTTAGAATCTTGAAGCTGAATGTTCAGTCTTCAATCTAAGTATCCGACAACCTCAAAAATACTAATTTAAATATGAGTTTTTAACTCGCTACCAGTCTGTTCCGTTTTAATATTTTTTCTGAAATTTTTATAGTTATATTTCTCACCCTTCTGAAGACAATAGGACCTGTTTCAATCTTTCAGTCTTATTATAATAAAAGTTATAAATTTTTTAAATAAAAGGTAAAGATTCCTGAATTGCAAGTATTTAGTGATAAAATTTTAAAATTTACCTTTTTAGTCAGGTTTATTTTAAAATATAGAGTACAAAGAACAAAATATGTTATAGAAAAACTGGAGCAACTTTTAATTTTAAGAAAAACATGATTTAATTTTTTTTATTTTTAGGGTAAAATTACGATTTTGACAATGTTCCCCCACTTAAAATTTAAAATAAACCTAATTTTAGTTTTCGGCACCATCAAAAACATATAGTATGACCGAAACTAGCCATTCACCACACCATGGTCAGTATCTCGAGAAATAAGCGTTTTTTTTGGGGGGGGGGAGTGCCACTCGTCTATAAAGTCACATACCTTTTTTTCTATTACATATTTTGACTTAAAATTTTCCAGAAAACTTTTTCATGACTCATATTTTAACGCTGTGTTAGTTAAAATTATAAACTACAAAGTTTGTCACTCAACTTTTTTAAGTAAACATGAAACTTACAAAATTTGACGATAAAATGTTTAAAAATTAACAACTCCTCTTTTAATTTGTTTAAACATCTCGGGCAAATCTCATTGTTAGAGATGATACAGTAAAATTTTTGAAAGGAAACATTTACAGCAACCAAAGATACAGCGAGTTAAATTTGAAAAATCATGTAAATTGATTTTTAGAATTTTTGTATAAAATTTGATTTTTGAACATGATCCACCAAAAATTAACTTTCAATTCGGATTCACCGACCTCGAAAATATAAAGAATGATAAAGATTGGTCATTCACCTGAAAGTTGATTTTCGTGGTTGGTATAATGTGATTTTAGGGTTGTTCTAAAGCTATTTTCTTGTGGCATTTTTGTAATTAACTCTTTTATTGGGAAATAAGCCACAATTTTACTAGAAGAATTATTTCATTAACGTTTCGACGTCCAAATCGGATGCCGTTGTCAAAATGCAAAAAATATTAATGATTTTAGGGGTTGCTGCCGCTCGCCTAGTTCATCATTAGATACTAGGGCGGTCCGATAAGCACTTAGCCTACAACAGAAAAACGAACATCTTGGGAAAAGTGCTGATTTATTTCTTAACGTAGTCCCCTTTTAGCTCGACACACTTGACACAGCGATGCCCCGACTTCTTTAACCCGTCTGAAAAATACGTTTTCTCGAGGTCTGTAAAGTAGGCTTCCGTGACGGTGATGAACTCCTCATTCAACTTAAATATTTTTACCCGGCAAGTGACTTTTCAAGTTTGGAAATAAAAAGAAGTAGTACAGATCCAAATCTTGAGAACACGGAGACAATTCGACAAATTTGGTCATGCCAATGGCGGAGGTGTGAGCCGGTGCGTTATCACGGTTGAAGAGCATTTCTATTGCAAATTTGGGCTGTTTTTTCTGCAATTCAGCGTCGATCAGCCAATAATTCGGCATATAAATCCTTGTGATTTTTTTGTACTTTTTCAGATAGTCGATATAATTTACACGTTATGAATCCCAGAAAACGGTGGTCATCACTTTTTGCTGGCCGATAGAACAGTGTTCGCCTTCTTCGGAACACGTTGGAGGGGTAAAGTCAACTGATTCATATTCCTTGGTATCTGGTGGGTACCACTAGTTCCATGTTTCCTCAACCGTTAGAAACTTTTTCGAATTACGCTTAAACAGTCTCGAAACTATTCTAGAGTAGTGGTCTGATGGGTGCGCTTGTTGTACTGAGCGAGCAACTGCGGCACCCATCGTGCAGACAGCTTTTTGATACCCAAAATTTCATGCAGAATATAACCTCCGCGACCTTTTCAGATGCCTACTGTCTCAGATACCTAAGCGCACTGCGTCGGCGGTCTGTCAATACGAGTTCGTAGATTTTTTGACGTTATCTTCCGTGGTAGCCCTTTTCGGGATACTTGGACGATCTTTATCAAAAACTGACGTACGACCACGTTAATACTCCTTAAATCAATTTTTGATGCTCGCTATCGAAGGAGAAGAGTCACCGTACATAGTATCCAGGCGCTCTTTGATTTCGCTGCGCGATTTCCCTTCCAAAAACAAGAATTAATTCCCTGACCGATGTTACCCTCTTTTAATTTTTTTAATCCCCAGAAACGCCAGCTTCCACACGCGGTGAAAACAAAACTACAAGTCCGATTCAGCTGAGATTTTGACATAGGCCGTCCACAAGAATGTATTACACTAAATTATTATATATTACATTAAATGTAGATTTCTTTTGTAATAGTGGCACCTCGGGCGGAGAGGCTAAGTCCTTATCATATAGTTGCAAAAAATATTACTTTATCAATTTAAAATAATCTACGACGAGAATTTGATAGAACAGTTTATTGTTAACTATGGACGTGGTTAATCAATTGAGGTTTTAGGCCTGGATCCCGCGTACCAAAAAATAGTTGTACAATAGCAAGCTGAAAATTTGTTTATAGCTTAACGGTGTCTAGTCGGACAAATTTTGTGTACGGGAACACATGTATAGGGGAAGTTTTAATTATGGAACACGTTACAGGTTTCGAACGTCAGACTACGAAAATGTTCCATGTACTTTGTCGGACAGAACCTCCAGTTTTATTTGTTATCCTTTCATTAAACTCTCATGCAAATATCAGACTACTATTTCCACCAATATAATACCTGTCATTTAACATGTTCTTCGTGTCGGGAAAATGCCCAACATATCTGTCGAACAAACATATTTTCATATATTATATGAAGTTTGCTATTGAATAAACTTAAAAACAACCTGCTAGTTTTTACAATCATAAACTTGTCAGGGTGACACGTTCCACAATTAAAATCACGTTCCACAATTAAAACTTCCCCTGTTCCGGTGTTCCCATGCATCAAAGTTTGTCCGATTAGACACCGTTAAGGTATTACCAAATTTTTCAGCTTGCTATTAATCAATGTTTTTTTTGGACGCGGGATCCAGGCCTATTTGCTTATTACTTATAAAAATTATATAAATTAAAAAATGATAAACAAAAATCCCTAGTAGATGGGTAAAGACAAAGGTTTTTTTTAATTAAAACTATACACTTTCACGTTGGAGAATACACCCAATCTGGAACTAAAAATGCATTAATTTGTTGTTCTCCGAAATCAGGTAAAGTTACAAACAATAAAGAGCCTATAACGATAAAATTTAAACATTTCTAAACATAAAGACTAAATTATAAGGAAACTCAACAAATTTTAAAGTAACAATGTTGATGCCGTCTGTATAAATAAAAGAAGGCCTTAAGAAAACTTACAACGTAACAAAAACCTGCTTTTATATTTATGTATACTTCATCTAATTTACTTACCGTTGCACGTCATCCGCGTCATAGCCTGTGAGGTCACATGATACCAACACGAAATATTTAGGCGGTAGGTCTGTTCCTTTTTAGAATCATTTGGCAGAGTACACGGGAATTAAAACCACTAGACATATTTTATTGTATACGCGTAGAAATAATATTTAAAGATTTCTATCAGTGTTAAATTAAAGAAATATACAATAATATGTTTCATTTAATTTGTATAAATCGATTATAAAGCGTTTTTATGAAGCACATTTGTTCGGAACACACTGTAGCTGTAATCGAACGAAGGTGACATTTTAGAATAAATTGGTAACATTTATTTGACAGTTGCGGTGATGACACTTCATATTTGTTTATATTCTTTTTTGCACGATTGATCATTTTTGACTGTTTACCGTGACAGATTTTACGTCAGTAGGTAACATTTACTAGCAACTCGACGGTAAGTAATCCAACTCGACGGTAAGTACTCCAACTCGACGGTAAGTAATTCACTTACCCTCGAGTTAAAAAATCTCTTAATTTTAATTTATTTTTTGAAAGAATAAAGAAAACTAACGAATTATTTATTAATATTGAAACTTATGGTACAATTTGTTAAATTATTTAATGAAATCCCACTTGTTTGGGCTGTGGTTTCACTTCTAACAGAAACTCTTGCAGAATCGCATACATTAGTAGTATTACTAGTATTGCACAACATTTTTTCTCTTCAAATACGCGATCAAAGTTGAAAACTTGGAAATATCAATGCCATCATAAAGAAAAACGGTGGATTTAATCATTGAATATTCTGCCCAGAGGCTTCCAGGAGCTTTCAACTGCATATGTCTTTGAACGAAATATGCCAATAGGGTCTTTTCTTCGATTCTTAAATTCTTGCCTTCGCACCATTTGTTAAAACTTTGGTAGGTATTTTGATAACGGATTTTGGATTTTTCGGGAATAATTGCGGAACACCCTTCTTTCCAAGCCCGTTCAATTTCTTCAAATTCACTTTCGCTCATATTTTAATTTATAATAATCAAAATTGTACTTAAAATTATTGACAACTAAATAAAAACTCAATTCTCCATTGCTGTTATGCACCCTAGTTATTATCTAACAACCAAAGTATCTATCTTGATAAAATGAATGAAACTAGTCAATATGACGAAAATGTTTAATTTTATAATTTATAATGGTATCAATCGTGCAAAAAACGTTATAAGCATGTCGAACGTTAAGGGTAACCGATCTCAGACAATAATTGGAGTCGTCGCCCCGCTCCTCCTCCAAACAATTGTCTTCGATCGGTGTAAAACTCTTACCGTTCTCCATACTTGATATACTATACTGTAAGTATTTGTTTGATTATATTTACTGTTTTTATTATTTACTTTAACGTAAGATTATAACTTAATTCTTGTTTTCTATTTCTAAAGTTTTTATTTATTTACATTGAATATTAATTTGCTTTGTTGTATAATCCATGTTTACAATAATTATGTGATCTATTTTATTTAAAATGGATTCAGGATTTTTTTATACTTTGGCAACTATGTCAACTTCGATCTCTGTCAATGATAATGACGTGCAACGGTAAGTAAATTAGATGAAGTGTAGTTGGTTAGGTGTAGGTGGTTATAAATTCGGTTAGTTTAAAAGTATCAGTTTTCTGAAAAAAGATTATTTCATCGAAATATGTCAAGGTAACTATATTTTGTGAAAATTATGGAAATCCATATTATTATTGTTTAAAACCTACTACTAAATTATACAACACACGGTTGGAATAAAGTATGGAACCAATTTAATTTCTTTGAAACAAAAAAGACGCTATTCATGAAACTTGGTATGCAATTACAATGACACATAACGCTACTGACGCAATATTAATTTGTTGTTACTAATATATTTTCAGTTTCACCGGAAATACCTTCAACTTATTTAATATGAATGGGACACCCTGTATACTTTTTCAGATTTTAAAAGGATTTGTTCTTCCAAATTTATACATAAGGTGAAGTTGGTTAACTGGAACCTTGAGGTAACATTTTATATTTCCCGCACAAATATGTAACATGATAGCCATCATCCCAAAGCTTCCGTTGCATCTAGTTCTTAAGCTCTTGCTATGAGTACCGTTACGAAAATTTTCATGTGAAAGAATTTTTTTGTAAAACCATAACAACGTTGAGTCCTGACATAGTGTATCAGGATTATCAGCATCCAAAGATAAGAGCAACACATAGTCATTTAATTTTTAAATGTCCTAGAAAAACAAACACCACGTTTTGTTTTCAATTAAGTAGGTGACACAGATTTCTCATTACAAGTACACTAATCGGCAATAACGTTTAGTCAGCTAGTCAATATTATGGTAATTCACGGCCACGCTGTATCAGCATTCTGAACATCAACACCTTACACTTTATTTATACATCCAGCTAAAAGCGTGATTCATTCTAATTCGATCTGTTATCAATTGTCATTCGTTCAGATGGTTATACCGTCAGCACACCAACTCTTTACTGTTATACATAGAGTTGGTAAATAAATACGTATACAGCGAGTAGTGTTTACTTCATCAACTCCTATCATAGGGGATAACTACCCCCAACTAACCTAGGATGTTCCTGAGGGTCGAGTACCACCATATGGCGATCTAAGACCAGGGAAGAACACAGGAACTGGCAGTCTGGAACGAGTATGGAAGGAAACCGTAGAAGGACAAGGTTTCCTGTACCTCGACCGTCCAAGAAATGGTAAATAGAAACTACATGGAGACATTAGGCCTGACACAGAGCTGAGTATGGTTATGGAAAATGGAATATGGTATGGAGCATCGTATGGAAATGGAGTATGGTATGGAAAAGGGGCGCGCATTGAAGACTTTTGGTGATACGAACTTAGACGTTTAAAGGGGTAAGTCCATATTATTTATTCTTATGGTATTTCCACGATATAGTTCTAATTCGTATAATCATATAATATAATAATAATAATATAACCGTAATGGGAGATACACATAACCTAATTTTTACCTATTTTTATCTACTTAATCTATTTTTAATTGCTTATCTATTATCTAGAATCTATTATCGAGAATTTTTTTTAAGTATTATCGTATTGAGTTATTTATTTATTTATTTATTTATTTATCTATAGGAGGTATTGATACATTTTTAAATTTTTATACGATTTTTATATTTTACTAGCATATATTTTACCTTTACCGACTTTTTATCCAATTATTATTTTTACCGATTTCTATTAAACAGATTTTTATGATGATTTATAATGATTGATATAATTATTTTTATTGCAATTTAATATTTTTGACATACTATTTTATTTGACAATTTTACTATACCTCGTAAGACTATCGAATGTATGCGTTCGTTACGAAGTACAGGAATAAAGGAGAGATAAATACTATGAATTAATGAGCAGCAACAAAGTCTATTGGGAAGATTTCGTCAAAATAATTGAGGAGATTACACAAAAAGTTACAACGCAAAGCAAAAGGGTTTTGAAGAAGAAGTTACCTAAATCTAAGGAAGCACAAGAAGAGGTAACGACACAATTAATTAAATCATATAACAAATTCACACACTTGACAGAGAAAAATTGGGAAGCATTAACAGACAAACAAAGAGAGACGTGCAACAAATATTTTGGGAAAATCAGAGATAAAGTTATCCACTCAGTTCAAGCAGTAAACTTAAGAACAGTAGTCCCAAGTTCAATACATCAGCCAATTGACAAGGAAATAGAAGAAGAACAAAGCGACGAGGAAATAGAAGAGGGGAAAAGTGACGAGGAAATAGAAGAGGAACAAAGCGATATAAAGCGAGATATAAACATGGCTCTGACGATCAACGAATTTTTGAATATCGCAAGCAAGGTATTGCCCAACGAGTTCGAAGGAAGCGCAGGCAAACTACAACCATTTTTAGACCCATTAGAACTACTTGGAAAAATAGCAGAAGGACATGAAGAGACAGCGATAACATTAATAAATACAAGATTGACCAATAAGGCTAGAAACCTGAGAACTACAGAAAATACGATCCCACTTATAGCCGCGACAGTGAAGAAGGAATTAAGAGGCGACAATCCGAAAACCGTGATAGCCAAGTTAGCAAAGAAAAGGCAAGGACATAAAGATGCTGCAGTGTACGCATCTGAAATAGAAGAACTAGCAGGACAGTTAAAGGTGGCATTCATCGTGGAAGGAATGCCATTGGAATAAGCGAAAAAATACACAACGGAAACAGTTGTAGCAACAATGAATCGAAATGTTAATACGGATAGAGCTAAGTTAATATTGGGGGCAGGTAATTTCACAACACCGCAGGAAGTAGTATCCAAATTTTTATTCATTGATACGACAGAAGAGAACACAGAGGGAAGAGTGTTAAATTATAGAACGAATTACGAGAATAGGAGAGGACAGCAGCATTACAGAAGAGGATACCATAACAAGTACGATAGAGGGAGAAGAAATACCTTCGGACAACGGAACGAAGCAGAGGCAACGGAAAACCAACGGAACTATTCGAACAGAGGATATAGACAATTTAACAACCAAACATACAGAGGAAACCAGAGAGGAAGACGTAACAGGAACGTAAGGCTACTAGAGTTAGAAGATAGCCAGGAGGAACCAGAAAATCCGCAGTTGGGGTTTTGAATGAACAAGACAATGGAAACACACCGACAGAAGTGGACTATAATATTTAATATTTACAACTTCGACTTAAACTTAACGAATTTTGTACAAATGAGAACGGGAATCCTAGAACGGACAAATACATTCATCATAGACACAGGAGCCGATATTTCAATACTAAAATGTTCACAAGATTTTATGAAGGAACATGTGAAACCAAACACGAAGGCGAAAATAAAATGAGTAACTAAGGGAGAATTGCAGACAATGGGAGAAGTTGAAACAACACTAGAAGTAAAAGGAAGGCTATTCGAGCATAGCTTTCAATTAGTTGAACTTAACTTTCCCATTCCAACAGACGGAATCATTGGGAGAGACTTTATTTCAAATTTTCAATGCATATTGGATTACGCTAACCTTAAAATGCACATTAAAGATGACAATGATTGTTATATTAGTACGAACATTTTGGATAATATAGATAATGACACGATAATAATACCGCCTAGATGTGAAATTTACAGAGTCGTAAAAAATTTTCAAAAGCTGAAGAACGACAGGATAGTGGAACAACAGGAGGTACAACCAGGAATATTCACAGCGAGAGCAATTATTTCAAGTAATAATCCGTTCATCAAAATTTTGAACACAACCTACGAAACAGTATATGTAGAAACACACACAATCAGGATGTTAGACATTAAATTATTCAACATATGTAGACTGATTAACGACACCAACAATAGGAAAAAGGAATTACGGGAATCATTGAAGTTAGACATTCCAGAATACATACGCGATAAATTAGTATCTTTATGTGAAGAATATCCAGATATATTCGCCCTAAGGCTAAGGCTCCACGGGCGAGAAATTTACGCTAGCAGTAGCCGTAAAACGAACTTAAGGTTCCGCGGAACGGAATAGGAATAGCCGAACTGAACCGACTACGCACAAGTCCTGTAGTCGGTTCAGTTCGGCTATTCCTATTCCGTTCCACGGAACCTTATGTTCGTTTTACGGCTACTGCTAGCGTAAATTTTTCGCGCGTGGAGCCTTAGCCTAAGGCATGACATGCTGATATGTAACAACTTCTACGAACAGAAACTGAGAGTTAAAGACCAAACTCCGGTATACATTAAGAACTATAGGACACCGCATGCACAAACAGAGGAATTAAACCGACAAGTACAAAAATTAAGAGACCAAGGGATCATAGAACCGTCTACATCAGAGTACAACAGAGTACCGAAAAAAGCTATAGATGGAAATACAGCATGAAGGTTATGCATAGATTTTAGAAAACTTAACAAGAAAATATTCACAGATAAATTCCCATTACCAAGAATAGACTCGATATTAGATCAACTAGGAAGAGCAAAATGGTTTTCAGTTATATACTTAATGTCAGGTTTTCACCAAATACCATTAGAAAAATCATCGAGAAAATACACATCGTTTAGCACGGAGAATGGAGCATTTCAATTTACCAGATTACCTTTTCGATTAAACGTAGGCCCGAATAGCTTTGCAAGGATGATATCAATAGCATTTGCAGAATTAACACCAGACCAAGCATTTCTTTACATGGACGATATAGTAGTAATAGGAATATCAGAAAAACATCATTTAGACAACCTGAAAAAGACATTCGAGGCATGTCGAAAATTCAATTTGAAACTTAACCCAGGAAAATGTTAATTTTTTAGAAGAGAAGTTACATATTTAGGACATGATCTTTGTCAGGAAGAAGTATCACCAGATAAAGTAAAATATGCAACGATTGAACAATACCCGACGCCTAAGACAGCAGAAGAGACAAAAAGATTCGTAGCATTTTGTAATTACTATAGCCGTTTTATTCAAAATTAATTTTGCTGAGATATGCAGACCACTAAACAGATTATCGAGAAAAGGAGTAGAATTTTTTTGGTCAGAGGAATGTGAGGAAGCATTCAGTAAGCTTAGATCATCTCTGATTAAACCACCAAT
The DNA here is from genome assembly GCF_917563875.1 of Diabrotica virgifera virgifera. Taxonomy (NCBI): domain Eukaryota; kingdom Metazoa; phylum Arthropoda; class Insecta; order Coleoptera; family Chrysomelidae; genus Diabrotica; species Diabrotica virgifera. The sequence goes on from NC_065443.1 coordinate 175,866,784, forward strand.
CTTAAAATATCCGGATTTCAATAAACAAATCATCCTTACAACAGACGCATCCAACGAGAGTTGTTCAGCAATTTTAAGTCAAGGCTATAACGGAATAGACCTACCGATAGCATACGCATCAAGAAGTTTTAGTAAAGGAGAATGTAATAAACCTATAATCATCAAGGAATTACTAGCGATTCATTGGGGAATTAATCATTTCAAATGTTATTTATATGGAGCACCAACATTTTTAGTAAAAACGGATCATAAACCACTAACGCATTTATTTTCAATGAAGGAACCAACCTCAAAACTCACGAGGATTAGATTAGATTTAGAGGAATACGATTTGGAAATAGAGTATATAACAGGGAAAAATAACTACGCAAACAGCCTTTCAAGAATAACATTGCATCAACTAAAGAACTTATACATATACAACACTCATAGCCTAGCTATAACACGAGCTCAAGCAAGAGAAAAGGAGAAAGAATCAAGGCAAACGAAGGTAGAAGGTGAACTCACTCTACAGCCAGAAGCCCCCAAACAGACAGTAAGAAAGGTACTAAATAATTTAGAGGCACATAGACTACCAATTTTGTTTTTTGGAGCAGAACTGATCTCACCAAGACTGAGCATAAGGGCCAAAAACAAAATAAAATGCTGCAAGAGCATAGCCACAGGATTCAATTATTTCGATTTAAATCAAATGTTGGCACAGCTTGATAAGCTGGCGGTAGAGAATGCAGTACGTAAAGTAAAGATATACGTAAACGATATTATTTTTAAATTGTGCATAATTAATGAATTTATTAAAGAAGGAAACAAAATACTGAAGAATGTAGAAATATACATATGTGATGTGCCAGTAACAATAGAAGATGACAAAGAAAAGCATAGATTAATAGAGGAATATCATAATCATCCGATGTTTGGAGTACACGTAGGGAATAATAGACTAATAAAGAAGCTAAAAGCAAGATTCAAATGGAAAAATTTGGAAAAAGACGTAAGAAAATACGTTAAACAATGTCATAAATGTCAAATTAACAAACCGAAAAGAACACATGTCGAAGAATTCGTGATATCGGACACTTCTTCCAAACCATGGGATATAGTATACATAGATACGATAGGTCCATTCAATAAAAGTAATGAAGGTAATAGATACTGTATCACAATTTTATTTGAACTTACAAAATACGCGGTCAGTATACCCGTGTGCAATAAAGAAGCAGAGACAATAGCCCGAGGAATTTTTGATCATTTTATACCAACATACTGACTCATGAAACAAATAAGAACAGACCAAGGCACAGAGTATAAGAATGAAGTAATGCAGGAACTAACAAAGCTACTAAAAATAGAGCACAACTTTTCAACGGCATACCATCCACAGTCCATTGGAAGTTGCGAGAAACTGCACAGAACACTAAACGAGTACGTAAGAGCATTTATAGACGAAGACAGAGAAAATTGGGACGTGTGTTGCAGAATGTTCACATACGGCTACAATACAACCCCTAACGCGTATCATGGTTACACACCGTTTGAACTGCTATATGGCAGGAAGGTTAACCTACCGGAAGACCTTACAAGGGAGGTACAACCATGTTACAATATAGATGCCTACTACAATGAATTACGGTACAAACTACAAAGCGCGCACGAGAGAGCTAGAAACTTCTTACTAGAGCACAAAAAAGAACGGCAAGGAAAGAATAATACCAAAGCAACACCACAACATTTTAAAATAGGACACAGGTCTTGTTAAAAAGGGAAGAGAATGGTAAGTTAGATAGTCTTTATGTAGGCCCCTTCACAATAATAGAGGTAAATAACGTTAATAATTGTAAGGTCAAAATGGAAAACAATAAAATCAAGGAAATACATAAGAATAGATTATATGCTTACTGTCCGAGGACACAGTGAGTGACAAGTGAAACGGGAACAATGTTGTTATCGAACATTTTTTTGTATTTACTTATTAGTTATAGGAAATAAATATTTAATTTTGTAAAAGACTAAGTTTTCACTCTAATGGCATATAACATATCCCACCAGAATGAAAACAATGGGAACCTTCTCTGGTCACACCTCCGAGGCTTCTACAATTTGCAAGCCATACGGATGCTGAGACTAAGGAAGATGAGGGAATTCTACAATTTACAATTCACGTCACATCTGCTCAGCGCGGTAAAGTTCCAACGAGACTGGTTCCCTTCATACTCCACACAGAGTAAATGTAAATCAAAATTGAATAACCATTTTCAATTTCGTTGCAAAACGAAAATACAGCCGAACCATATTCCAGTCCAATCAGAGAGTGCTGCAAGCACCTCTACCGGTTTCGAAACTTATTAGTCGCTCATCAGGAGGCACATATGCTGCTCTCCCCGATCCAACCAAAACAAACACCAGCGTGCAGTCCCGAATTGCAACGAACGAAATGGCATAGATGCCCTAGCGGCAACTGCTAGCAAAAGACTAAGTTTTCACTCTAATGGCATATAACATATCCCACCAGAATGAAAACAATGGGAACCTTCTCTGGTCACACCTCCGAGGCTTCTACAATTTTCAAGCCATACGGATGCTGAGACTAAGGAAGATGAGGGAATTCTACAATTTACAATTCACGTAACATCTGCTCAGCGCGGTAAAGTTCCAACGAGACTGGTTCCCTTCATACTCCACACAGAGTAAATGTAAATCAAAATTGAATAACCATTTTCAATTTCGTTGCAAAACGAAAATACAGCCGAACCATATTCCAGTCCAATCAGAGAGTGCTGCAAGCACCTCTACCGGTTTCGAAACTTATTAGTCTCTCATCAGGAGGCACATATGCTGCTCTCCCCGATCCAACCAAAACAAACCCCAGCGTGCAGTCCCGAATTGCAACGAACGAAATGGCATAGATGCCCTAGCGGCAACTACTAGCAAAAGACTAAGTTTTCACTCTAATGGCATATTAACATATCCCACCAGAATGAAAACAATGGGAACCTTCTCTGGTCACACCTCCGAGGCTTCTACAATTTGCAAGCCATACGGATGCTGAGACTAAGGAAGATGAGGGAATTCTACATTTCGTTTTGCAACGAAATTGAAAATGGTTATTCAATTTTGATTTACATTTACTCTGTGTGGAGTATGAAGGGAACCAATCTCGTTGGAACTTTACCGCGCTGAGCAGATGTGACGTGAATTGTAAATTGTAGAATTCCCTCATCTTCCTTAGTCTCAGCATCCGTATGGCTTGCAAATTGTAGAAGCCTCGGAGGTGTGACCAGAGAAGGTTCCCATTGTTTTCATTCTGGTGGGATATGTTATATGCCATTAGAGTGAAAACTTAGTCTTTTGCTAGCAGTTGCCGCTAGGGCATCTATGCCATTTCGTTCGTTGCAATTCGGGACTGCACGCTGGGGTTTGTTTTGGTTGGATCGGGGAGAGCAGCATATGTGCCTCCTGATGAGAGACTAATAAGTTTCGAAACCGGTAGAGGTGCTTGCAGCACTCTCTGATTGGACTGGAATATGGTTCGGCTGTATTTTCGTTTTGCAACGCAATTGAAAATGGTTATTCAATTTTGATTTACATTTACTCTGTGTGGAGTATGAAGGGAACCAGTCTCGTTGGAACTTTACCGCGCTGAGCAGATGTGACGTGAATTGTAAATTGTAGAATTCCCTCATCTTCCTTAGTCTCAGCATCCGTATGGCTTGCAAATTGTAGAAGCCTCGGAGGTGTGACCAGAGAAGGTTCCCATTGTTTTCATTCTGGTGGGATATGTTATATGCCATTAGAGTGAAAACTTAGTCTTTTGCTAGCAGTTGCCGCTAGGGCATCTATGCCATTTCGTTCGTTGCAATTCGGGACTGCACGCTGGGGTTTGTTTTGGTTGGATCGGGGAGAGCAGCATATGTGCCTCCTGATGAGAGACTAATAAGTTTCGAAACCGGTAGAGGTGCTTGCAGCACTCTCTGATTGGACTGGAATATGGTTCGGCTGTATTTTCGTTTTGCAACGCAATTGAAAATGGTTATTCAATTTTGATTTACATTTACTCTGTGTGGAGTATGAAGGGAACCAGTCTCGTTGGAACTTTACCGCGCTGAGCAGATGTGACGTGAATTGTAAATTGTAGAATTCCCTCATCTTCCTTAGTCTCAGCATCCGTATGGCTTGCAAATTGTAGAAGCCTCGGAGGTGTGACCAGAGAAGGTTCCCATTGTTTTCATTCTGGTGGGATATGTTATATGCCATTAGAGTGAAAACTTAGTCTTTTGCTAGCAGTTGCCGCTAGGGCATCTATGCCATTTCGTTCGTTGCAATTCGGGACTGCACGCTGGGGTTTGTTTTGGTTGGATCGGGGAGAGCAGCATATGTGCCTCCTGATGAGAGACTAATAAGTTTCGAAACCGGTAGAGGTGCTTGCAGCACTCTCTGATTGGACTGGAATATGGTTCGGCTGTATTTTCGTTTTGCAACGAAATTGAAAATGGTTATTCAATTTTGATTTAATTTTGTATTGATTAAAACACAGTAATCACTTGGTGGCGCACACAAAAATTTTTTTCCTTGTCGGTAATCAGAAAAATTTTTCCCGTAAGGGGATGGATGTATCAGGATTATCAGCATCCAAAGATGAGAGCAACACATAGTCATTTAATTTTTAAATGTCCTGGAAAAACAAACACCACGTTTTGTACAATTGTAACTTTTGAGTTTTTAAATTGTGATAACTTTCTTTTTCAAAGAAGTAGAGATTTGAACTTTTGTGACATCTCTACATTTATCCAATAGAATATGTGAGCCAAATTTAACAAAAATATCTTTATTGAGTTCCCAGAAGGAGGCTCAAATAATTCCTACCCCCATAAACGACGGCATAGGTACATTTGTACCTTGTACATTTTTTTAAATAAATAATTTAAAAACAATACATTTTGTAATTAAATGATAGCTTATTGGAATCAAAATACAAAAATGAATGTTAGTGAGGTTTTTTGGATTTTCACAACATATACATATCGTTTTAGATAAAGAATGTTTGTCACACATAGGTAGAAAACATATTACACAAAGATTTCTCGTTTTACGCTGGTTTTACGTTCGTTTCGACAAACATGACAACTTCCGGTTACTGGAGTAGATCCACGAATGCTGTGAGATACGTGAGGAGTTTTTACAGCAAATACTAAGTTTTTTTACTTTGAGATTGAAATGAAGGCAACCAAACATCTTTAGAATGCTCCTTCAAAACTTTCCTTCGTTAGTCCTTTGTTTTTTGTAATGAATTATGCTCTCGATGTATAATGTAGCATGCTAAGCCAATGAATTCAATCATATTATAAAAAAAGGCCAATAGGTACACATCAAATGCTAGGTGAGTATACGGTCAAATACTCACCCAGCATTTAATCCATGTTATCAATCCCGCTTTGGTTTTATTGTAATACTGAATTATTTCCGGCTTCGCTACTTCACTCTCTTCTACTTTTCCTGTCATATTATGCGCGCACGAGGGTAACACTACTGCTTTGTTTTTCTATGGCACATATAAGAGCATGCAGTAGCATCATGATTGTATGCAAAATTTGTGGAAAAACCACCTATTTTCTTGTTTGCTTACATATAGCTGGGCAGAAATCTCTTATTTTTTCTAACTATGCCTAATAGTCCTACTAACATCATGTGTCATGAATTTAAGAAGTTAGCAAATTCAAAACTGGTAAAAAACCAACGTTGCCAACGTTAACTTGTCTAACGTTAACTTATTTACCCTGAATAGGCCTAGACCTAAACGGGGAATAAACAACGTGTCTTCATTCAAGACATTACTGCACGTATTAGTGGCTGATATTCCATAATCCACACCTCACCCAAGTTTTCTTTGTTATTTCTATGTACAACTCTTTCGTCTCCATTTCGGTAAACTAGATGTATAAACACTATTATTCATAATAATTTTTAGGTATACACGTAATGGCAAACACCAAACAACTAAATGGGGATGAGATCCACGTTTCCAATTGAAATACAATAGAATGTTACTCTTCCTAGAATTTGTTTACGACCGCTATTTTAAAGTTTGCTATTGTAGTAATTTCAATAATTTACAATAGATACTTAGCGGCTTCTAATCTTTGTTTATAAATCCGTATTAGAACAAATTGCCGAATATTATTATTTATTTATTGCAATATTTAACAATTTGTTAGGTACCAGTTATGCTAGTATTAAATAATAATATTAGGTAATATTAGTAATAATAATAATAGGTACAATTGTACCTATGCTGTCTGTTAACGGTGTAAAATTATGACGCTTGACAAAGGTTAAGTAGGTGACACAAATTTTTCAACACAAGTACACTAATCGGCAATAACGTTTAGTCAGCTAGTCAATATTATGGTAATTCACGGCCACGCTGTATCAGCATTCTGAACATCAACACCTTACACTTTATTTATACATCCAGCTAAACAGCGTGATTCATTCTAATTCGATCTGTTATCAATTATCATTCGTTCAGATGGTTATACCGTAAGCGCACCAACTCTTTACTGTTATACTTAGAGTTGGTAAATAAATACGTATACAGCGAGTAGTGTTTACTTCATCAACCCCTATCATAGGGAGTAACTACCCCCAACTAACCTAGGATGTTCCTGAGGGTAGATTACCACCATAATAGTAAAAATTTGCATTAAGTATAATAATCAACATTTTACACTTCCCGTGCAATATAACATGATAGCCATCACCCCAAATCTTATGTTACATCTAGTTCTTAAGCTCTTGGTATGAGTACCGTTATCAAAATTTTCATGTGACTATTTCACTAGACTGTTTTTAACTGATAAAACGGCATAGCAACGCTTCGTTTCCTACTGACAAAACTCCTTAACGACGTGAAATCTCAGCGACAAAATTATGACAGATAATAAATAAAGATAAATAAATAAATAAATAAAGAAATAAAGATTATATTTCGTTGATATGGTGCATTAATTGTCTCGTGAAATAGTCTTGTCGAATATCATTCGAGAAAAAATTATTTCCGGCAAAATTTTCTCCTGGTTTCATTCAAGTTCGTTGCCTTTTGGTAATTTTCGCTTATGAAATTTTGACAAAATCACTCGACTGACGTCTCGTGATTTAAGTCAAAATTTAATTCGCGAAAATTGCCAAGCAACAAACTTCCATACCAGTCGAAAATATGGCCGGCAAAATTTTCTCTCTTGTGATATTATATACTAAAATATTTTTTTTGTAAACCATAACAACGTTGGGTTCTGACATGGTAGAAAAATTGCATTGAGTGTAATAATAAGTATTTTGATGAAAATCGGGCTGGTAAAAGAAGAAGCATCCATAGTGTAATTTTTTTGAACATTTTGAGTTTATATAAACGAAAGAAAAGCTAAAAATGCATAGGTTCAAGTTGCCCAAACAATATTCTATACAGGGTGAGTCACCACCAACGGGACGGAAGATTACAGCGAAATGGTAAAAGATTTGAAAAAAGTTTTAAATTAATAGTTTGTAAGTTGATAAAAGCTACATCCTAAAATTATTTTTAAATGTACAGGGTGTCCCAATAAATGGCGGGGTATAAAAGTTATATTTTTTCTAATAGAACACTCTATATTTTATTACATTTTTTAATTGCTCGCAAAAAATAAGGTATATTTTCATTAGGCTTCCCTATACCTATGTACAGAGTGCTCTGAGTTATGTTATCTTTTCTTAAAATGTAAAGTTTTAAAAGAAGGCTTATTCTCAAGTTGTTTAAGAAATTATAAGAAAATTACCTTTACATCTAAATAGTTGGATATTGGCTGAATGTATTCCATGATTAATTATTACACATTTATTTACAGGGTGTTCAAAATTTACAGTTAATTATTTGATTATCCAATGTGTCGTATGATGCTTATTTTAAATAGAACACCATGTATATTAGTAAATATTTATACTAAACAAATTTAACTCTATCCAATGGTATATGAATGTCCTATATCTAGGTCTCACAGTTTTTGTGTAATATACAATTACTCAAATTCTTAATCTTAAACCGATTTTAAAACAAAAGATGTAGTCAATTAATGTCATTGTATGACATTGTCATTTTATGACAGTATGGACTGTTAACTATCTTATAATTAATGTATTCAATGAATGATTATTACCCATTTATTTACAGGGTGTTCAAAATTTTCAGTTTCATCATTGGATAATTCAATGTGTCATGTGATGTTTATTTTAAATAGAACACCATGTATATTAATAAATTATTATGCTAAACATAGGTTCCCCTTTGGAATGGCATATGGATATTATATAACTAGGACTCATAGTTTTTTCGTAATTTACAATTTCCTTAAACGGTAAATCGATTTTAAAAATATTTATTTTATAGTCACTCTCGATTCTTAAACCCATTGATTTGTAAAATAAATTTTTTCGTTGTTGAAAACCAAGAAATCCCATCTGCATCTTGGTGGGTTGAATATTGAATATAAGCAACAAACAATGTTTATTTATCAAATAAACATTTTTTATGTTTTCTGTCAGCAGTAGAATGTTTTTTGAGTTAAATAAATTACATACATTCTTGTTTTTGTGTCAATTAATTAAATTTAAAATAATTTTTCTTGGACACCCTGTATAAATGTTTATGTCAATGTTGATATTACTGAATAGAGAATTGAATAACCTTTTAAATGAGCTATCACACGACCCCTATTCCCTATTTAAAAATACGGGTGGGGGAAGTGGAACGGAGGGAGTTGACAAATGACAGATGTTTGTACCGTAAAAATGTGTCCCCCTTGGATCAAAAATTGACCTGTTTTTTATTTTCTTAAAATTTAATAAATACTGCCAAATATCGAGGTGGATACTTTTGTTTGTCCCACTCTGTATAAATAATACAAATTGAAGTAAAACTTACTATAAAGTAAAAAAATATCAGTTATGTAATAGATGTTCAAAATGTTTGCCTTCTTGTGCAATACAACAATGTCTATTAAACTATTAGAATAGCCATTTCATAAGGGAGCTATGAGACTTACCTCATAAACTTTGCTATTTGATTGCTAATTTATTACGCAAATTAAAAATTTATTGCTTCATCCCCTTCAGAGAAACAGGTGGCTATTCCAGCTTAATATTAAGCTAGAATAGCCAACATTCATATTATTTCCGGAACGAAAGCTCATAGAGGGTGTCTTTCAGCGGCATATTTGATTGCTAATTAATTGCTGAAAAATGGGGTATACAAGAATTTACAAACTCACCCCCGCCAACCCCTACCGTTATCATCATTCCAAAATTTCACAAAAAGTGAAAATAACAAGTTTAAAAAACTAAAACCAAGTGGGTAATTTTTGCTAATTAAGTGCTGCAGGTCTACGCCAAAAATGAATTTTTTGCTTCATTTCCTAACGAACAACAATGACTACTGCAGTTTAATACTTCAGCTACACTACCCAACACTCATATTTCAGGAAGGAAAGTAGATATGGAATCGATTGTGGCGGCATATTTTAGTTCTAATTAATTGCTGAAAAATTGGGTATACAATCATTTACAAACTCACCCTGTCCAACCCGTACCGTGAGTTTAATCCCCTTAATTTCACAAAAAGTGAAAATAACCAGTTTAAACATCTAAAACTAAGTGGGTATTGTTTGCTAATTAATTTCTGCAGGTCTACGCCAAAATTGAATTTTTTGCTTCATCCCTTAACGAGCAACAATGGCTACTACGTTTTAATGCTTAAGCTACAATACCCAAGACTCATACTTAGGAAGGAAAATACATAAAGGGTTGCTTCCGATGGCATATTTTATTGCTAATTAATGGCTGAAATGTGGAGTATACAAGAATTTACAAACTCACCCCCTCCAACCCCTACCCTTAACATCATTCCTTGCATTTCAAAAAAAGTGAAAATAACCAGTTGAAAGACCTAAAACCAAGTGGGAATTTTTGCTAATTAATTGCTGCAGCTCAACGCCAAATATTAATTTTTTGCTTCATCCCTAACGAGAAACAATGGCTACTGCGGTTTAATACTTAAGCTACACTATCCAACACTCATATTTCAGGAACGAAAGTAGATTGAGGGTGGCTTCCGGCGGTATAATTTATTTCTAATTAATTGCTGAAAGATAATGTATACAAGCATTTACAAGCTCACCCCTCCTACCCCTACCGTAATTTTCATCCCCTGGATTTCACAAAAAGTAAAAATAACCGGTGTAAAGGTCTAAAATCATGTGGGCATTTTTTTGCTAATTAATTGCTGCAGGTCTTCCCCAAAACTAAATTTTTTGCTTCATCCCCTAACGAGCAACACTGGCTAATGCAGTTTAGTACTTAAGCTACACTACCCAACACTCATATTTCAGGAAGGAAAGTAGATAGAGGGTCGCTTCCGGAGGTATATTTTATTTCTCATTAATTGCTGAAATATAGGTTATACAAGAATTTACAAACACACCCCCTTCAACCCTACTGTGTTTTTCATCCCCTTAATTTCACAAATATTTTTTTGCTAATTAATTGATGCAGGTCTACGCCAAATATAAATTTTTTGCTTCATCCCCTAACGAGGAACAATGGCTACTGCAGTTTTATACTTAAGCTACAGTACCCAACACTCATATTTCGTTGACAATTTTTAAATGCCCAATAAGAATATCTGTACAGTTAAACATTGGTTTTTATAGAGTTTTTTATACCGTCCCACAAGACCCCATGTTAAATTGTCGATTTCCATTATCACATAACTGTAGCATGTGACCCAATGCTCAAATTTTGTATATCGTTTTTTAATAACTAAAAGGTAGTATGTATTGGCAGATTCTCTAAAATCTGTAGATTGAAAATAAAAAGTACACAACGTCCTTAAAACACGAATATGCTAAGAGGTTTGACCATAATTTTTGCATTTATGCGTGCTAAAAATAAGCTGCGAAAGAATTTAAGCATAGGTACCAAAAAATAGTTATTTCATTTTAATTTATTATATTTTTAATGAACATTAATAATCTGTTCTGAAGCTATTTTCTTGTGGCATTTTTACAATTTTAACTATTTAGAATGGGAAATAAGCCACAATATTATTAAAAAATGATTTTTATTAACGTTTCGACGCCCAAATCGGGTGCCGTTGTCAAAATACAAAATACTATTGATTAAATAGTATTTTGTATTTTGACAACGGCACCCGATTTGGGCGTCGAAACGTTAATAAAAATCATTTTTTAATAATATTGTGGCTTATTTCCCATTCTAAATAGTTAAAATTAATAATCTGGGCGCTATTTTCTCCGTTCCGTTAGGTCTTTAAAGTGGTTATTTTCACTTTTTGTGAATTCCAGGGAATGGTAATAAAGGAAGGGGTTGGAGGGGGGTGAGTTTATAAATTCTTGTATACCCCATCTTTCAGCAATTAATTAGCAAAAAATATGCCGCCAAAAGCTACCCTCTATCTGCTTTTTCATTCCTGAAATATAAGTATTGGGTAGTGTAGCTTAAGTATTAAACAGCCTTAGCCATTGTTGTTCGTTAGGGGATGAAGCAAAAAATTCATTTTTGGCGTAGACCTGCAGCATTTAATTAACAAAAAAAATACCCAATTGGTTTTAAACCTTTAAATTGGTTATTTTCACTTTTTGTGAATTCCAGTGGATGAAAATAACGGTAGGGGTTGGATGGGGTGAGCTTGTAAGTGCATGTATATCCTATCTTTCAGAAATTAATTAGACATAAAATATACCGCCGGAGGCGACCCTCTATCTACTTTCCTTCCTGAAATATAAGTGTATAAAGCAGAATGAGTATGTATGTGGTCAATAGACCAACTGAGGCATATGTACCTAAACTCACCTCCACAAGATATAGGAGGCACGCAAAGGCACATATATCTGCCAGCCTAATGATCACAAATAATAATCATGACAAAATGGTAAATTTGGGCTTTGGGTAAACTAAAGAATGATAGTATAATGAAATAAGGTCTTGCAAAGAGTTCAGAAATTAAATTGATAAAATAGGTAGAGTTGTTTTAACATAGCTACGATAAAGAAGAATGAATATGTATGTGGTTAATAGACCAACTGAGGCATATGTACCTAAACTTACCTTCATAAGATATAGGAGGCACGCAAAGGCACACATATATCTGCCAGCCTAATGATCACCAATAATAATCATGACAAAATTTCAAATTTGGGCTATGGGTGATAGTTTAATAAATTGAGAGTGAAATACGGTCTTGCAAAGAGTTCATAAATTAAATTGATAATAGGTAAAGTTGTTTTAATATAGCTAAGATTGAATTTGATGTTTGTTTATGAGAAGGATCCAATCACCAACTGCAATAGAGCCACGATAAAAACCTGAATATGATTAGAATAGAAAAGGTAAAGTGGTTGAAAAATTTGTATCGGAATTATTTGTAGATTTGTGAAATGATTTATTGAAATCACATACAAAGATAATATGGCAATTAGTTGTACACATTGGAGTTGTCAAGAATGACAAAAATGAAGATTGTCATAAAAGAAAAATTTTTGTATCGTGAGAAGCATGGACACTGTGGAAATAAAAATAGATGTAATTTCATAACTTATAATATCAAAAGAGTAATAATTACAGATGAGTATAATAAATCAAATGAAGCTAGGAATGATGTGAATTAGGCCCGAGCCGAAAAGTTGGATATGGTAGTCCTAATACTGTGTACCAAACATAGGCCGAATTAAATTATTTTTGAACGGGTTCCCGGGGGTCTAAAAAATATTTTTTTTTTGCTTAATTTTTGGGGCGAGCTAGTGTCTAAAATATTAATATCGATGCTACTATCTCGTAAAAATATTTTCATCATGATCTAAAAAAATTTAACCGGTCCCCAGGACTAAAAATATAAAAGAGGGGTAAACAATGCATATTTATTTACTATTTTTGCGCTGTGAAATATATTTTATTTACTTTCAAATATCGGCTAATTCTTTCTGGCATCAAGTTTAGCTCGGATGTAGCCATCTCTAGATTCTTCACCACACACTGTTATTGACGCATCAGTAATTATCTTCACACACCTCTACACCTCTTGACTATCGCAAGGAAAATTGTCAAACTTTGGAACATGTTTCTCCATGCCCCACAAATCCTCGTCGGTCAAATTCTGTATTAGAGGAGGACCTGTTACAGTACTATTCATCCAGTCTATGAGGTCTATGTAATATTCTGCATCGAAATTGATTTAGGGATTTGGGATACTATGAACACGCATACCAGCCTTCCTACATTTTAAAATTCTTCTGACAGCAACCTCTCTAATACGTTGACGTGAATCTGTTAATATACAAAATTGAATGATTTCCGGTTGCCCAAATTAAGCATTGTCTTGAATAAATTTATTGATAATTGATGAGACATTATTCAGAAAATATCTCGAAGCCTGCAATTTCCATATATGCCTGGCACCATATTCCAATCTTGGCTGTGGTTTCATCTCAAACCTCATACGAGAATATACTTGTATTACAAACTCAGCTAAAATCTTTAAGCTTTCACAAGGATCAGTTGTAGCTACATAAACTCTAAGAATGCGGTTAGCTGTCGTGAACCAACGTGTTTGTGCCATCTTCCTCGGACTTCTCTCTGCCAAACTTTGAGAACATATTCTATCTCCAATTATTGCTTTAGATAGTTTCAACAAACACTGTTGATCTGAGCTTAGATCATTTTCATTTGCAAGACGCAGGACAGCTTCTGTGGGTTTAAATTGAATAACAGGCAATTTTCGCAATTGGGAAGAAGGGATCCAATCGGCTCAGAATATGAAAAGGGACCTTTTGTGTGGTCATCTAGTTTTTGCAGAAAATATGGCAAGGGAAGTTCATTAGCGTGCAACGGGCAAACACTCCACTGTAATGGTTTATTTACTCTCCTTTCTACAATTTGAATCATTACACCTTCCAGCCCGTATTTACATTTGTACCATCACATCCCATAACACTTAATTTGCTGAGATCTATATTATGGCTTTGTAAGTAGTCTAATATTCCGTCGACAATATCTATGACACATTATTAACAATTTAGTGCAAAAATCGCGATTCTTTCGATTTTTTGCACCCCATCCAAAAGCTAAATAGTTGACATAAAATTACAAAAATTTAATTTTTTAGAACATTAAAAAATCTTCAAAATGCCGATTTTTGAAAGTTAAAAAGTTAATTTGTTGCTACGCAAACTGCAAAATAAGTAAAAATCGTTATTTGTTAATAACTTTTACAAAAACTAGCTTAGAACTTTAGTGTTTCACCCAAAGTTGGGTATTGCGGTACTTAACAAACCCTCAAAATTTGAGGCCGATCCATTAATTAGTTTAAGAGTTATTCTAATTGTTTATCCCAGAGACCTTTATTTGCAATAACATAAGACAGAAAATAATGAAGATAGGGCAATTCTGAGTATGCCAAATGAAAGTGGAAAACTGATACTATCAAAATGTACTAAAAAACGATAAAAAGATTATCTAATATAGTCAAAAATCCTAATGCCAAATTTGTGAAATTTTGTAGTTTAAAAACATTTAGAATAACTTTAAAAATATTGTCTGTAGAAAAAGTCATTTTAGATATTAGAAAAGCTGGTATTTTACACGAATTTTTAAAAATGTAGTTTAATTGGTGACTAGTCGTGGTAAGTGAAGGGGGAGCTGGGAGCCGACAAATGCACGAGTTCAAAAACTATAAAAAGCAACTTAAAACTATTATCATTTTCTATATCTCGGGATCTACTGAATATATTTTGATCGTTCTTTTTTTAATTCGTATGTAATTTCTCTGTACATTACAAATATGCAAATTGTCTAGACATTTATTAATTAATAAACAGTCTAATTTGTTTAAACAATTTTTGAAAAAATAATTTTTTCCCAAAAATCTATGATTTTAATCATACTATCCCTATTAATCATAGAAAAATTAAGGTATACTTTAATAAATAAATTATCTTCAATAAATAATTATCTAATAAAAATAATTTATTTATTAAAGTGTAGTTTAACTTTTTCTGTGATCATTAATGATACTGTGATTAAAAAAATAGATTTTTGTAAAAAAAATATTTTTTCAAGAATTGTTTAAACAAATTAGACTGTTTATTAATTAATAAATTTATAAACAAATTGCATATCTTGTAATTTACGTAAAAATTACATACCAATTAAAAAAAGAAAGATTAAAATCCATTGAGATGATCCGGAGATACAGAAAATTATATTCGTTTGAAATTGCTTTTTCGGAATTTTAACTCGCTGGATTTGTAGATTCCCTCTAGTAATCGTTTGCACTAATAAAAATCGTAGAGGGTGCTGTGAAGGTATAATGTCTGTGCAATTTTTTTAAGAAAATATACAAATCCCATTCTTTAAAATGGCATTAATGAGATTCCTTAATTATTATAAAAAAATTAGTTGTGAATTAAAAAAAACATATGGCTAACTTAGTCCCAAATGAGCCCAGGCTAAATTTTCTTATTTGAAAATTCGTGTTAAAATACTATCTTTTCGAATATATAAAAAATTGTGTCTACGGACCACATTTATAAAATTATTCTAAATGTTTATAAACTACAAAATTTTAAAAATTTGGCATTAGGATTTTGTACTATGTTAATTATTTTTTTTTATCTTTTTTAATACATTTTGATACTATCACTCTTCTACTTTCATTTGGCATACTCAGAATTGCACTATCTTTATTATTTTCTGTCTTACCTTATTGTAAAATAAAGGTCTCTGGGATAAACAAATAGAATAACTCTTAAACTAATTAATGGATCGGCCTCAAATTTTGAGGGTTTGTTAAGTACCCCAATACCCAACTTTGGGTGAAACACTAAAGTTCTAAGGTAGTTTTAGTAAAAGTTGTTAACAAATAACGATTTTCACTTATTTTGCAGTTTGCGTAGCAACAAATTAACTTTTTAACTTTCAAAAATCGGCATTTTGAAGGTTTTTCAATGTTCTAAAAAACTGAATTTTGTAATTTTATGTTGACTATTTAGTTTTTGAATGGAGTGCAAAAAATCGAAAATATCGCGATTTTTGCACTAAATTGTTAATAATTAAAAACGGACGCAAACTCTAGGCAGGAAAGAGGTAGGTTTTCTCCCTATAGGTCTACAATAACTAAAAAAGTAATCAGCTACCTGGATCTTTGAGTGTCCCGAGAAAATCCTTATTACCCTGGACTAAAACTACCGGTCCTTCAATTAAAGCTATATGGTTTTCAGTTTTCATAATTCGTCTCGCGTTTCCGAAGACCATGGTTTAATCTTTTCTTTCATAAAGTATAGCCCTTCAATTGATTCATTTAAATTTTTATTCTCATGCTGGAGTTGCCGTCTGTTTTCCTTAACTTCTCTCCGAATTTTATTTTTGACGATAACCAGAGCTGTATTATCTTTGAGAATTTAGTTTAGATCTTCTAAAACGGCATTTAAAAGCTTAAGTATTTTTTCCTGTCGACTGTATCTTTCTTTCGCTTAACAATAGAATATGACAACAAAAGCTTTTTTAATAGCCCCAAACATTTTTTTAACAAAATAAAAATTCTTTAATGGCCGGGGGCCCGGTTAAGTTTTATTATTAAAATTATTACGGTTATTACTTTTTAAACCGGCCCAAATTTGGTATAAAAATACTAGTTCCAACTTTTAGCAACTAGCCTTGTACAAGAATTAAAAAAAAATTTGACCCAAAAAAAATTTTAAGGGCCAGGGGGCCCGGTTAATTATTTTTTAAATCGGTCAAAATTTGGTATAGGATTATATAAATACTAGTTGCAACTTTTGGCAACTAGCCGTGCAGAAAAATTAAAAGAAGGTTTTTTCGGCCCGGCCTAATGTGAATGTCTTTTACATTAATTGAAAAAACTGGATGTAAGAGAATAATGATCCTTAATAAATTATATATGCGAAGAAAAAAGAGAGTAGGGAGAACAAATTATGAAATTGATGACAAATAGATTGATGATGATGATAGATAGATTGATTGTAGGCTAAGGAAGGAGTGAAGTCACGATTTAACGAAGATTGACGGTTAACATAATTGGGGCTGGAACGTATGTCATTGACAATCTCCAAATCCTCATACAAATCTAATCGGAGTGTATTTTTATCTTGAATGTTGTGAATAAGAGACACACCTTCTGAAACATTGAGATGATGTTTGTTTACTTTCTCATAAACAAATCTCAAATTCAATCTTAGCTATGTTAAAGCAACTTTACTTATTATCAATTTAATTTCTGAACTCTTTGCAAGACCGTATTTCAGTCTAAATTTATTAAACTATCATCTTTTAGTTTACGCAAAGCCCAAATTTGCCATTTTGTCATGATTATTATTTATGATCATTAGGCTGGCAGATATATGTGTGTCTTTGCGTGTCTCCTATATCTTGTGGAGGTAAGTTTAGGTACATATGCCTCAGTTGGTCTATTAACCACATACATATTCATTCTGCTTTATCGTAGCTATGTTAAAACAACTTTACCTATTTTATCAATTTAATTTCTGAACTCTTTGCAAGACCTTATTTCACTCTAAATTTATTAAACTATCATTCTTTACTTTACCCAAAGCCCAAATTTGCCATTTTGTCATGATTATTATTTGCACCGGCGACGCGTGACTTTTTCGAAAGTGTTACCAAAACCAGGTGTAAAATAAATCTTATTTAAAAAAAATCTTTTGAACCTCTCAAATATAAGTTTTTGTTTTTAATCCTGTGGAATAAAATTAAACAAATGACTATTCCCAAATTATATGTATGTAATTATATATATGTAATATAGGTATAACATAGTATATTCTTTCACGGTTTTTGCTGTAAATTTTAAAGAACCACTTGGATTGACATGAAATTTGGCATACGCATAGCTAACATGCCAAAGAAAAAAGTGATATGGTGCCGATGTGTGCTTTTGCCCTGGGGGTGAGTTTCACCCCATCTCGGGGGTGAAAAAATATATGTCCAAGATAAGTCCCGAGATGGATAAACTGACTAATTCTAAGCAACTTTTGTTCTATAGAGTTTTTTCACCAAATCTATACATTTAGAGTTATTTACAAGTGAATATGTTCATTTTTGAACAAAATAACCACGTTTTTAGACGGTTTTTCGCAAATAACTCAAATCGAAAGCATTTTGTCGAAAATAATGTACTTAGTAAAATTATAGCCTATAAAAAAGTGAAAAAAATGGTGTATATATTAGGTCTCTATACCTAGCAAAAGCAGAGTTATAGCTAATGAAAAATAGGTTCATATTAAAAAAATTCCAAAGAGAATAATTCAATGTGAAATATCCAAATAATGAAGCATTATTGGGGAAAAACATTTTAACTTTTTTAAAGTGTTTAAAAAATCTTTATTCCTGTTTTTATAAAAAAAATTTCAAGCATCAAATGTAAGCAAGTTACGCTCAAAATTAAGATGGTCCCTTTTGTTTTGGCAAAAAAATCAGGAAGATCACCCCCAATTAGCAACTTAAATGAAATTAATCGTTACCGCTCCACAAGTTATTTTACTTATGTTGTGTTTATATGATCTGTAAGTTTCATCGATTCAAAGTGCCTATTTTTGAAAAAATTTGGTTTTAAAGTAAAGTTTTTAAAAAAAATTTTTTTCAAAATAACTTAAAAATTGTCAGAGATACCAAAAATCCTAAACAATAAAAAAAGTCGGCTGTACTTTTCTGAATATTTTGTATTCTTTTGCTTAGAATTAGTCATTTTATCTATTTCCGGTCTTATTTCGAACATATATTTTCACCCCCAATAGGGGGTGACACTCACCCCTAGGGCAAAAGCACACATTGGCGCAATATCACTTTTTTCTTTGACTTGTTAGCTATGTGTATACCAAATGTCATGTCATTTTAATTGGTTTTTTATATTTAGAGGCTTTGCAATATTTTACCTTAAAAGAACGTACTAACAATAAATAATTAACAAACTAAACAGATTATTCTACCATAAAGTTAACATAAAAAATTAACAAGTAGGAAAAAGAACATATTTTGAAAACTATTGTTTATATTTTAAGTCTTCCATTTTCAATATCCCATTTTTCTCTACAAAATTATATATAAAAAAATATACAAGGGGAATGACTTTTCAAGTAGTTGATCGATTCCATGTTTAAATGCACTCATACTGTAATCTGTAATAGGTAATAAACGAACGTTACCAAACCAAAATATGGTTACAACGCTGATATACACAGCGTACCAAAGCGCCGTCTCTAGACGAAAGTGCCGTTGCTCCTTCAAAATTTTCAGAAACGAGCTAGTCCCGAGCGACAGCGAGTATTCTGCTGCGTTACCATACCCAATTGTGGTAACAGCATATAATAACGTGCAACGGATTCACATAATCTCGCCAATATTTTTGTGCGCCTAGTTGGCTATTTACTGAATTAGGTACTATTAATAAATATTTCTGTTAAAAATATAAATGGAATTATTTTATAGTAGTCACAAAATATTTATTTGCAAGATTTTTAACTGTTACCAATGGTAACATTGGTTACATGGACGCTTCGCCAGTGATTATTTGTAATAATTAGGGTGGCAGATATACGTGTGCCTTTGCGTGCCTCCTATATCTTGCGGAGGTAAGTTTAGGTACATATGCCTCAGTTGGTCTATTGACCACATACACATAGGCGCCCATACACACGGGCAGGGGGGGACCGTGGCCCCCCTAGCTTTTCAGGAAAGAACAACAATTAAATTTATATTACATATAAACGTATTTTTGTCAAAAAATTATCGGATAATTTTGAGAGATACATTGGAAACAACATATTTATTAATAAAAAAATTCACATATTGGGTAATTAATAGTTTAACAGAAAATCTGTGTGTCTGGGACAGCGGTCTATATGGAATGTGCATAATACACATTTAGCACAGTCACGGTATGTTATTAACGAAAACATTGAAAGAGATTAGAAACGTGGGAACATAATATTACTGTAATCGACACCCAAAATTACAAATTAAATGAATCATTTATAATACTGCAAAGAAAATCATATCAGCAAGAAATCCGATCTCTGACCGATAATCACCAATGAGCCATGCCATTTGTCTTTAAGAACTGGCACTAATAAAGATAAAGTGAAGTAGAATAGAATAGAATAGAAATATGCTTTATTGCCACTGAAAATTTTTACAATTTTATGGACAAAGCTTACATACAGTCAAAAGAAAAACATAATATAAATAACAAATAACAACTACAATTTACTAAAATTAGATAAATCGTCAATAATGTACAGTATAAAATATAAAAGCCAAGACAAAAACAATTTATTGCAAAATTTATATAAATTGCAAATTGAACATACAACAAATAAAATAAAATAGGTACAACATAAGGAACTGACAAATTTATGCTACTGCGTATGAAACCCAATTTTCTTAGTTATTCATTGAGAAATTCTTCTATTGAATAATATGGTCTTTTGGATAAATAGGCTTTTGTCATTTTACGGAACTTAGGGAAAGATGTTGCAGATTTAAGTTGTAACGGAAGATGATTGTAGTTTCTTTGCGGAATAAAATATAGATTTCTTTACTAACTCAATGGATGGAATCGGTAAATAAATATCAAAGATTGAATTTCTGGTGGAGTAAAGATGATTGGGCCTTGATGGAAAGACATGAAAGTGTTTACGAATTAAGCAAACCGTTTCTAGAATATATAAAGATGGAAGTGTTAAAATTTCGTGATCTCTGAAGTAACTTCTGCAATGTGTAGATCTTCTGAGGCCAAACAGATATCTTATTGCCCTTTTTTGCAATCTAAAAATGACATCAAATTGAGCAGCTGTACTAGAACCCCAAAAAGGAAGACCATATCGAAGATGAGACTCGAACAACGAAAAATATGTTATTTTAGAAGATGCTAAATTGAGTTCCCTTGAGACTGATCTTATTGCATAGCAAGCTGAGGCGAGTTTCTTACTTAATGAATCGATATGAAGGGACCATTTGAGGTTGCTGTCTAAAAAAATACCAAGAAATTTTACAGAATCAACGGTGCTGATCTGGCTGTTATTAAGAGGCAAAGGTTGAAGTGATTATATTTGTTTTCTGTATTAAGTTTTGTATAGAATAGAACCATCTTCATAAGCAGTAATAAATTTATATTGAAAAATAATTTTTAAAATTGATTGAACATAGTTAGTCAAATTTTAGTTTGCAAAAGTATTTTTTTAGTAAGCAGATTATTTTAAATTTTACATTATGATTAACAGAACAATTTTATTTAAATGAAAAACAGGTGATCTTTCATGACGAATGAGTGTTATATACAGGGTGTCCCAAAAGTAGCGGAAAGGTCGAATAATTCGCGAAATGAACATCGGATCAAAAAACTGAAAAATATGTGTTAAATATTTCTCAAAAATCTATGCGATGACACTAAACAAGTCCACCACTTCAACTCCTAGGTGTGGAGCGGGGGTAACTTTAAAATCTTAAATGCAACCCCTAATTTTTGTTGTAGATTTGGATTTTCCTTGTAAAAATAAGCAAATTTTATTCGAGCCATTTTGCGAATTGTGGATAGAGAGCGCTATAATCGGAAAAAACGATATATCGTGATACCATAGCAAAATTATAGAAACGGTCTAATATCTCGAGAAATATACTTCCAAATGAAAAACTAAAAAACACGTGTTTAATATTTTTCAAAAATCTATAGAATGATACCAAACAGGATTTTTCATTCCACACTCTGAAGGTGGGGGTGAGAGTTAACTTTAAAATCTTAAATAGGAACCCCCGTTTTTTATTGTAGATTGAGTTTCCTCCTCAAAAAATAAGTAACATTTATTCGAACCTTTTTTTAGAATTGTTGATGGATGGCGCTATAGTCGGAAAATGCGATTTTTTTGCGCCATCTATCAACGATTTTAAAAATGTTTGGAATATATGTGACTTATTTTTCATAAGGATTCTAAATCTGCAAAAATAAAGGGGGCTCCTTTTTAAGATATTAAAGTAAAAACTCGGTTCGACACATACTCATGGTTAGTCTACCCGCCAAAGTTGAAGGCAGGGCTTTGCAAGCATTGTATTCTTTTCAAACTGGTTTTAAAGAAAGGCGCAACTTTTGTGGTGGAAATGACATTTCCATTTAAAAACTTGGTCTAGTATTTAAATGAATTAATAATTTCTCACAACAGGGTTTAAACTAGGTTTTTTAGGTGGTTTAAACTTAAACTACAGTAGACTTCCTCTATAACGAGAACTGAAATGGTGGACTAATCATCTCGTTATAAGCGGATCTCGTTACATCAAACAACAATAATATAATGCCTTGTTTTGATGCCTCTTACGTAGTTTATTAGGTGTCGATGGTCAACCTGAACAGTAAACAATGAGACTTCGCCGTCATAAATTGTAAATTTTCTATAATATTCAATATCGGTCAATAAACAGGCAGAAGTTTATTACAGGTGGCCGAGTTTATTACAGCACTGGCCTCGATAATAAGACATATGTTGGGCATTTCTATGTACAGGCAGTTGGGGCATTTATTTGTTTATGACCGTTACCACGCTAAAAACAGGTAAAAACACGTATTCGATTTCAATTTTCCTCGTTGTAACCAAATATGCCTCGTTATAGAGCGTTATAGTTCAATAGGAATTTCATGGGACACCTAATGTACCTCGTTATAAGCGAAACCTCGTTATATCCGTGTTCGTTATAGAGAGAGTCTACTGTATATATTGTCATCCGAAATATACAAAATGTAATGTGCAACATCTTCACGTTTGCCCCCCCCCTAAAAAATTTTATATGGGCGCCCTTGCACATACATACTCATTCTGCTTTATAACTTTATTTTCTTTTCTTTCTGTTATAATTTTTAATTTTTCTTCAATTTAGACAACCAGTAATTCAAAGTGGACATGTTTTATTTCATAATGATACATTTCTACCTTGTTCTATAACCTTAGCCTTTTTTCTTCCTTTTCGACGAAAACTTTTCGTTTATAAATTCGCAAAAGTGTGTGTGTTATTGCGTTGCCGCTCCTGCAATACTCAGATCAGATTTATCGATGTATTCTTATGTAGTTTTTTGTTCTGAATCCAAATCTGAAATCTGAATTTCGATATCTCTAACCGTCTTCGAGATAATCGACCTCAAACTATAAAATGTGACGTCACAATCCATTTATTTCTGCCGACACAACATCACCTTTTTGAAAAATTTATATATACAGGGTGAAAGAATTGAAAAAGAAACAACATATTTTTACATTAAAAAACAGTAAAAACACAAATTCCGGTAAACCGATTCTTCCGGTTCAAGGCTCGATATTATCCATCAAAAAAAGAACTTATATACCAAGTTTGGTTGAAATCTGATATCTCGTTCAAAAGTTATCGTGCTATTAGTCACATATGTATAGTTGCCATTTTGAATGCCCGCCATTTTTGTAAAAGGAACAAAAACTGAGATGGCCTCGTATCTAAATTTGAACCTTTATATGTGTAGTATATGTGGTCCAAATTATATACTTCTACCATTAAATGCACAATAATTCTTATAATATTTGCACGAATCTACCGCATATAGGTACATGTGAAGATACGTTTTGCATTTATTAAATGGTACTTAACATAACTAAAGAGTTAAAAATATTTCCTAAAAAATATTTTTATGCTCTTTTCAATGGTAGTATTAACTTTTTGAAAAATTAATACATACAGGGTGAAAGAATTGAAAAAAGAAACAGCATATTTTTACAAAAAAACCAGGAGAAACACAACTTCTGGTAAACCGATTCTTCCAGTTCATAACTTCGATCTTATACATCAAAAAAAGAACCTATATACCAAATTTGGTTGAAATCTGTAGTCTCGTTCAAAAGTTATCGTGCTATTAGTCACATATGTATAGTCGCCATTTTGAATCCCCGCCATTTTTGTAAAAGGCAAAATCTGAGATGACCTCCCATCTAAATTTGAACCTTTATATGTGTAGTATAATATGTGGTCCAAATTATATACTTTTATCATTAAATGCACAATTGTTTCACATATAGGTATCGGCTGCACTAACAGTGGTTTACTTACTTTAGGCTTTAACCTGATGATGGACTGATTAGTCCGAAAACGTTTATTTGTAATGTACTAGTGTTGTATCCACTTTGAGTCCAACTTGGATCTATTTTAGAAAAAAAAATTTAAATAAATTATGGTATATAATCTACAAGGGAAGAGTTTTTAATTCTTTAGTAATTTTTATTATGGTATACAGCCAATGAGAGGGATTCATTCCTTTTTATATTAATGTTTCTATAATTTCTTAAATAACTTGACAATAAGCCTTCTTTTAAAACTTTACATTTTAAGAAAAGTCAACATAACTCAGAACATTCTGTATATAGGTATAGTATAGGGAAGCCTTATGAAACTATACCTTATTTTTTGGGGACAATTAAAAATGCAATAAAATACAGCGTGTTCCATATGAAAAAATATAACTTCGATACGTCGACGTTTATTGGGACACTCTGTATATTTCAAGGAAAAATTTTAAAATGTAACTTTGATCAACTTACAATATATTAATTTAAAATTATTTTCAAATCTTTTACCATTTCGCTGTAATCTTCCGTCCTGTTAGTAGTTTTTCATATATTTTTTGAGGATTAAAAATGGCCGAATTCGCAATTTTAAAATTTTTAATCGCTTATATGTCAAACACTATCAACTTTACAGAAAAGTCACTACAGACCTTTTTTGTTTGGAATGATCTAAAGAACCTACAACAATTTTGTTCAATGCAAAGAAATAATTTTGGCAGAAAAAAACAAAAAAAAAAAAACATTTAAAAAATTTTTGACCCACCTTTGGACCTGGCAACATGCAAATTTGTTAAGAGGGATCCTTTTTGAGTAATATTGTGCAAAAAATCCGAATTAGAATATTTTTCCTAGCAGATCCGCAGTGGCTTTCTGGACTACTCACAAGATTATAAGGGATGGCTTCAATTTATTAATGGCAAGTGCAATCATGTCAAATGTCGAGTTCCATCGAGTTTTAACGTCCAACTTTTGTTGGAGATATTTAATTTGGGAAACTTTACAACAACTATCTAAATTCAATGATTTTGCAAAATTTCTGAATTTGTCTATTTTTTTTTGAAGGTGGTTCTAATCTTACTGATTATATTAGACAAATCTTTGTGTTCTGAGTTGCTAAACACTGAACATCTTTTGTTCTTTGTAGTTTTATTATAATAGTCACTTAAGCAAATCTATAAATTTACCAAATTGTTTGAAGGTACTGTCCATGGGGGAGGAAGTGCTACTAGTACTGGAGGAGTTGTAGGCGCAACGGTAGGGCCTAGCTTAGGATACATAGGCCGAAGGCTCCAAGTAAGTATATAGCCTCCATTAATTTATGTATACTGTGTATTTATATATTATTACCATACTATTATATACCATGAGATATGAACAGATTTATTTTAATTAGAGCAGGTCTTTAAATAACTTTTTCTTCTTTTGCGTTACTAGTCACTCCCGCATAACAAAATCAAAATATAGCTTACTTTTTACAGGTATATGATTTCTTGTAAAGTATATGATAAAATACAAATTTAAACAAAATCAAATAGTCAAACACATGTAAACCCTTTTGGTTGCTGTTGCGATATATGTAGTAGAGTTTTTTGTCAGCGATTTAATAAAATTCAAAGTCAAACTTGATCCGACTATTAGCAGCACGCACTCCCAAAATGGCCAGGTACTGACCACGGAGAGGTGAATGGCCAATTTTAGACATACTGTATGTTTTCGATGGCGCTGAAGACGAAAGTACGATTTATTTTAAATTTCGTGTGGGGGAACATTGTCAAAATCTCAATTTTACCCTCAAATAAATATAAATAAAATCATGTTTTTTGTGTTTACCTCGCTACAACTCTGTTCCATTTTAATATTTTTTTTTCTGCAATTTTTACAGTATATAGCTCTAACATTTATGAACGCTACCTGTTTCAATCGCAAAAGTTGAGTGACGAAATTTAAAACTTAGCCTTTTAATCACGTTTGTTTGTGTTAAAATAGAGAGTAAAAAGAAGTTTTCTGCAAAATTTTAGATCAAAATGTTTTATAGAAAAAAAATAGTGCAACTTTTATTATCGACATTAGAAATCCCCAATATAACGGTTATTTTTCGAGATACTGACCATGGGTGGTAAATGGCTAATTTTGGTCTTAGATTATGTTTTGAACAGTGCTGAAAACGAAAATGAAATTTATTTTAAATTTTATGTTAAGGAATATTGTCAAACTCGCAATTTTGCCATAAAAATTAAAAAAAAAGTAAAATCAGGTTTTTTGCGTTTAACTCGCTACAACTCTGGTCCGTTTTTCTAAGGTTTGTACACTATATGTTGCTCACTTTTTTGAAGACAACGGTATCTCTTTTAAGATTTTAGTCTTATTCTAGTAAAAGTTATGAATTTTTTAAAGTACATACAAGGTGCAGATTTGTGAACTGCAAAGCTTAATCGCAAAAGGTGAGTGGCAAAATTTAAAATTTATCTTATTAATCACGTTTATGTTAAAACATAGAGTGCAAAGAACTTTTCTGGAAAGTTTTAGTTACAAATATTTAATAGAAAAAAAATGGCACAACTTTTAATATAGACGTTATACATCCCCAAAATAACGTTTATTTTTCGAGATACTTACCATGGGCGATGAATGGCTAATTTTGGTCTTATTTTATGTTTTCGATGTGATGACAATGAACAAGAGATTTATTTTGAATTTTATGTGAGGGAACATTGTCAAAATCGTAATTTTAACCTAAAAATAAAAAAAAAAGTGAAGTCACGAATTTTTACGTTTAACTCGCTACAACTCTGTTCCATTTTAATATTTTTTTCTAAAATTTTTACAGCATATATTTCTCACCTTTTTGAAGACTATAAAAGCAACTGTAGTGTTTCAGTATTTTCTTCATAAAAGTTATGAATTTTAAAAGTCAAATGTGCAGATTCGTGAATTGCAAAGTTAAATCGCAAAAATTAGGTGACAAAATTTAAAATTTATCTATTTGATTACGTTTATGGGGAATTTTATGGGGAGTTTTAGGCCTAGATGTGTCATAAAAAAATATGGTGCAACTTTTAATTTTAAGAAAAACGTGGTTTACTTTTTTTTTATTTTTAGGGCAAAATTGCGATTTTGACAATATTCTCCCATCTAAAATTCAAAATGAACTTGATTTTCGTTTTCAGCACATCAAAACATTAAGTAAGACCAAAATTAGCCATTTACCACCATTGATCAGTATCTCGAAAAATTAGCGTTATTTTGGGGATTTATGACGTAGATGTTAAAAGTTGAACCATTTGTTTTCTATAAAACATGTTGATCCAAAACTTTCCAGAAAACTTTTTTGTTCTACTGTTTTATTTTTGAATTTGACTTAAAATCTTTATTTCAAATTTTGTCGGTCAAATTTTGCGATTAAACTTTGCAATTCACGAATCTGCACCTTGTACTTTAAAATTCATAACTTTTACTAGAATAAGACCAAAAGCTTAAAGCAGAAACCATTTTCTTCAAAGAAGTGAGCAATATATGTATAGTGTACGAACTTTAGAAAAAAAATATTAAAACGGACCAGAGTTGTAGCGACCTAAACGCAAAAAAACGTGATTTCATTTTTTTTTTATTTTTAAGAGACAATTGCAATTTTGACAATAATCCCCCATCTAAAATTTAAAATATATTTCATTTTCGTTTTCATCACGGTCAAATACATAATCTAAGACCAAAATTAGCCATTCACCACCCACGGTCAGTATCTCGAAAAATAAGCGTTATGTTGTTGATTTCTAATGTCGACATTAAAAGTTGCACTATGTTTTCTCTATAAAACATTTTGATCTAAAACTTAGCAGAAAACTTCTTTGTACTCTCTATTTTAACATAAACGTAATTAAGAAGCTAAATTTTTAACTTCGTCACACAACTTTTGCGATTAATCTTTGCAATGCACAAATCCGCACCTTTTTCTTTGAAAAATTCATGAACTTTATCACGATAAGAACAAAAGCTTGAAACAGGTACCGTTGTCTTCAGAAATGTTAGAGCTATATACTTAAAAATTAAAAAAGAAATATTAAAATGGAACAGAGTTGTAGCGAGGTAAACGCAAAAAAACGTGATTTTAATTTTTTTTTATTTTTGGGGTAAAATTGCGATTTTGACAATGTTCCCCCACATGAAAATCAAAATAAACCTCAATTTAGTTTTCAGCACCATCAAAAATATACACTATAACTCAAATTGGCCATTCACCTCTCCGTGGTCAGTATCTCGAGAAATAAGCGTTTTTTGGGGGGTGTTCT
Source organism: Diabrotica virgifera virgifera (assembly GCF_917563875.1). Lineage (NCBI taxonomy): Eukaryota > Metazoa > Arthropoda > Insecta > Coleoptera > Chrysomelidae > Diabrotica > Diabrotica virgifera. Next base: position 175,895,270 of record NC_065443.1, read on the forward strand.
GCTCGTCTATATTTTAAATATATTCGAGCATATTTTGCAACTTATGGAAAATCTACAATACGAACTGAACAAATTGAATATAGCAGAAATAAGGTTAAATTAATGTAAACATTTCCCATAGGCCGCCGCGTAGGGGTATGCTTTGTTACAGTCTCCCCCCTAGCATCGAACTCCTTAGCCAGCAAAAGGTACAGTTTTCTTTCTGGGGCATCCTTGTTTCCGTCTTGGCACTACAGACGTTGGATCTTCAACATCAGTGAGGTTAGCATGTGTAAGGGCGGATACGTGGAACACACCAAGGTCAGTAGGGAGTGACTACTCCACAAAGCTCTTAAGTCACAGGCAATACCACTCGTTTGATTCTATAGGTCCATCCCTCTTCGCGTATAATTCTCTTTCGACGTGTTACTGGGAGTGATTGTTTTGTCCCGTACTAAATATTCTTTAAATGAACTGGGTTTCTTCACATGTCAATTAGCATAATTTCTTTTACCTTTCTTGGGCGTTGCCTATCTTTAGACACCTATTCTTACGCTCTACTATATTAGCACAAAGGTGACATAGTGAAGTAAAAGTCTCTTTGATTTGTAAAACCTAGCACACTTTTGTTGCGTTACGTCGTAATTAAGTTGGCCGTAGGCCAAATCGTAAGGATACCTCGTCAATAAGCTTCATGGCGCATTCTTGTGCAGATGCTTGAGTTAAGGCAATTAACTCCACCCACCTAGTACATGTGTCTGCGACTATCAAAATTCAACGTTCACGTTTTGATCCTTCAGGTAACTGTTCAAATAAGTCGATGGCAAGTGCCTCGAAGCGTTTCGCGTACACAGGAGTCTGTAGCAGTCAATCTGGTTTCTGGTTAGCGAGTTTTTGAAGGATTCTTCTCAAAGTAGGTTTAATGCCATAATGGTAATATGTTAGTTGGTCATTATGGCCAGCAATGGCTTCACGCTCATATGTTGGTAGTACCAACTAAGCCTCTCCTTCGTCTTTTGAATTTAAATCTTTTAATGATTAAATTTTAGCAACATCTGAGTCTTTCAATTTTCCCCCCTTGTCTCATATGCAGACTAAGGGGCAAATCAATTTACACTTCACATATCTTGCAAGACAGTATATCATTGTGTTCACAATGACATGTTAGTCTAGAAAGTGTATCGGCTACCATGTTTCGTTTGAAGGGCAGATAAAATCGATTCATGGTTAAGAGTAAACAGTAGCGCGTCGTCAATATTTTTGATTTTCTAAAGTTCTGCAAACTTTCAACAGTGAGGCAACAGTGCGTCAGTAATTTGACACTGACATTTATTATACTATCAAGAACAATAATTTTGCTCATATGGGCACTGAATGTTGCCGAGTCAGTCACGTTCGATTTCTTGTTATAGAAAATCGATTTTTAGTAGATCCAATGTGACACAAAATCTAGGCATGGGATAAAAAAAGTTTATTTGAAGAAAGTGTATTTTTTTGTTCTTCTTAATGGCGGTGCAGGCTCCTTTTTGCAATACAGTCGAACCCGCTTATTGGAATAGCCTTTGTACCAGGCAAAAATATTCTTATAACCGGGATATTCTAATAACCGATCATTGGTGGCTAGTCGAAATAAGTGTACCGAATATACGTAATAATATTATTTACATACTATGCCAATGTGTAGTTTTACATACTATGCCAATATGTATATCATATATGTACACCTACATAATCAGTATATGTAAATGGTTTTAGGTCTTTTTACGTCAATAATACAGTAGTGTAACTACTACTTATCTATGTATGTGTTAAATACCAAATTAAATTATATTATATATGTGAATGAATACAGTAGCAGTAGGTAATTAATATAAAATGTATGCAATATGTAGATATGTAAATATTTTCTTATTAAAATGCATATAACAAAATTACTTATTTTTTCTTGAGAAATTATCGGTAATTATAGCTTTTTGTTGTTAATCCGTGCGGTCATCCTTAATCCATTGGTTGAATGGAACTTTTATTGGCGGCAAGAAATGGATGAATTGAATTTAACAAAGCCATAAGCCTCTCTGGGTGAATTCTAAATAAACTGCTTCTAACAATTTTATAGCAGGCAACAGTGCCTTTGTGTAGACAAATAAAAATTACTTTATGACCCATGCATTTGTCGGCTAAAAATCGAATTGGTACTCGTAACAAAGTAATAAATATTTATTACCCTAATAATATCTAATCCATAATCCTTGACGACTGACCATAATAACCAAACATAATTTAAATTTTTAGTAAAATTGTAAAAAAAATTAGTCGTTGACCTGCAAAATATGCTAATAAGCGGTATTATCTAATTAGAACTTATTCCAATAAAAGGATAAATTTATTAAGGAGTAAATGGAAACGTTTCGGGAACTCGAATTTATATTCCATAAACCGGGATATTCCTATAACAGGGATTCTAATAAGCGGGTTCGACTGTATTTTATTTTAGTTATAGAGTAATTTTCACATACTAATATATTTCTCAAATTGGGCTCTGTATCCCCATTCTTTATTATATTACGAATATATGTGCCAAATATCTCGACAAAATATTCAAAATTACAGCCGCAATCTTGGACCGCGTTTGTTGCTACCTGTTGATCGCTACTTTTGCCTCTTAAGCCATAGCCTTCCTCCAATAGTGCCCACCATGCCCCAACCTTCATGTAGGAGATTTCACGCTTAGCAGCCACTTTAGAGATTAGTGATCAGTCTGCAGGGTTATTTAAGTACCTTCAATATTAATTTTATTAATTTAGCACTTAAAATGCATAACTACTTGTTACTGTTTAACAAAAGACTTAGATGTAGTTTACATCCACTATCAACATATCTTTGCCAATTACTTAATAAAACTTGATTTCAGCCTACATGGTCAACAAAAGAATATGGCTTCAACTAAAAATGGCTAGATAAGAAGTGACGTAATCATTTTTCCAGGCCCTCTGCTAGGTGACGAATTCTCTCAAAAATCTACCAAAAAGTCAATTCGGGTTCCTTAGTAGGGATGGCGGCTGTTGACAAATCACCGGTTTTCGGTTATACCGGTTTTCTCTGCCTACAGTTTAGCCTAGCTGTTATAACCGGTAAAAAAACCGGTTATTCCATAAACCGGTATTCGGTTTTTTTATTCATAACCAATACCCAATATTATGTTACATTTACATTGCGCTTTAGATTGCGATACTCCATTTGAATCGATGTCAGTCTATATTATAGAAATCAGTCATCACTGTTGTAAAATCGCTTTCAGTAAGCTGAAAATTTCTCATTTACGCGCGGGGAGCGAAAAATTTTTCTCTGAATTCAGTATGTTTTCCACTTATTCGGTTTTTCGCCGGTTGTTACTTTAAAAATAAAAAACTGGTTATAACCGGGACAAAAAACAACAGGAAAAACCGATTATTGTCGAGGAAAAAACCGGTTCTAGGTTATAACCGGTAGATTTTTCCCATCTCTATTCCTTAGGTTACGTTCACAACGGAGACCAACGCATGGTATCCTAGCCTAGAGCATAGTATCCTACTCTTCATATTCGTGAATTCTCGCATATAAAATAATGAATTTATTTTACCTGGTGATCGAAACTATAATATTATCGATCGCTATGTAAAATAAACGCATTATTTGGAATGCCAGAATTCACAAATATGAAGAGTATGATACTATGCTCTAGGCTAGGATACCATGCGGTGGTCTCCGTAGTGAATGTAACCTTAAGATACGAGGTGCACCGCGAAGCGAAGCGCGGAGAAAAAAAAGTTGTTATGAATTTTGTTCATGTAGTTAAATATAAGTCGGTCAGATTAGCAAAACGGTCTGAGGCGCTCGATCGACAAGTCTAGAGGATATTCGATCGAGGTTCGATCTCCGACCGGTGAATAGCAAAAAAGAGAAGCGACACGGATCGCAACCGTAGAATCCTACGCGAAGAAATTCTGTTCGGCGCGCTTCGTATGGCACAAGTGAGCGGAGGTCTATGGAAGTCATGCGGAAACTTTTCTGAATTTACGAAAAATTTATTTTGATTATCCAAAATTATAAAGAAGTATATGAAGTTCCGGATCAGAACTACCAAAACCAGATGAGGCGTGATAATATTTGAGAAGAAATAGGTGAAAATTGTTAATAGAAATTTTTGAAGATTACAGTTTAGAATGTCTTTGATTTAAAAAATTACATGTTTAGTTATTTACATGTTTCTAATATTCCACCTTTATGATATATATTATGTCTATACAGGGTGACTGATTAGTAGGGTAAAGCTCAGTAGCTCCGCTATAGTAATAGATAGCAATAAAAGTTAATAACAAAAATTTTAGCTACCTTTGAGCTTCACATTACAAAATTAGTTAGAATGTTACAGGATGTTCGATAACACAGTGGCAGACCTAACTTTTGTTTTTTTTTAAATAGAATACCCTATATTTTATTTTATATTCGAAATCCTGTTAACTTCTCCATCACAAAAATATAAAGGTTTGTAATGTGATACAGGGTATTTACAAAGTTATAACCAATTTTGTATGAAAATCGTAACAAGTTCAACTCTCTCTATAAATAAAAATAAGCACAACAGCAATGGTCTATTAATGCCATATTTTTTTATTTATTATAAAAATTTTTAAGAAATATTGATATTGCTAATTTTCTTTATATCAAATACAGGGTGAGTCAAAACGCAAGTACATTATTTTCTCAGTAATGTTAAATGGAACACCCTGTATTTTATATCATTATTGAAAAGTAACATTAACGTACTTTAATTTTTATATAACATTCCCTATGCCCAAATGTATTAGTTTTTGAGATATTTTCATTTTTCAGAGCAAATTATTTTAGGTGTTTAAATTTATCTAAATTTTAAGTAAGCCATGACTGAATTGACAATTGAAGATTACCGATTATCAATCCGGTAATCAATGTAACACTGTAGCAAATAAAGAAATAAAAATAATTTATTAGTAATACATTTTACAAACAAAAATACAACCACTACATGCAACATTTTTGAAACAATTAAAACCTACCTTTTTATGTAAATGCAACAAATAAAAAAAATATTAGTAACAAATTTTACAAAAAAACACACAAACACAAAATACAATATTTTGTGAAGACAATTAAACACTACTTTTGAATGTAAATGTAACAATGTAACAAATAAAGAACGTAACATAATTTATCAGTAATACATTTTGCAAAAAAACATCTTTCAAAAAATTAGAAGCTACTTTTAATACAATATTTTTAATAATTAATTACATAAGGTGTTCAAAATTATCTCCTAACACATTTATGTACGCGTAAAAACGATCATTGAATGAGCTACTTACTCTACGGAGCATTTGTAAATTAACACATCAAAATACATTTTGTATTCTATTTTTCATCTCATCCCTTGTTGTTGGAGGTATTTTATATACTTCATTATTAACGTAACTCCAAAAAAAATCAGTCCAGTTTATTAAATTCTGGTGATTTTGGTGGTCACGCTACTGGTCCATTGAAAAATAAAAATATCTCGAAAACTAATAAATTGAGACATAGGGAATGTTATCTAAAAATTAAAGTACGGTAATGGTACTTTTCAATATAAATATAAAATACAGGGTGTTCTATTTAAAATTACTGAGAAAATATTGTACTTCCGTTTTGACTCACCCTGTATTTGATATAAAGGAAATTAGCAATATCGACCATTCTTAAAAATTTTGACAATACGTTAAAAAATATGGCATTAATAAACCATTGTTGTTTTGCTTATTTTTATTTATACAGGGAGTTGAACTTGTTACGGTTTTAATATAAAATTGGTTATAACTTTGTAAATACGCTGTATAACATAACAAACCTTTATATTTTTGTGATGGAGAAGTTAACAGGATTTTTAATTTAAAATGAAATATAGGGTGTTCCATTTAAAAAAACAAAAGTTTGGTCTGCCACTGTGTTATCGAATACCCGTAACATTCTAACTAATTTTGTAATGTGAAGCTCAAAGGTGGCTAAAATTTTTGTTATTAACTTTTATTGCTATCTATTACTATAGCGGAGTTATTGAGCTTTACCCTACTAATCAAACACCCGGTAGAGGGAATAGTAAAATGTTGGACATCTTGGGTATTAGTGCACCCTATGTAACGCACAGCTGAATCTTATGTTTGTGCGTCACAGTGTTGCCATGCCATTTCTTTCATAATTTAAATCAATGTTAAATGTACCTACAAGAATAATAGAATAAGAACGTTTACTTCTCCGTCATTATACTAGGTAGAATGACAAATGAGATGTCAAATGAAAGCTTATAATCCAAGGATAGTAGTAAAGGTGAGAAATTAGACCTAGATTGTCTGTCCCTCAAAAAATAAGCGTTATATTAGGGATTTCTAATGTCGACATTAAAAGTTGCACTATTTTTTTTTTCTATAAAACATTTTGATCTAAAATTTACCAGAAAACTTCTTTGTACTCTCAACTTTCAAATAAACGTGATTAAGAAGCTAAATTTTAAACTTCGTCACACAACTTTTGCGATTAAACTTTGCAATGCACAAATCCGCAACTTTTTCTTTGAAAAATTCATAACCTTTATTATGATAAGAACAAAAACTTGAGGGAGGTACCTTTGTCTTCAGAAATGTTAGAGCTATATACTGTAAAAATTTCAGAAAAAAAATAATAAAATGTAACAGAGTTGTAGCGAGGTAAACGCAAAAAACGTGATTTAATTTTTTTTTATATTTAGGTTAAAATTGCGATTTTGACAATGTTTCCCCACATAAAATTTAAAATAAACCTCATTTTCGTTTTCAGCACCCTCGAAAATATAAAGTATGAATAAAATTAGCCATTCACCCCTCCGTGGTCAGTATCTCGAAAACTAATCGCTTTTTTGAGGACGTCCCGCTCGTGTATAATATTACAAAAAATTGTAACGTGATAGTATGAAAAAATAGAGGATACGGCAACGGTGTTATAAGTAATGGTCGGATCCAATGCCAAAATCTACACAGACATATTAGGGTGCACTAATACCCAAGATGTCCAAAATGTTTTATGAGTGGAGTGAAAGTGATAATTTTTGTGGTGAGCCTGTGTGCGTACGTACGTACTTGATGAGCGACAAGTCCAGTAAATTTTTTTGGGCTCATTCTATAATATTGAGACATTTTTTTTATCTTTAAATTTTGTCATCTGGGTGAAATTCTCCGTAAATTTCCCTTTTTAAATTTATTTTTTTAATGCAAGGTTTTCTTTTACGAATCATATTATATTTTCTTCTTCAGCTACTGCACATGCAATAACAATCTTCTGAACTGCTACTCAAAGTCATTACTTCAAAAACTGTTACAACACGTGTCTATACACCTTACCTCGTCCAATTTACTTAACGTTGCACGTCATCCGCGCCATAGCCTGTGACACGATACCAACACGAAATATTTAGGCGGTGGGTGTGTTCTTTTTTAGAATCAAAATGATTCTAAAGGGGAACACACCTACCGCCTAGATATTTCGTGTTGGTATCGTGTCACAGGCTATGACGCGGATGACGTGCAACGGTAAGTAAATTGGACGAGGTATACGTGCTATACCTCCCGTGCTGTACCTCCCCATACGTAAGCAAAAAACCGTGCACAGATTAGCGCGCAGTTCAAGAGTTCGCCACGCCGTGCTTTGCTTCGCTCTGCTTCGTCTCGCTTAAGTGAGCTACAAGCTTGGCAAGCCGAAAACATCGTTGCTTTTAACATCAAACAAATTCCTACGCTTTCATTTCACATTGGGACCTATCGCTCTTATTGTATATTGAGTTATACACAAAAATAAAAATTCCACGGTACACAGGATTTTCTTTAGATAGGAATTCTAAATTCATGGTATAGGAAAGCGACGAAATTTTTCAATATTTTGGCCATAATATGTAAATATAATATAAGCCTAATAGCTGTTTTCTTCCAACCATATTGAATTAACTAAAATACTCGCGCTTTCTGAAGAGCATAACTCTACCGTAACCTTATTTATTAATTTTGCAGTATGTGTTGCAGTTTCTGTTACACTGACCATAATTTCAATTATTACTAATATTTTACTAATTCCTGATTGTTTGCAGGCAGCTACGTATCTCTGTCCAGCAATTTTTCCATGGGTGGATACCGGTCCAGCAACCGAGGAGTCAGGGATGTTCGTAATGAAGATGGTTGGGAATTTATATATTTTAATAATAATATTCGATCTTATCGTTGTTTGTGGAATGGATAATATGAATACAGCTACATCAATTTTTCTGTGGTTGTTCTTCCTAGCAATTGTTGCAATATGTTTAATGATCTCTCGGAAACCACAAAATAGGTAAGAAAAATTTAAATTCTAGTCAAAAATAAAAATATTGCCGTGAAGCTACTTCCCTGTGGCATCTTATGTAATTTACTATTTTATAGTGCAATAAAGCGACAGTTTAAACTTAAAATTAAATTTATTTGGAGTTTCTACTTCCACTTCGGAAATCGTTATCGAAATACAAAACATTGATAAATTAAACAAATTTTGTTTTTGTTGCTTGGTAAAAAAATTCTTCTAATTTAATTTTGTCTGACTCATTCATATTGACAATTCAGAAATACAATATAATATACATTTTAAAGTAGATGACTTTAAAATCATTGCCAATGTTTATGAGCTGCGTTCCTGGGGCGACTTTATTGGAAGATAGTTCATTCGATTACATGAAATCATCTTTAACTTAAGAATATGTAGTAGTCAAAACACCTATATGGCGAAATCGATATATTAACACTGAGATAAAGTCAAGAATATATACCGCCAGCGTACGATCAATAATGACATAGACATCAGAAATAAGACCCGATATAGCCACAACACAAATACTACTAGAAAATGCAGATATGAAAGTACTGACAAGAATTACAGGAAATACTCTGAGAGATAGAAAGAGGAGTGAAGACGTTAGAAGACAATTTAACGTACAGTGTATAAACGAATGGACACTAAATATAAAAAAAGAATGGAATAACCACATAAGCAGAATGGGGGAGACACGTGTGGTCAAAATATCAAGAGATAAATCAACAATCGGTAGATGAAGAAGTATCGGCCGACCGTGCAAAATATATAATGACAACCTTGCATCAGTGGCGACGCGTGAGTTTTTCTAAAGTGTTACCAAAACCAGATGTAAAAAAATCTTATTAAAAAAATATTTTGAACCGCCCAAATGTAAGTTTTTGTTTTCAATCCTGTGGGATAAAATTAAACAAATCACTATTCCCAAATTATATGTATGTAATTATGTATATGTAACAGGTATAACAATAAATAATAAACAAACTAAACATATTATTCTACCATAAATTTAACATAAAAAAAATGAACAAGTAGGAAAAAGAACAGATTTTGAAAACTATTGTTTATATTTTAATTCTTCCATTTCAATAATATCATTTTTTTTCTTTAAAATAATATATAAAAAAATATACAAGTAGAATGACTTTTCAAGTAGTTGATCAATTACGCAATACGTAGCAACACTCTTCCATGTTTAAATGCACGCACACTGTAATCTGTAATAGGTACTAAACCAACGTTACCAATCTTCAAAATGGTGACACTACTGATATGCACAGCGTGCCCGCGGGCCGTCTCTAGACCCGTCGCTCCTTCAAAATTTTCAGAGCTAGTCCCGATCGATAGCGAGGGTTTCTCCTGCGTACCATTTACCAGTGCCAATATTGGTAACAGCATAATAATATATTATGTATGATAACGTGCCATGGATTCACATATCTCGCCAATATTTTCGTGCGTCTAGTTGGCTATTTACTGAATTAGGTACTATTAACAAGTATTTCTGTTGGTAAAAATATAAATGGAATTATTTCGTAGTCGTCATAAAATATTTATTTGTAAGATTTGTAACTGTTACCAATGGTAACAGTGGTTACATGGACGCTTCGCCACTGCCTTGCATACAGGTATTGCGTACATAATAAGCAGAATTGCTTATAACGAAGAAGAAGAAGAAGAAGTATTTGTGTGGCTATTGAATACATAATTTAGCCTCCAAATGTTGTTTGCTTTGAATCTCAGGACGGTCGTAACGAACGGCTACCGTCGACATATATAATTCCAGCGGAGGGATAGTCTCTGAATATACCATTTCTGTACTACTCAAGACTCCTGTTATATTTAGAAGTGCATGTCTTTGTAGAATCAATATTAGCAGATTACCTTTGGTTTCAACCCCCAGATTTTATCTACAACTTCAGATCTCAACCCTCAATCTTTCAGATTAGCCGCTTAGCCCTGTTGTATTGTTAATTTGGGGACTCCAATTAAGCTTGGAGCAAGTTTGGACTAATATAATACAACAAACCGGCATACTTATGTTTCGTGGAGAAGACATTTGACAGGATCAAATTAAAGGACGCTATCCATTTATTGTACGCAAGAGAGGTACCTCTAGGAATAATTAAAACGATCGAAAATATCTATCAGAACAACACAATAAAGGTAAAAGTAGATGAAGAACTAACTGACCCAATTAAAGCTGGCAATGGGATAAGATAGGGAGACTCCCTGAGTCCTCTACTGTTCAACCTGATCACGGATAAAATAATAAAAAATAAGAATAAAAAAGGATAGCAAATGAGAGAAAAGCAAGTTAAAATCATCTGCTATGCAGACAACGCAATACTAATCTCTCAAAGTGAAGATGGTTTGCAACGTATGCTGCACCAATTTAATATAACCGCTAGAAAATTTAGCATGTTAATTTCCCCAAAAAAGACTAAATGTATGGTTATAACAGCAAATCTAATAAGGTGTAAATAATTTACACCTTATTAGAGCTGGAGGGTCAGATAATAGAACAAGTAATGGAATTCAAATATTTACGCATCACACTATGTAGCTACGCAAAGCTCGAAACAGAAGTGGAAGATCAGGTGAATAAAGCAAACAGAGCTGCAGGTTTCCTGAATGAAACAATGTGGAGAAATAAAAATATCGCAAAAGAAATGAAATGCAGAATTTACAAAACAGTCATCAGACCAATAATGACATACGCCGCAGAAACACGACCTGATGCAGAAAGGACAAAAAGAATGCTAGAAACAGTAGAGATGAAAACACTTCGAAAAATCGATGATAAGAAACTATGAGATAGAGTTAGAAATGCAGATATACGACGGAGATGCAAGCTGGACAACATTAACAACTGGGTGAAGCACAGAAGAGTAGAATGGAACGACCATATAAGCCGAATAACAACAAATAGAGCAGTAGGGACGGCGAGAGACGGTTCCCCAATAGGAACACGATCAGTGGGAAGACCACGAACAAGGTGGAATGACAACTTACTGGAGGCACATTGAAATACAGACAGAGTCATATCTACACAAAAAGAAGAAGAAGAAAAAGTTTGGAATCCAGGGTTACCCCTAGATACCTGGACTCATTGCTTCTTTCTAAGTGCTCCCCAAATTATCAATTCAGTGCAGTAAGCTTTCTCTTATTAGTGAAGCTACTTATTTTGTTTTTGGAGGGTCCACAGGGAGGTTCGTTTTCATACACCAATTCCCCATGTAATGAAGGGCATATTGCACGTTGCTAAGTCCGGGACCCATATTCCTTGACTGCTATGCCCCTGAATCAGGTTATCAACTACCTTCTCTATTCCATAAAAGGGAACTTGCATAAAATTTTAAATTCGACAAAAATATTATAAATCACAACAGAACATATTTTAAAATATATATCAAAGAAAAAGAAGTTATTCTTGTCTTTCGTTTGGCCCCTAAAGACGATTCTAAATTCAAATTACAGCAGCCAGCTCAAAACGCGTCGTGACGTCATAATATGATTATAACGTTTAAACTCCGCACCGTTAATTCATTATGTTTGATATTAATTTAACTTGTTTTAATCATTTTATGGTGTATTTCAGTTTTATAAATCTTTACAGTTGCTGAGAACTATATATATATATATATATATATATATATATATATATATATATATATATATATATATATATATATGTTTTTGTCTTTAGTTTGGCCCCTAAAGACGGTTCTAAATTCAAATTATAGCAGCCAGCTCAAAACGCGTCGTGACGTCATAATATGATTATAACGTTTAAACTCCGCACCGTTAATTCATTATGTTTGATATTAATTTAACTTGTTGTAATCATTTTATGGTGTATTTCAGTTTTATAAATCTTTGCAGTTGCTGAGAACTGTATATGTCATATTTGAGTGTTTTTGTTAAGATAATTTTTTTCAAATTGCCGAAAGGGGACTCTGATAACTTATCCATTGTAAATAATATGTTTATGATTTCCAGGGGGCTACATATTTTCAAAGGGATAAACATTTTTCACAGAATTGATATTATCTATTAGGTCTCTTCCTTTGTTTTTAGTGTTGTGGAAACAACACTAGTTGTGGAAAAGTGTAGAAGTGTTACACTAAGTCGTTTCTTTGTTAGGTGTAGTGGTACACTCGTTTCCACGATTCACTCAACTCGTGTCGTACAACTCGTTTCTTTGAAAGTTGTAGCAAAAAAAGTGTAAACACTAATCTATTGACTTTGACTATTGAAATTGGCTTTGACTGTTTAGCTGTCAAATATGTTTATTTACAAAAAATATCTTTCTTTTTAGTTTAATTTAACCCTGGAAGATCACACCTATTTTTTTTTAAATAAACCGCACATATGGGTATCAGATACCCAATGATTTTTTGTGAATAAATAAAAAAAAAGTAAATATTTTATGATTTCCAGAGACTCTCTAATCACTAGTAAATACATAAGAATAATTAAATCAATCATTTTATTTTCTCTCTCTTAATTGTAGTAACACAAAAGAAAAAAAAAATTAAAAATACCTAAAAATAATTAACAAACCTTTTCTAAAAAACCGGAAACATAATTCAAAATATTTTAATTTATTTTAACAACAAGATGGTCTTTCTAACTAAAATATAACACCTTTTGATTATAGAACTCATATTCATTCTTAGCCAGGTATTTCAGTTTCACTCATTTTAGTGACTACATTCATAAGGCAGTGTGGCTCTGTGCTCCGTGAATTATGCTTTATAGCAAGCCGAGCATGCACTCCTTGCTTTTCCATCTTTGCCTTTGCAGAAATAACACCTATAGGGCAGTCAATGAGGGTATGTGGCTCCGAATTCTATCCTACTATATCGATTTACGTGGTATTTTCACAGTAAGTAGGGAATAGCCCAAGAAACAAAGTCTACCCTATGCCGATGTGTGCTTTTGTTTTGGGGGCGGTTCCCACCCCTTCTCGGGGGTGGAAAATTATTTGCTTAAATAACTACGAAAGTTGCTAGAGAACCTAATACTAAGCAAAAACTGTTCTATATTTTTTTTTTTCGAAAACTCAATATTTTTTGAGTTATTCCTGGTTGAAAATTGGCCATTTTCATTGAAACATAACACCTTTTCAAACGGTTTTTTGCGAATACCTTAAAAACTATGCATTTAACTAAAAAAAACTATATAAAACCTTTTTGTAGCTTATAAAATAACAAAGAGATTCTTTCCTTTACGAATCTTCTAGTTATAACACAAAAAGAGATATGGTAAGTGAAAAAAACTTGTTTTCTTGGTGCATGCTCAAATCAGTGTATTTAACTTGAAATAACAGAGAAACGGTCGATTTAGGTGTGTAATGCTACCAATAACTTTTGTTGTGCTTGAAAAGACCTTTAAAATAAGCAATATTAAATGTCGATTATATTCAAACTATGCGAGATAAACTGTAAAAAATTTTATGACTAACGTATTTTAAGAAATAAATGAGGAGAAGTATATTAATTTAACCCCTCATCCACAAGAATTTAAATGCATCGTTTTCCTTCTACAATACATTTTACTGTAGTGTTCTTTTATGTTCAAAAAGTCGGGCGGGTTTAAAATGAATGGTTTTTGAAAAAAATAAGATCAAATTATTAAGCGCATTTTTAAATTTTCTTAAAAATCTTCCTTTTTTCCATGTAACTCGAAAATGATAAGAGATGCCAAAACAAAAGATGCCATACAAAAATGAAGGTTTGTTCTAGATAAACATTTTGATTTCATTTTTTATAACAGTCTGGACTCCACTTGCGATTTGTAGTTGCGCGATTGTTTTGTCGCGAAGATTGAACACATTGTTTCAAATACGAGTCAATCTATTTGCGACTAAATAATCGTGGATCGACTTGTATTTGAAAAAATGTATTCAATTTTGCGACAAAACAATCGCGCGACTAGAAAATCGCAAGTGGAGTCCCGCGCTATGTCTTATCATTTTCAAGTTACATTGAGAAAAAGAAGATTTTTAAGAAAATTTAAATATGCGCTCTATAATTTGATCTTATTTTTTTCAAAGACCATTCATTTTAAACCCGCTCAACTTTTGAACATAAAAATAACACTGTAGTAAAATGTATTGTAGAAGGAAAACGATGCATTTAAATTCTTGTGGGTGAGGGGTTAAATATACTTCTCAATTTTTTTCTTAAAATTCGTGAGTCATCAATTTTTTGCAGCATATCTCGTTTAGTTTGAATGTAATCGACATTTAATATTGCTTATTTAAAAGGACTTTTCAAGCACAATAAAAGGTATTGGTAGCATTATGTACATAAACTCGACCGTTTCTCTGTGATTTCAAGTTGAATACACTGCTTTGAGTATGCACCATGAAACAAACTCTTTTTACCTACCATATATCTTTTTGTGTTTTAACTAGAAGATTGAAGAAGGAACGAATCTCTTTGTTTTTTTATGAGCTATAAAAATGTTTTACATAATTTTTTTAGTTAGATGCATTGTTTTTAAGGTATTCGCAAAAAACCGTTTGAAAAGGTGTTATATTTCAATGAAAATGGCCAATTTTCAACCACGAATAACTCAAAAAGTATTGAGTTTTCGGAAAAAAATTATAGAACAGTTTTTGCTTAGAATTGGGTTCTCTAGCAACTTCCGTAGTTGTTTAACCAAAAAATTTTACACCCCTGAGAAGGGGTGGGAACCGCCCCCAAGACAAAAGCACACATCGGCATAGGGTAGACTTTGAATAAGGAGATATTTTCAGGCTATTCCTAAAATTTAATTAAAATCCATGCAGTAGGATAGAATGCTGAGGTAATAACTTGTTCTTGCTCTCATTGACTGCCCTACTAGTTTGCTTTACTAAATTTGTGGGATGTTGTGTTCTTAGGTTATTAACTTGAACGCACACTTGATCGCAAACCTCACACATGGGTGCTACATACCCTAGCCTGTATTCAATAAATTTTCGTGATTGGAAATATTGCTCAAATGAGACCGCAACTACACACCGGTCCTTGGCAGACTAGATACTGAATTTACATAAAGCAGCATTACCATTGAAATTCAGCTGCGCAAGCTACATGCAGTTAAGTATCACGATGGGTATCTAACACTCAAGTGTGAGCTTCCAGGGTTAAACTAGATTTATAAATTGAAAAAACTAAAGTAGCTACAAATTTTAATTTAATTTTACTTAACCTCTGAGTGGCACTTTCCTTCTATGAACGTGGACTATAATTTCAGTGATTTTTTTAATAATCTTGTGTGTACTTATGTTCAACAAAACATTTTTTTTAATTACAATTAAGCCAAAACATCGCAAACCCTGGGTCCAGGACTACCAAAGGTATCCGATATCCGCATATCAGCCAAGAATATGCGTTCACTACTGTACATCAAGAAATTTCCTTTATTACTTTCCAACGTCTCTGTCACTGGATATATCACCAAGTACAGGGAAACTGGGCAACCTAATTAAAACTTATAAAAATCAGCTAAAAAATTGTCTAAGAAGCTCTAAAAGTGTTGCAAAAGAAAGTTGGTCCATAATAAACGATCATCGAAATAAAACTCACACAGCTTAAACATTCTCCCTTCCAGACCCTGAAAATCTAAATGGATATTTTGTTAGTGTGAGTAAAAATATAACATCAACTATTTTGTCACAAGATTCGATTTCCTATCTCCTTAATTCATTCTTTATAAGGTCAGTTGATAAATCTGAACTGATCCAAACAATCAATAGTATCAAAAGCAAATCTTCCTGTAGTACCTACTGATAAAAATTTTCTCGAAATCTCCCAGGACATGTTTGGGAGTCCTCATCTTACTAATTAATGATTATTTTAAGAAAGGTAAATTTCCAGAGTAACTAAAGCAGCCATCATTATTCCTCTTCATAAGGGTGGTGAAAAATCTAATGCAGACATATTGAATTAGGTACTTCCGGTATTCCAAAATTATTGAGAGACTCATAAAAGCGTGACTTATGTCCTTTCTCGTTGAAAACATTTTATTACAAAATCAGTTCGGCTTTTGAAATATAATAAATGTACCACTGATGCCATGTTTTCTGTACTACATGAGGTTTATCAAGCACTGAACAATAATCTTCACACTGTCACTGTTTTTTGTGACTCTGCCGAAGCTTTTGATTATGTAAATCGCGAAATGTTGATAAAAAAAATTTAATTTCTATGAAATTTGACGTATGTATTTCTTTGAATTAGTTTCAATCTTACTTGGATAATAGGAAACTGGTTAGAGCAAATAATACAGATATTGTTCCGAAGCTATTTCCTTGTGGCATTTTTACAATCAAATATTTTTAATGGGAAACAAGCCACAACTTTACCAAAAATGATTTTATTAACGTTTCGAAGCCCAAATCGGGTTTCGTTGTCAAAATACAAAATACTACTAAAATAAACAAAAATGTTGTTGCTAAGTAAAAAATTTTTTTAATAATCTATTTAATCTGACTCATTTATATTGGCAATTCAGACGTTTATTATACAATTTAAAGTAGAAGACTTTAAAATGATATCGCCAATATTTATGAGTTGCGTTCCTGGGACGATTTTACTAAAAGATAGTTCATTCGATTACATGAAGTCAATCCCAACTCAAGAATATCCGTCACAAAAAAATCATAGCATGTGATCTGTCTTTAAAAAGACAACCAAATGCAACGATGACAGTAAAATTCTCGCGCTAGAGATTCCATAGTAAATCACGAGGGAAAACCAGGAAAAAACCTCGTGATACTATCCCGACATCCTAAGTATTTGGTCTTACATTTAATTTACTTTCAAAAAACTAATACCAAATTCTGATTTTAATATGTTTAAATTATAAATAATATTAATAATACATAGATATACAATCAGTAATACTAAAATATAAAATTTGTAATAACTTGATATGTTATTGACTTACTAATCGTGGTATTTTTCTTTCTATTGACTTCCTCTTTCAGTATGGGTAACCACATCCTACTGCATTCTACCGAGGAATTTGCGACACAATTGGTTTCATTTAGCATAATTAGAGCCGCTTCTTTGATTTTTCTCTTTTTACTATCTGATTCTTTCAGGACTATACTTGAATCTCTCCACTGAACTCTATGTTCATTATCCCATGCGTGTTGATATATTTGTGATCTATCAAATTCTCTATTTTTAATATAAGACTGATGTTCACTCATTCTAACGTTTAATGGTCTTGATGTTTCACCTAAATAAAATTGTTCGCATTCACAAGGTATTTTATAAATGCAATTCTTTGTTCTTTCTTGTTCATTGTTAGGTTATAAATCCAATGTGTTTGTTGTTTTGAATGTTGTTGAAATGTTGAAGTTATTTCCTATTGTTTTAAGTTTCTCGGATAGTCCTTTTATATATGGTATTGATATTTTCCTCGTATTATTTCTTGTCAATGTTGTAGGATCCCGTTCTAAGTTGTTCTGTTCCATTCGATCCAATCTTGACAATTCCTTATTTATAAAGGATAAAGGATAATCATTTTTTAATAAAACAGATGTTAACAATTGTTTTTCTTCTAAAAATGAATTTTCGTTAGAACAAGTAATTTTGACTCTATCATATAAGGATTTAATGATTTCCTTTTTAACGTTGATGTTGTGATTTGATTTATAATTGAGATATCTGTTGGTATGTGTTGGTTTTCTATATACTTGAGTCTCATATCCAGTATCCTTCTTTGAGACTAAAACATCGAGGAAAGGCAAAGTGTTATTATATTCCTTTTCTATTGTAAATTTTATTGTCTCTTCTTGATCGTTTATAATATTCAGGAATGTATCCAACAATTCTGACCTATGAGGCCATATTGAAAACACATCATCTACATATCTCCACCATACTGTGGGTTTTAAAGTTTGTTTAGAAATGATATTAGTTTCCAAATCCTCCATAAATATATCAGCCAATAATGGAGATAAAGAAGAGCCCATTGTTAGACCAAAATTTTGTTTATAGAATTCATTATTTAGTTGAAAATAGGTATTATTAGTACATAATGTTAATAACTCCATTATAGCTGATACATTTAGTCTTGTCCTAATTGTCAATGTATTATCATTTTCTAATTTCGTTTTAATTATGTCTAAAGTTTTATCTAATGGCACATTTGTAAATAAACTGTTTATGTCAAAACTTACTAAAATATTATTTGGATTAAATTCAATATTTGATAATTTGTTTAAAAAATGTTGCGTATTTTTTATAAATGTGTCATTATTATTTGGAAATGGTTTTATAATATTTAATAAAAATTTGGATAGTTCACTACAACGAGAATTGATTGTACTACAAATGGGTCTAAGTGGAATATTCGCTTTATAGTCCAGAGAAATAAGATTTTTCTCGTGACACATCCCCCTCCAGGCCGAAACCAAATTTTTTGAGTAGTATGGACATCTATATTATTAACCTATATGTTTCCTGCAGCCGATTTTGATGATATACATAGTTATAAACAAATGAAGATCGAAAAAAGGTAAATTATCGCTTTTTTCGTCTATTGCCAAAAAGTTAAGCACTTTAAACAAATTTGAGAGTAAGAAACTCATAAATCGTATAAAAAATTTCAATATGGCATTCGCTGAATATGTCCATCCTTATTGGTTGCTTAGAAAATTGCAAAATAAATCATAAATTTTGAGTTTTTATAAATATTCATAACTTAGGTAAAAATTAACTTAGAATCTTCTTATTACATGGAATGCCGAGACTTCTTGTACTTAAATTATATTTTAAATTTCAAAGCAATTGGTCAAATAGTTTAAAAGTTATTTAATTTGTTTATTCCAAATTCATTTTTTTTGCAACACTATAAGTCAGAAAATTACGAGGTTACGATAATACTTCAGACAGTTTATGAAAGAAGAACATTTATACTATTACCTTAATTAAAAATAAATGACAAAAAATAATTTTAAACAGTGTAAAATTATTTTGCAAAAACATGTCGATTTTTTGCTTACTTAAAAACAATTAGAATAACTTTTTAACCGTTACCCGTAGAAAAATTATTTTTTCACATTTAGAAAGACTGAATTTTTATACACATTTAGAAAGAAAAACAGCTGTTCTAGGACATTTAGGGACAAAGTTAGCCCCCCCATTTTTTTAATTCACATGTTTTTGCAAAATTATTTTGCAATATTTATAATTATTTTTTGTCATTTTTTTTAATTAAATAAATACTTTAAATTTTCTTCTTTCATAAACTATCCAAAATATTACTGTAACTTCATCGTTTTCTGACTTACAGTGTTGCAAAAAAAATTAATTTTGGATAAACAAATTAAATAACTTTTAAACTATTTGACCAATTGCTTTGAAATTTAGGTTACGATTTAAGTACCATAAGTCTCAGCATTCCGTGTAATAAGAAGGTTGTAAGTTAATTTTTACATAAGTTATGAATATTTATAAAAAACTCAAAATTTATGATTTATTTGGCAATTTTCTAAGCAACCAATAAGGATAGACATATTCAGCGAACGCCATATTGAGTTTTTTATACGGTTTATGAGTTTATTACTCTCAAATTTGTTTAAAATGCCCAATTTTTTAGTAATAGACGAATAAAGCGAAAATTTACCGTTTTTTGAGCTTCATTTGTTTATAACTATGTATATCATCAAAATCGGCTGCAGGAAACATATAGGTTATTATTGTAGATGACCATATTACTCGAAAAAATTGGTTTCGGCCTGGAGGGGGTTGTGTCACCAACACGATATTTTTTTCCCTTATTTCTCTGAACTATTATGAATTTTCGGTACTCCATAAAAATGTGGTGTCTTACTGTAATGAGGTGTCATCAATTTTCTTTGATAGTACGTTAGATCATTTTTAAATTTGAATAAATTAATATTAAATAATACAGACTTTAGTCTCAAAAATATTGTATGTGGGGTACCACAAGGTTCAGTATTGGGTCCTTTACTTTTTCTTATCTTTATTAATGACATCACTAGTTTAAAAAATAATGGAAAACATTTTCTTTTAAATGATTAGAGTATAATACATCAGTATTACTTGGAGCAACTCAAATATTGCTACTATAACTTCTGATCTACTCACAATAAAAACCTGGTCCGATTCTAATTTACTCTCTTTTAACGTAGGTAAAGCAGTAGCATTATCCTATAAAGGAGTTCGTTAACCTTTACCTCTTAATAACAGCCAGATGAGTATCGTTGATTCTGTAAAGTTTCTTGGTATTTTTTTAGATAGCAATCTTAAATGGCCCCTTCATATCGATGTGTTAAGTAAGAAACTATCCCCAGCTTGCTATGCAGTAAGATCGACTTCGAAGGAAACAATTTAGCCTCTTCTAAAGTAACATATTTTTTCTTTGTTTGAGTCACATCTTCGATATGGTCTTCCCTCCTTAAGATATCTGTAGTTACATCATAACATATTTATGCACCAACTGATAATACAAACAAGACAAGAGAGAGAATAACAATTTAATAATAAGGGGCGACATGAATGGAAGAGTGGGAAAACAAAATGCTGGTATAGTAAAACGGGTAGGAAAAGAGGGAGAAGAGACGAGAAACGATAATGGAACAAGGACTATAAATTTATGCATCGAAATTGATCTGATAATAGGGAATTCAAAGTTTACACACAAAGACGTCCACAAATACACAAGGTAAGAGAGGGTAGGGGCGAGAGATCAGTGATTGATTATTTCCTAATTAACTCCGAGATATGGAAAGCAGGCAGGTAAAAGGAGCGAAGAGATTGGAAGTGACCATTATCTAGTCAAAATGAGCTTTAGAATAATAAAAGACATACAAAATGACAAAAAGATAAAAATAATAAAAGAAAAAATCAGATACTACAAACTGAAAGAAATAGAAGATTAGAAGAGATACCAGAAATGCCTAAAGGAACATAGGAAAAGAGAAAATAAATACCAACATATAGAAGAAAGATGGAAAGATAACATAAGTCTATTATTAGCTGATTGAGATTTATTATCTGAGAGTTGTGGATTAACAAAAATAAGTAATAACCCCAAAAAACGCACGGCATGGTGGAGAAATGACTTAGAAAAAATAGTACAAGAAAAGAAACAACTCTGGAAAAAATACTTAACAGACAGAAAAAAAGAAAGCTATGACAAGTACAAAGAGAAAAGAACATAAGTTAAACAGATGGTTAAAAGTAACAAAGACATAACGTGGGAAGAATTTGAAAATAAATTAACAGAAGCATTCGTTGAAAACCAGAAATTATTCTATAACACTTAAGAGCATGAGAAAACCAAAACCAAATACATTGAAAAACGTGAAGGATGAGAATGGAACCATACTTACAGAAAAGAATGAGATTATGGAGCGGTGGAGAGAAAACTTTGAAGTTGGAAGTGGAACAAGTAGAAGGAAATAAGATAGAACAAAACAAAAATCAACACACCTCACAAGAGCAACAGGAACAGATAGGAAATATAACACGAAAAGAATTATCAAATGCAATCAACAAAATCAAGATGGGAAAAACACCAGGATATGACGATATAACTGCATAAATGGTCAAATACATGAATGAAGAAAGACAACAAGAATTGCTAAACATCATGAACCAAGCTAAGAAAGAAAAGAAGTACCACTAGACTGGCAGATAGTCATTATAACACCATTGTATAAAAAATTAGGAATAACACTTGGAAGCACAGTAGGAAAACTGTATGCTAGTATACTAGAAAAGAAGGCTAAAAGAAAAACTAGAAAATACCTTTGAGGAAAGCCAAAGTGGTTTCATAAAAGAAAGGGGGCGAACGAGCAGATTTTCATAATGAGACAAATAAATAATAGAAAAAGCTCTTAAAACAGAAAAGGAAATGGAAAAGGAGGCACATTCAACCAGTTCGGGTATTATTTTGGACAAAAAGATAGTAAAACATTAGCAGTATCATTTGACTGAATAAACATTGCTTTCTCCATATTCTGTGCAAATTGGCAAAGACATTTTTTTATTTTTTGTGAAACAAATATATGAAAGAAAAAAAAGTTGCAAATGGTTGAAACTGTGGTGAGGTACTTTCAACCATGTATTGGGGCAGTTTCAACCACAAATGATTAAGTACAAAAAAATATTTCATAGTGACCTTTTACTTTAATCATATTAACAAATATAAATTAAAAACCCTGACAAAAACTTAACCCCAAATTTCTAGTTCTACAGGTAACCACAAGTTAACATAACAAAAAATTACAAATTTTTAATTAATTGAGTATTCAAGATTAACATTGAAATAAATTAATCTTGAAGTTCCCGAGGCTTTAGCCGAATTGGGTGACGGTAATTTTAAAATATCACTTCAGAACGGCTAACAACTGATATATCATCAACGATCGAATAAATGAATTTATAAGTTGCTAATTTTCGACGTAAAAATTTCACAACGTATTCATCTGGTTTTATTATTTCAGTAACTATTCCTACTAGCCCAGTCGGGATAGCATTTGACCTTGCATTACGAGCTGCCCCAAATTTTATTTTCTAATCTTGAGAGGGTGTCAATAGTAGTATAAATTTAAAATCTCGACTGAATTTGACCGTTGCGTTAGCCGCCATCTTGATTTTAAACAAGAACGGTTTTTGCTCAATATCTCCACCATTTTCAACTTTTCGACAAAAAATATACTGACTGAAATTATTGAAAATTCGATATTCTATAATTTCGTTTACTACAATTTTTTTCGTGCGTCCATATTTTCCGAGTTATGGGGGAAAATAGTGACAGTTAGAGCATACATATTGATTTATTGAATTATCTTGTTTATTATTAGTTTTACAACAAATTTCAATCTATACAAAAATGAAGAGAATTAAATTTTGTACAATTTTGATCTGTTTCATTTTTTTGATAAAATCAATATTTAAGGTAGTACGTATGCGATAAAGGTGCGAGCGTAAGACCCGATTGATTTTATAGCAATTGTTTTTGTTCAATATCTCCGCTGTTTTCAACTTTTCGACAAAAAGTGTAAGGACTGAAATTGTTGCAATTACGATTTATTACAATTTTTCGGGAGAACCAGTGGCGGGTCTAAGAGGGGGGCATGGGAAAATTGCCCCCAACAGGGCCCAAAATTAAAAAAAATTGTTGAAATATTAAAATATGTTAGCTGACATGAAACTTATTTATTGACAGACAAATTCAACCAATAAAACCCGCTAGTTAATAAAATTAAGTGAACTTAATGCATCTAAGTTATTATTTATGTCTTTTATGTACTTAGTTTCATTGGAAGTTGCAAAAATTGTATAAAATATAATTCTCTTTATTTTTGTTTATGTACAATTATGTCGTGAAGTTAATAATAAATGAGACAATTCAATAATTATGCTTCCCCTCCGCTTCCACTATTTTCCCCCTTAACTCGGGGAATATTGATCACATAAAAAAATGGTGGAAAATAAATTATAGGAAATTGCGTTTCCAACAATTTTAGTTCCTACCGTTTTAGTCGAAAAGTTGAAAATGGCGGAGATATTAAGCAACAACGGTTCTCCTTTAAAATCAATATAGCGGCTCATGCAACCGCGGAATTCAGTCGAGACTTTAAATTTACACTACTATTGATCTCCCCTAAAGGATAGAATTATAAAATTTGGGACAGCTCGGAAACAAGATCCAATACAGTAATTATGCTCCCCCACCACCTCTTACTATTTTCCCACTTAACTCGGAAAATATCAACCGCGTGAAAAAAATTGTTAAAAAGAAATTGTAGGAAATCATATTTGGAACAATTTTAGTTGAAAATGGCGTAGATGTTTAACAAAAACAATTGCTACAAAATCAATCAGGTCTTACGCTCGCGGCATTATCGCATACGTACTAGGTACCTTAAATATTAACTTTAGCAAAAAAATGAAAAAAAAAATTAAAATTGTTTAGAATTTAATTCTCTCTATTTTTGTATGGAAACATTTTTGGCGTAAAACTAACAATAAACGAGATAATTCAATAATTTTGCTCTAACCAACTCTAACTGTCATTATTTTCCGCCATAGCTCGGAAACTATCGACGGCACGAAAAAATTGTAACAATAGAAATGATAGAAAATCACATTTTAAACAATGTTGGTTGTTATACTTTTTGTCGAAAAGTTGAAAATGGCGGAGATATTGAGCAAAAACGGTTCCCGTTTAAAATCAAGATGGCGGCTAACGCAAAGGCGGAATTTAGTCGAGATTTTAAATTTACACTACTATTGACTCTCCCTAAAGATTAGAAAAATAAAATTTGGGGCAGCTCTTAATGCAAGGTTAGGCCTGTTATTCGTCTAACCCGACTGGACTATACATAATGGACGGTTGTTGACTTTAGATTAAATTTTACCAACAGAAAATCGTTCTCTTTTATTTATTTATTGTCCTTTAATTCTTCACAGACAGGAATTGTCTTCACTGAAATCATCACTTAGATTACCTAAGCTAAGTTCTATTGATTGGTCTTCATCAGAACTACTTATGCTCGGATTTCTTCTATTTCGGCTCTCCACTTTAAGTTGATTATTTTTTTTCTTTTCGGAAAAACTTGCCTTAGAACCCTTTGCCTCTTTCGCTCTTCTTGTTTTTTCTTGCGATTTTTCCTTTTGTTTTCAATTCCTTCTAATCGCTCCTTTTCTGGAGTATCCGTATATATTCTGGACTCACCAAGATTGTTTCCAAAAGGTCTTTATAATAATCAAGCGCTACAGATTAGCTACTGACTGTTTTGAAAGTTATGATGCAGGTTTTGCACAAGATTAAAATAATTTATTTTTCATACCTTGTAGAGCAGAGCTGGTTGATGGTTTAGGTGACGAAGGTGGGATATCGCTAGATATTTCATGAGTTTCTTCAATCCTCTGGGAAATGTTAGTCAATGAAGTACTTTGTGAAGATGATACGGCTTCTTCCATTGTAATACTTCCTCCGTTTGATTGAACACCCTCCATATTTTCATTATGTACCACATCAACAAAGCTTGCAGCAAAGTCTTCATCCTTAAAGCCAATCTGTTGACGGGCCACGGTCCTGGTTTTTCGAATGATTTTGTAAAATTTTTTTGTGTAAAAGCTGCTTGGAAAGCAATTTTTGTCAGTTGGGCTATTTGCCTAATAGAAATTGTTTTGCCAGAATTGGATGTCACCTAATCATTAAAAACCACTGACAGATAGTTTTTAAAACGGTCATGTCGTATTTAAAATGAGAGCGTAATTATTCCATTGTCCCGGCAAAAATTTATAGCCCTTACGGTAGTGTGAGATTCGTAGTTGTCTAGGAGAAGTAATATGTTGTTGCCTTTCGAGCATTTTGATTATTTCATTGTCCCGGCAAAAATTTATAGCCCTTACGGTAGTGTGAGATTCGTAGTTGTCTAGGAGGAAGTAATATGTTGTTGTCTTTCGAGCATTTTGTTTGTTTCTGGATATGGTCCAGTACCCTAAAAAACAGTTCACCTGCCATCCAACCGCTGCTGTTACCTAAGGCTAGACTTGATGTAGGAGCGTCAATAGGATATTCGTCCGGATGTCGAGCTCTGGGGAATACATACACAGGTGGTAAAGCATGTCCCACTGCATTCATTATTCCTAAAAAAAGTAGTAAGTTCCCCCCTCTCGGCAGAATCTGCTTGACAAACCTGTTTTTTCCTTTGGAAGCTACAACTTTAATGGGTTTACAACGGTAGTAACGCCCGTTTCATCCACATTGTATATTAGTCCTGTCGCCAGTGGGGGTACAACGGCCTCCTTAATTCAGATGGACTTACCCAAGTTTTTTTTATGTATTTTGACCCGTAGAACACGAATTTTTTGGGTAACAGTCGATCCGGATGTCGATAAGATTGTTATAAACAAAGAACTTGAGGAATCACATAACAGCGATTTTTTGCAAAAAAAACATTTTTTTGTATTTTTTGGGTCATTCTAAGCAAAAAATTTTTTCACAAGTTATTTCGTAGGATGCAAAGTTTTCGACATAAACGCGGTTAAACTTTCAAAAAATCGAAAAAATGCAATTTTTGAACCCGAATAACTTTTGATTGAGAAATAAAATAGCAATTTTGCTTACCGCATTTGAAAGTTCAAGTCAAATTCTATCGATTTTGATTACTTTCATTGCTAAAAATTAATTTTTTTATTGTTAAACAAAGCTTTAAACACATAGTGATTGAATGATGTTTTCAATGCATTTCTCATTTGAAATCGAACGAGTATGCGCGCATACAGACGATTTCTACGTAGATTACGTACATTAAAACGCATGCATTGGGCACGGGAAACACTATGTGTTTATGGCTTTGTTTAACAAATAAAAACTTAATTTGTAGCATTGCAAATAGTCAAAACCAATAGAATTTGACTTGAACTTTCAAATACAGTAAGCAGAATTGCTATTTTATTTTTTAATCATAGTCCGTTCTTTAACGGTAAAATATTGCAAAACTACTAAATTTTAAAGAACCACTTGGATTGACATGAAATTTGGCATATACATAGCTAACAAGTCAAAGAAAAAAAGTGATATTGTGCCGATATGTGCTTTTACCCTGGGGGTGGTTTTTACCCCTTCTTGGGGTGAAAAAATATTCGTCCAAAGAAAGTCAGGAAATGGATAAACTGGCTAATTTTAAGTAACTTTTGTTCTATAGAGTTTTTACCAAGTCAATACTTTTCGAATTATTTGGCAGTGAATATGTTCATTTTTTCAACAAAATAACCACGCTTTTAGACGCTTTTTCGCAAATAACTCAAATAGTAAGTATTTTGTCGAAAAAACATTCTTAGCAAAAATATAGCCTCTAAAAAATTTAAAAAAATGTTGTATACACCACGTCCCTACACCTAGTAGAAGCAGAGATATAGCTAATGAAAAATAGGTTCATATTTGTCAAATTCCAAATGGTAAACTTTAACGTGAAATAACCAAAAATGAAGCACATTTCGGGGAAAACTCTTTACAACTTATTTAAAATATTTAAAAAAATCTTTATTTTTGTTTTATAAAAAAAATTTCTAGCATCAAAACTAAACTAGTTACGCTCAAAATTAAGTTAGTCCCTTTTGGTTTTGGTAAAAAAATCGAGAAAATCACCCCCTAATTAGTACCTTAAATGAACTTAATCGTTACGACTTCACAAGTTTCTTGACTCGTGTATATATTGTTTATATGATCTGTAAGTTTCATCGGTTCAAAGTCCTCATTATTGAAAGGGCTGTAGTTAAAAGGTGTTGAACGAGTCACTGATCACGAATGTATGCAAATTTAGAAACACCAAATCTTAATCAATTTTTGTCTAACAGAAAAACAAAAAAATACATGATATTCAAAAAAGCAAATCTGGCTTTTTTTATTTTTCGGGATTTTTGGTATCTTTAACAATTTTTAAGTTATTTTGAAAAAAACATATTTTTCAAAATTTAAATTTTTAAAAATTTTACTTTGAAACCAAATTTTTTTAAAAATAAGCACTTTGAATCGATG
The DNA here is from genome assembly GCF_917563875.1 of Diabrotica virgifera virgifera. Taxonomy (NCBI): domain Eukaryota; kingdom Metazoa; phylum Arthropoda; class Insecta; order Coleoptera; family Chrysomelidae; genus Diabrotica; species Diabrotica virgifera. The sequence continues at coordinate 175,923,197 of NC_065443.1, forward strand.
AAACTTACAGATCATATAAACACAACATAGTAAAATAATTTGTGGAGCGGTAACGATTAATTTCATTTAAGTTGCTAATTAGGGGCTGGTCTTCCCGATTTTTTTTTGCAATAACAAAAGGGACCAACTTTATTTTGAGCGTAACTTGCTTAAATTTAATGCTAGAAACTTTTTGTAAAACCAGAAATAAAGCTTTTTTAAACACTTTAAAAAAGTTATTAAGGGTTTTCCCTAAAAAGTGCTTAATTTTTTGGATATTTCACGTCAAAATATTCTATTTGAAATTTGGTGAATATGAATCTACATTTCATTGACTATAACTCTGGTTCTACGAGATCCAGAGACCTAACGCGTACACCATTTTTTTACTTTTTTATAAGCTATATTTTTGCTAAGAACGTTTTTTCTACAAAATACTTACTTTTTGAGTTATTTGCGAAAAATCGTCTAAAAATGTGGTTATTTTGTTGAAAAATGAACATATTCACTCGCAAATAACTCGAATAGTGTTGACTTGGCGAAAAAGCTCTAGAGAACAAAAGTTACTTAAAATTAGTCAGTTTACCCATTTCCGGACTTATTTTGGACATATATTTTTTCACCCCCCAAGAGGGGGTGAAAGTCACCCCCAGGGCAAAAGCACACATCGGCACAATATCACTTTTTTTCTTTGACATGTAAGCATGCCAAATTTCATGTCAATCCAATCGGGTCGTTAAAATTTAGAGCAAAAACCGTGAAAGAATGGACTATCAAAAGATATTCGGGATTAAAAATTGCACTTTTTCGATTTTTTTAAAGTTTAACCGCGTTTATCTCGAAAACTATGCATCCTACGAAAAAACTTGTAAGATCGTTTTTTTCTGAGAATCACCCAAAAAATACAAAAAATGTTTTGTTTTGCGAAAAATCGCTGTTATGTAATTCCTCAAGTTCTCTGTTTATAACAATCTTATCGACATCCGGATCGACCGTTACCCAAAAAATTCATGTTCTACTGGTCAAAATACATAAAAAACTTGGGTAAGTCCATCTGAATTAAGTAGGCCCTTGTACCCCACTGGCGACAGGACTATACAGGGTGTAACAAAAATACAGGTCATAAATTAAATCACATATTCTGGGACCAAAAATAGTTCGAATGAACACTTACCTTAGTATAAATATGCACATAAAAAAAGTTATAGCCCTTTAAAGTTACAAAATGAAAATTGATTTTTTCGAATATATCGAAAACTATTAGAGATTTTTTATTGAAAATGGATATGTGGCATTCTTATGGCAGGAGCATCTTAAAGAAAAATTATAGTGAAATTTGTGCTCCCCATAAAAACTTTATGGGGGTTTTGTTCCCTTAAACCCCCCAAACTTTTCTGTACGTTCCAATTAAATTATTATTGTATTACCATTAGTTAAATTCAATATTTTTAAAACTTTTTTGGCTCTTAGTATTTTTTCGATAAGGCAGTTTTTATCGAGTTGCGGCTTCTTTTATAATATGTTTACATAAAAATTTTATGGGGGTTTTGTTCCTTTACACCCCCCAAATGTTTGTGTACGCTCCAATTAAACTATTACTGCGATACCATTAGTTAAACAAAATGTTTTTAAAACTTTTTTGCCTCTTTGTATTTTTTCGAGAAGGCAACTTTTATCGAGATATGGCTTCTTTTTTAATACGGTTCAAAATATACCTAAAATGTAAATCATAGGTACATAAATTTTCATATTTTTACCTAGTCTCCATAATAGGGATGGGAAAAACCTACCGGTTTAAACCTAAAACCGGTTTTTTACTTCGCAATAACCGGTTTTACCGGTTATTTTTGTCCCCGTTATAACCGTTTTTTTTTTCTATTTAAAGTAAAAACCGGTTATTAGGATTTTATGGTGATTAGGATTAGGTTAGGTATTATTTTTTATCCCAATCATAATTATTATTCTCAAGTAGTTATTCCCAACAAAACCATAATTCAAATTTTATTTTACTTTATAAATACAGAAGCAAACTGAAAGTGCAATCTCACATCAGCCAGAAGCAAGTTATTTTTATTATAATATTTCCTTGAAAAGGTATCTCTAATCATAATATTTACATAAGAAATGTCTGTTTGAATTAGATGCAAACATCATCTATTTTTCACACTAAACTCTTAACTCTTGACATTGAAAGTGGTTGAATGACTTTTTCTGATTACCAAAAATAATGCTCTGACTATGCATATCGTATTACTGATTACGAATACGAATCTCCAAGAATTTCGCTACGTTTTCAAAACGATACACGCATACAGGAAGTATTAAATGAGTTAAAATGTACCTATTCTACAAATATATACAAACGTGTTAAAAGTAATACATGATATTTTTTTTTTGATGGTAGTAAAAATAAAAGATAAATTGCATTATACAATTTAGTTTTAAGTAAAATATTTATGTTGATATTATTTTTTTTTAAATCCCATTTCAAAGAGTCTGGGAAATTTTTTTATAAGTTGAAATGGTTGGGGAATTTTTTAAGTTTGGGAGGAGAGGAAAATTGGTGGGTATTTTAGATAATAAATAAATATTTTAATTAATAGAATAAAATGGTTTTATTAAAAGTTGTGTTTTATTTATATTGATGTTGATGTTCTTTCGATAGTACTAATTTTGATCATATTGATATCGAGTCGAATGGAGTATCGCAAACTAAAGGGCATTGTAAATGTAACTTTGTAACCTATTGGATTAAAAAAACCGATAATCGGTTTTTCCAAAAACCGGTATTTTTCGGCCGGTTATAACCGCCAGGTTAAACCGTAAGCAAAAAAAAACGGTATAACCGAAAACGGGTGTTTTGTCAAAAACCGCCATCCCTACTCCATAATCGTACTTAACCATATACAAATATGTGGTGGATTTGACAAATATTCAAAATATCTCGATAAAAACTGAATTTTTGTAAAAGTACTAAGAGCCAAAAAAGTTTTAAAAATATTGTGTTTAAGTAATGGTACTACAATAACAATTTAATTGGAACGTACACAAAAGTTTGGGGGGGGGGTTTAAAGGAACTAAACCCCCATAAAATTTTTATAGGGTGTCCAAATTTCACTATAATTTTTTCTTAAGATGCTACTGTCAGAAAAATGCCATATGTCCATTTTCAATAAAAAATCTTTAATAGTTTTCGATATATTGGAAAAAATCGATTTTCATTTTGTAATTTCAAAGGGTTGTAACTTTTTTATATGCACATTTGTACTAAGGTAAGTTAGGTTCAATCAAACTATTTTTGGTCCCTATTTTCGTTACACCCTGTATTTGTTCTGGCTTTAAATTATATTTTTTGATAATAGGTATAATTTTCGAAAAATTCAGCAATACTTCTTTTATTGAACCCTGTTGCCCTTGTCAGGCTGGTACTTTCAGGCTTTCTTAAACTGAAAACATCTTTATTTCTTTTCATGAATGATTTTAGCCAATCTATGCCAGCTTTTTTGTCAATTTTCCATTTTTCTGGAAATGTACAGTTAGGAAGGATACGTGAATAACCATATGCTAGAGCTCGGATTTGTTTGTAACTTAATCCATAATTCATGTCAGAACAGATTTTTATGTACTTTACCAGCTCAATTTCTTGATTGTTTTTAAAGACCTGTGAAACAGTATATTTGCTAGAATAAATCGGACCCTCTTCCCCAATGCTTTCAGTACCCGAGTCTTTATTATAAAGAGAATTTATCTTTTCGGAAGAGTACTTTTCTTTTAGTTTTTTAATTCGGGAATGTAATGTGTCCCTTTTATTAAAATTTCGTGCAGCTACCCTTTCAGACATGTTTTTTTCATTACATTACGAATAGTTTCTTTCATGTGTTCTTCATCTATATCTGTTCTATTTGTCTTTTTTTATAAATTTCGTACCATCTAAAACAAAATGTAAAGGGTCACTATCAAAAATCTCCTTCCTTTCGTGACGATGGGGCAGATTCAACCACTACATAGTTGAAAGTGCCCCATATGTGCATGGTAGAATGTGCCCCATCCGCTCATTTTAGAAAATAGTGCAAATAATACAGAAATTATACAATTTGAGGTTGGAAAAAGGTCGGTCCCTTGTAAAGTTTAATCACTTCCCAGTACCGGTCATAGCCGCCCGTTTTGGGTACGGCAACGGTTATTTTATCCCATACCTTTTTTGTATTTACTTTTTAAGCATATTTGACTATGGATTATTAAATTGTGAATTATTCTAGTACTAAAAGGTACTCTTGCTTTAAGTGCATAAAATATACCATTTTCTAGAAAAATCGATTTGAAAATTATTCGTTTCTTGAATTAAAAAAGAATTAAAAAAAAACTATTTAGAAAACAAAAACTGGTACGTTTGTTTATATTCCAGAGATGAATCGGTTTCATTAATTGCAAATTTTTAGTATCGGTCATATTATGCGTCCGTTTTGGGTAGGTCAACGGTTATTTTATCGCATAACTTTTTGTCTTTGATTTTTAAGCATTTTGACACTATATTATTAAATTATGAGGTATTCTGGTACTAAAAGTTACTCTTGCTTCAAGTTGGTAAAATACACCGTTTTTTAAATTCTTTTCAAATTCAAAAAACGAAAAGTTTTCAAATAAATTTTTCTAGAAATCGATGTGTACTACCGACTTAAAGCAAGAGTATCTTTTAATTCTAGAATACCTCACAATTTAAAAATCCAGAGTCAAAAATACTTAAACGCTAAAGACAGAAAAGTTATGCTATAAAATAACCGATGCCCTACCCAAAATGGACGCCTATGACCGGTACTTAAAATTCACAATGGATGGAATCGATTTATCCCTGGAAGATGAATAGGCGTACCAAATTTCGTTTTTCTAAATAGAAGCGTTCTGGGGGTATTTAAGAAAAACTAATTACTAGATGCCATCTTCCAAGAGCTCTAGCTCCCTTAGGAAGCATTTTCGGACTAGGTGAATTGGGTTAAATTGTCTTAGGAAAATATCTGAGAAATCGCCTGTCTTCGTTTGTAGGTAGAGTTTCTGGACACCCTGTATAAACAAATTCTATAAGAGAGAGAGCATGCCGGAATAAAAATAACAACAATGTAATTTGCAATTTACTTTCGTTCTTCTTATTTTGCACAGTAAAATATTCGTTGTCGAAGTAATCCAAAACAGGCGTATGTTCGTGGAATAGGGTATAGCTGGTCGCATAGGAATTAATAAAAATTACAAACAGAATATTAGTAATCATGGAGCGTATGTAATACTTAAGTAGTTATTATAATATGGAACTGAACAAGTCTATGCCCCAAAGGATCATGAAGACGAAAGGATAGGTAAATTCTAACCAGTCATTAATTTAATCCTAAAAATAAAAAATTCATTATACTATGTGACTTTTTTACAAAAGTAAGAACATAAATGATTTTTTCTGTAACCGCATGTAGGAAAAAAAATAACAGTTATGACAGAGGATAAACACTGATATACTATCGAAATTACAGAAAGTTGAAAAACACAAAAATGAACCTGAATGGCTTAACCTTTTAATGGCGGCTATACGAAATATTTGGAATAAACAGATAATATGTAAAAGGTCTTTTGATTTTGACATATTTTAATAGCTTTTGAAGTAAAAAAAATATTGCTGCTGTATTTTGTCTTCATCATGTTGTTCCCATTTTGGGAACGTTGGCATGTAAGGTATTATGTATTTTCTAAAAATATAATACGTAACTGTTTGAAAAAAGGTTTATTATTAGCACAAATGTCTAAAATAAGTAAAAATAAAATAAAATATAAAACAATTATTTATTAGGTGTATGAAATTGGTCGAAACATTTTATTTTTATGAAGTCGCTTTTCACACTTACTGCACTGAAGTCTAGTATTTTTATAGCAGACAACACAACGCCCTTGGTTAATGCCTTCGGGAATGTGATTTATCCCGTCAAATTTTATGTCGCTTAGAACAGGGGCAGATGAACCTGCTTTTACAAGTGCTATAGCAACGTTTCTGCGAAACTCAAGGTGTGTTATATTTGCATTCACATGTTGAAAAAAGCGAAAAGCTGCCACAACCGCCAAATTCAATCCATGAGCAAACAAGTTCCACCACCATTTTTTTGATCTAAGTCGGGGACGATAAGAAGCAGCTAAACGATCAAAAAGGCCAACACCATCCATTCCAATGTTATATTGTCTAATCAATATCTTATCATATTGTCTTATCAAATTTGGTTGAGTTACATCTTTTTTATGTTCAGACTTCACTCTTCTGGTGGTATTTTGAACAGGGGTTACTACAAAATGATTACTTGCGACTATTACAGAAGAATTGTCATTCCATTTGACACAAATAACATCGCCATCTGATTTGTAATCATAGGTTCCTCGATCATGTTTTTTGATGGTTGAGGATGAAACTAAAGGACATTTGTTGATCCTATTTTCTCGAATTTTACCACAAGCCCGTATACCGTTTTCTGATAAAAATTTCAGAAGGGAGTAGCTGGTAAAAAAAATTATCGAAATATATAACATGGCTGTTCTCATTTTGCAGAATTTCTAACATATTATTTACAACTCGAGTTTCTAAAAGAGTGTGAACATTTCCCGATTTTCCACAGTAAATATCAAAGTTATATGGATATCCATCATTTCCACAGAGCATCCATAGTTTGAATTCGAATCTAATTGGTTTATTTTGTATAAACATTTTAGCTGAGTGATGGCCATGATATGGAACCATTGATTCATCAATGCTTACATGTTTATGAAAAACTCCAAACTGCTGAATATTAATTTTTAATTTTTCGAAAAGTGGTAAAACTTTAGCTACTTTTGAGTGAGCTAAATTAGAGTTGTCGCAAACGTGAAGATTCTGAATTTTTCACGGCTTATTATTGTTTTTGCAAAGTTTGGAGCCTGCATGTCATTCGCTGTTGACCAGTAGTCATTTTCGTTGGGTAGATGATGATATCCGCTAATCAGGAGCAAGCCAATAAACTGACGAATATCTTCATCAGAAACTGTAAAATTATGAAAATTTTGATTCCTTCGAGCGTAAGTTTCGCTTTAATTACGTATAAAACTAATAATTTCTGGAGTAAAAAACAAAGAGAAAATTTCAAACTCCGTTTTACCCATATGCTCGGCTCCTACTTTAGGTGGATCTTGGGCTTCTTGCTGGATTGCCACTTTTTCAGATTTCCTCCATTTTTGTAATGCTTGACTTCCAACTGATTCTTCTTCGTCATCTGATTCGGCATCACCATCATGAATTTCTACCTCTCCAGGAACCTCTATTGGCATGTCAACCACGTCCAAAATCTGGTCCTCAAGAGTGTCCTTGTCTCTATCAATAATATCTCGGTCTCCTGAAGTGGGAGGAAGTATTACAACATCAATGTTAGAGTATATTGAGGTTTCCACATCTTCCAAAATATCCCGTACACATGTGTTCTTCTTGAACAGCTCTGATCGACTGTTTGTTATTCCTAAATTCCTATTATCACTTGAAAGGCGAATGCACTAATCGTTATTGCCCTTGAAAATTTACGAGCTAACAGAAACGACATTATAATTTATTAGGGTATATTAGGTACTCAATGATGCCAACGTTCCCATTTTGGGACATGGCGAATTCCGACAATTTTTTTCAAAAAGTAATGAAAGAATTCAAGCGCAGTATAAACTATTTACTAAGGTAGTCAATTGGCTACCTTACTTGAAATAATAATAGCAATAGAATAGTTTTTGCTGACTTGTTGACAAAAACCGTAAAACGAATCAAAAAATTGAATTTTTGTGCTTTTTACTTTTTTTTTGAGAAAATGAACCCAAATCTAAGTAAAATTGTTTGATAAACTAGCAAGCCCCTTACCTTTATAAAACATCATGTAGTGCGATTTACAAAAATAATTTCATAAACAATCCTAAAAAAATGTTTTAATAGGTGTTCCCAAAATGGGAACGTTGGCAGTTAAAAGCCCAAATTTGGCAGTTGGCCCAAATTTGGGAACGTTGGCAGTTAAAAGCAATTAAAAGCAGTTAAAAGCTCAAATAAAAAAAACTAAAACCAAAATAAATATCTTTATGTGAGTGACATGCAAACGGGAGTCAATCTAAGTAAATTTCGTATAGGAATTTATCATTGAACAGTATAGCAACAGTTTCAAAAATCTCAAAAATGAAACAACAAAACACTATCCAACATCAGAAGTTTACTACTTCTGCTCTGAAAGAAAAACACGTATTCTGACATTAAAATGTTTGAATAGAAATGACAACAGTAATATTTCAAGCAAAAAAAATATAGGACGATAAAATGAGAAACTAACAAAAATAAATTGACAAGACATCCAAAAAACGTTGTCCCCAAATTAAATGTTAAGGAACAAGAATCTTCGACAAAACGAAAGATGTATAGCATTTACATTTACGTTAATTTTGGTAATTCTTACTTAAAAAACCATAAGAAATAGGGAAGGGCATAAACTATGCATGTAGTGGAAGAATTCGAACCCTCTCTATATTTCTTATTAAGTATAGAACGATGGTAAATAATAATACGATTACTTTAAAGCATATTTTAAGACCCAAAAATTTTGACGATCTCAAGTGTTCCAAGAGTTTTATATGTCAAAAATGAATAACCATTTTCAATTTCGTTGCAACGCGAAACTACAGGCGCATCATATTCTAGTCCAATCAGAGAGCGCTGCAAGCGCGTCTACAGGTTTCGAAACTTATTAGTCTCTCATCAGGAGGCGCATATGCTGCTCTCTCTGACCCAACTAGGACAAACCCCGGCGTGCAGTCACGAATTGCAACGAACGAAATGGCAGGGATGCCCTAGCGGCAACTACTAGCAAAAGACTAAATTTTCAACCTAATAACACATAAAACAATACCAAAAATGTTGCTCCACATCCTACCAGATTGAAAACAATGGGAACCTTCTCTGGTTACACCTTTGAGGCTTCTAAAATTTCCAAGCCATAACGGATGCTGAGACTAAGGAAGATGAGGGAATTTTACAATTTATAATTCAGTCTCATCTGCCCAGCGCGGTAAAGTTCCAACGAGAATGGTTTCCTTCGTACTCCAATCAGAGTAAACATGTAAATAAAAAATGAATAACCATTTTTAATTTCGTTGCAACACGAAACTACTTAGTCTTTAGTTTTATATGTATATAATAGTTTTAAAAAGACCTTCAGTTCTCCTACTCGTATTATCGCGTTGCACTTGGGTACGTATCTAAAACTATGTTGCTATGAACACCTCCATTTAATATTAAAAGAATCAGCTGATTTTACGTGTTCAACAGAAAGACAAATACAGGAATTGGCCAAGGGCTATAAATACATAATTTGAAAACGTTGCTGACAAATCGTTGGAGTTTGGAAATTGCTTCTCTCGCTAACAAAGATATTCAAGAACAAAAATTGCCAAAGCTAGTACCACTTGTAAGTGATATTAAAATATTCTGCGAAGAAAGTATTAAAATTGGTGTGAAGTGTCAGAAGACGTTTGAGAGTAATATTGATAATTTTGAAACATAAAAATTTAGTTAACTATGCTCCAGCATTAGCCATTATTTTTAACAGAAGACGAATAGGTAATGTTCAGTATTTAAAAATTCAGCACTAGTAACGAAAGATAAACAGAAGAAGAAAAGGCACTTACGAGAGGAGAAAAAATTCCAGTGTGTTCTGGTAAAGATTCTTGAGCTGTTGTTATTTTACTTCCAAAAATGTTGCAAGGTTTCATAGAAACTTTAATAAAACATAGACATAAATACATGACTGACGTCGTCCGACGTTAATAACTATATGTTTGCGGTTCCAGGCAGTAAGCTAAAATGGGACAAAGGGGATGTTTCGATCCGTAAATTGACAAGCAAAATGAATTTAACAAACCCTGAAGCTATATCAAGCAACAAATTACGCAAAAATATTGCACCAGTAGCACACATTTTAAGTAGGTATGTCCAAAAATTAAACTAAAGAATTTGTCAAGTTTATGGAGCATGACGAAAAAATGCATGATGAATGATATGAATTACATGCTGACATTTATCAAACCGTAAAATTGTCAAAAATTTTAATAGTAATGGAAAGGGATTCTCTTCATTTAGAATATAAAGAAAAATCGCTTGAAGAACTAGATTTTCACCACGATTTAGAAATGCGGAAGAAAATAAAAAAAGCAATCTTCAAAATACGAATATTAATTTTCCAAGTATTGCAGGTATGCACGAAGTTAAAAAAAGTAAAGCGTTGGTTGCAAAAGATAACGTTCTGGCTCAAACAAGTAAATAATTTAAAACGGACAGTGACGATAAGTACTATGCAAATAAAAAACTACTCAAAGCATCAAAAAACCAAGCAAGGGAAGATTCCAAAGGAGATTCATATGAGATTCATAATATGTGCCTTATTCATGTGTGCCAACACTTTTCAAATTATATTCAATATGGCGTATATCCATCTAGATAAAAAGGTGAATTCCAATATTATAAAATCAAAAATTCAACATCTTATAAAAATAAAATATTTATGGCATATGTAAGTTTTTTATATGATGCTTAAGTGAAAATATAGAAATCTTTTATTTTACTTTTTGTTGCTATTTTTATAATTTTTTTTATTCTTAGATATAATAAACATCTAACCAACGCCTCAATTAATGGGTTTGACATTTAAACAAAACATAATGAAATCATTTTTGTAGAAGAAAAAAATTAAATAGGTACCTAAAACCTACCTTTGAGTTTTTCTCAAAATTTTTTGAGATTAGGATAAAAAGACCACTACACAAATTGTAGTTTTTTTTATCGCCCACAGCTTTTGCGTTGAATTTTCTAAACGATGCAATGTTTAGCCAGAAATTTCAGAAAACCATTTTCGCCCTTAAAACCACCCCACCTTCTCCACCTTACAGATTATTTTCGTACACTTTGCTGTAAGAATACGTTTTGTTGGAACATTTTTACAGCTATGTATACTGGTTCACTGGTTTTTAATTAAAATTTTTAAATAAACCGTTGACAATTTTTTCTGTGAGATAGGTAATATGTTTACTGCAAATAATAAATTATATCGTTAAGAGCCTTTATAATTTTACTATATAGGAGCAATAATTCACACAAAATAATTTGGCTTAGCTTAATTTATTGCAAAATACTAGCTTTGGAATATCTGCTAATAAAAAAATTTTAAACATATAATCCAAACAAACCATGTTCATATCTTAAGCTTATTTAACCTTCCAATGACCAACCTTTTTCTGTTACATGGAAGACCAAGGGGGGGGGAATGACCCAGGTCAAAAATGACAACAAAAAAATAAAGTTTTTTTTTGAGTTTTTTTTTTGCATGGACTTTATGTCATTCAGCCAGTCACGACATAAGTATTAGTGTCATGTGTAGTGTGTATGTTGAGTAAGTGTCTTGTTACTTTGCAAAGTCGACGTCATTAGCGTAAAACTACTTGTAATTACACATAATAGACGCCATTTTACTAAACATCAACTTCAGAATATATTTTTTATTCGTAAAATACAGGGAATTTTTTTTATTTCAAAATATGAGGATATCTAGAATGATATTAAAGTCAAATAAAAAAATAATGAGTTAAAAATTGAAAATAGTTTTGAATTTATTAAAGAAAAACATACGCTGGGGTCACAATTTCCCCCGCTTGGTCATCCGAAGGTTAAAATATCAAAAATAACCATCCTTTATTGCTATTGTAAACAACAATGGAACATGTGAACAAATTCCCACTATTTCTTTACCTATATCCGTAACAAATACCTACACTACTTCTCGCTGTGCAACAAAGTTCGACCCACTCAATCCTTTATTCATTTTCGAATATTTGGCAACGCCGTCTGAGGCAACAACGTACCGGCTTTCATTCTTAGTCATATATAGTTGTGAGGCGACAGCGCATTGGATTTAATCTTAAATTTATATATAAAAAAAAACATTTAAAATCGTTTCCCCTCTTTAGAGATTCTTAATTAGAAAGTTCCCCTCATTGTATATATGCAAATATTTTTTATAGGGGATAGTAAGGGATAGTGATGCGCAATACATAGCCTCTCCTATTCAAATGTCAACCTCACCTGCCCGTGAGATGATCTAGATCATGATCATCCGGTACATCCTGCTAGATAACAAACGAGGCGCTGACGTCCGAGTGATTGCCGGTATAAGCAATCCCCCACTTACTGACCAACAGCTTCGGGTGGAAGAGTCGGTAAGTGGAAGGGCACCTTCTTGTCCTAGAAATGAGAAATCATTTCTAAAGGCGGACGAACCAGGCATGGTCAACGGCGTGGAGATGCATAAGGCAACGGGAAACCAATGCATTAAAGGCTCATAGAGCATCCCTAGTTAATCATCATGACTATTTAACAACATAACCAAACACTCTACTGATCATGAAACTCGGAAAACAAGATCCGGCAGAGGAGGAAACTCACAAGACTGCAAGGCCTCCCCGGTCGTCAACATGCGAAAACCTTGCAAAGTAGCGACGTGGAATGTTAGAAGTCTACATCAAGCTGGAAAAGTACATAATGCCGTTATTGAAATGGAAAGGCTGAATGTAGACATTTTAGGAATCAGCGATGTCCAATGGCCCGACTCAGGAAAGATGAAAATCAACAATAAAACAATATACTATTCAGGAAGTCAAGACGGTTCACACAGATATGGTGTCGGGATAATACTAAACAAACACATGGATAAAGACTAAGTTTTCACTCTAATGGCATATAAAACAACATAATGCTATTCTACATCCAACCAGAATGAAAACAATGGGAACCTTCTCTGGTTACACCTCCAAGGCTTCTACAATTTGCAAGCCATACGGATGCTGAGACTAAGGAAGATGAGGGAATTCTACAATTTAAAATTCACGTCCCATCTGCTCAGCGCGGTAAAGTTCCAACGAGAATGGTTCCCTTCATACTCCACACAGAGTAAATGTAAATCAAAAATGGATAACCATTTTCAATTTCGTTGCAAAACGAAAATACAGCCGAACCATATTCTAGTCCAATCAGAGAGTGCTGCAAGCACCTCTACCGGTTTCGAAACTTATTAGTCTCTCATCAGGAGGCACATATGCTGCTCTCCCTGATCCAACCAAAACAAACCCCAGCGTGCAGTCCCGGATTGCAACGAACGAAATGGCATAGATGCCCTAGCGGCAACTGCTACCAAAAAGACTAAGTTTTCACTCTAATGGCATATAAAACAACATAATGCTATTCTACATCCAACCAGAATGAAAACAATGGGAACCTTCTCTGGTTACACCTCCGAGGCTTCTACAATTTGCAATCCATACGGATGCTGAGACTAAGGTTAATCGTTTAACACAGTGTACAAAACAGGAAACATACCAAAACAATGGTTACTCTCAACCTTTTGTGCTATCCCTAAAAATACAAACGCTAAAGATTGCAGTGAATACAGAACAATATCATTAATAAGTCACATTCTCAAATTATTCTTGAAAATAATACATGGTCGTATAAACAAAAAACTAGAAGAAGGAATAGATGATAGTCAGTTTGGGTTCAGAAACGGACTAGGAACCAGAGAGGCGCTATTTGCTTTTAATGTGTTAGCTCAAAGATGCATGGACATGAATGTGGATGTGCATGTTTGTTACGTTGATTTTGAGAAGGCTTTTGACAAAGTAAGACATGAAAAATTAGTCCAAATTCTAAAGACAAAAAACATAGACAAAAGGGACTTACGAATAATAACAAACCTTTACTGGAATCAAAGAGCACAAATTGTAATAGATAACGAACCCAGTCCAGAAATTGAAATCAGGAGAGGAGTTCGGCAGGGATGTATTATGTCTCCATTACTCTTTAATGCATATAGTGAAGCCATTTTTGAAGAAGCATTGCTATCTCAAAGTGAAGGAATAATAATTAACGGAAGATCTATTAACAACATAAGATATGCAGATGACACCGTGATTATAGCAAGCTCTGCTGAACAACTCCAACTACTACTGAACAAAACAAACAATTTCTGTAAGGAATATGGACTAAAAATTAATATAAAAAGACCAAATACATGATAATAACTAAGAAAACAAACATACAAACAAGCATATATTTGGGAAATGTACCGATAGAAAGGGTTGATAAATACAAATACCTAGGAACCTGGATTTCAGAGAAAAATGATCAAACAACAGAAATAAGGACCAGGATAGAAATAGCAAGAAATGCGTTTGTAAAAATGAAAACAGTTCTCTGCAACAAAGACCTTAGCTTAGAACTGAGAGCAAGAGCTTTGAGATGCTACGTGTTCTCGATACTACAATATGGACTTGAAAGCTGGACATTAAAGCAAGAACACATAAATAAGCTACAGTCATTTGAAATGTGGTGTTACAGAAGAATGCTTAGAATAGCATGGACACAGAGGAAAACGAACACGGAAGTACTGCGAGAAATGGGTAAAGAATGCGAAATAATAAACACAATAAAAATAAGAAAGTTACAATATCTGGGACACGTAATGAGGGGACCGCGATATGAAATGCTAAGACTGATAATACAGGGAAAGATGAGAGGCGGAAGGAGTATAGGAAGAAGGAGAGTGTCATGGTTAAAGAATTTAAGGGTCTGGTTTAGATGCAGTTCTATAGAACTCTTTAGAGCAGCGGTGGATAGAGTAAAGATAGTGATGATGATATCCAACCTCCGATTAGGAGACGGCACTTGAAGAAGAAGATATATTTTTTGAAAAAAAGAACTACACAAGGGTGAAGCGAGGTCGTCATAGTTTTCACCGCGAGGCGACAACGTACCTTTTATGTATATATATATATATATATATATATATATATATATATATATATATATATATATATATATATATATATATATATATATATAATCTTTCGTCTGATGATGCTGATGAAAATCAGCGAAATATAACGATTTGTTAAACAGAGTACCACTTGGTTTTATTCAGCTGTATACCCAATAAACCTCAACCCCATTTTTATCTACCAGGTCAGCTGTTATTTTAAAGAAAAAAATATATATATATATATATATATATATATATATATATATATATATAAAACAAAATATGCACAAGATGGAATGCAGCCATAGACACGTGTTTCTGACTTATTAGTCGTCATCAGTATGATATAGCTAAACAGGAGCATGATATAGCTAACCTCTCCTTGTTATATATATATATATATATATATATATATATATATATATATATATATATATATATATATATATATATATATATATATATATATATATATATATATATATGTCTTCTGCTAGCTTTGGGGACCAAATTTAACATTCAACGTTACTTTCGAGGACCAAGCTATGTTTTGGGGACCGACGCTGAAAGT
Organism: Diabrotica virgifera virgifera; assembly: GCF_917563875.1. Taxonomy (NCBI): domain Eukaryota; kingdom Metazoa; phylum Arthropoda; class Insecta; order Coleoptera; family Chrysomelidae; genus Diabrotica; species Diabrotica virgifera. The sequence goes on from NC_065443.1 coordinate 175,938,626, forward strand.
ATGAGGACCACGTTTATTTTAGAAAATTATACTTTGAGGACCGGTTCCTAAAACGTTGATAATTTAATATTATTTAATATTTACAAAAAATAGTAGTGGGAGAATAAGGGGAAGTGAAGTATGGCGGTAAAAGAAAGGTTCAGATTAGGGACCACTACTCAATTTCGGGACCTGTAATGTTCAATAGTTAAATTTATTAATTCGTTTATTTTAGCGATAATATTTACTTATAGATTTTACATATGTCTAAGTGGTAAGACATAATTTTCTAGATTCTTTAATCTATTTTGACTTTTATTAAAGATTTAGATTTAAAAAGTGCTTTTGACAGGGTGAGGCGAAATGATATCTTAAATTTATTACAAGCTGAACAAATAGACCACCAGATAATAAGGATAATTAATGAAATTAACAAGAACAACAAGACCAGAGCTATAATGTCAACAGGAGAAACAGAACGCATAGAACTAAAGGAGCAATCCGCCAAGGATTGTGAGCGGCCGTGGGTAACGGCATAAACGCTGGCCTCATACGCCAGTAGACGTGGGTTCGATCCCTGCCAAAGACAAACCATTTTCATTTCCAATAATGACACGAGCCGTCTTACCGTGCCTCGGAGAGTACGTTAAGCCGTCGGTCCCCCTGGGCTAGTCTACATCGACACTAGTTACTTGAAACAGGGTTAAAGATGTAATTGGCGCTGGAACTATCCGAAAGGATCTCCCCGGCAAAAATGCCATACGATAATAAATATAAAATAAATCCGCCAAGGAGACTTGCTCAGCCCATTGTTATTCAATATGATGATGAATCAAATAATTCACGAAGTAAGAAAACGACATGGCTACCACATGGGAGCGCATAAAATCACGATACTATGCTATGCCGTTGATGCAGTACTAAGTGCTGATAACGAGGATGACCTACAAAGGCAGCTCCACACTTTCAATACCACAGCAAATAAACTTAATATGAGAATATCAGTAGAAAAAACTAAATGTGTAGTGATAAGTAAAGAGCCGCGTAGATGCAAGTTAGAAATAGACGGCAAAATTGTAGGACAAGTAATGAAATTAAATTAACTAGGAGTAGAGATCACTAGTGACAGGAATATAAGAACAGAAACCACAACACAAGCAACAAAAGCGGCAAGAGTAAGTGGTTGCCTCCGAGAAACCATATGGAGAAACAAATATCTGACCACGGAAAGCAAAATAAAAGTATACAAGACAAGAGTAAGACCTATCCTAACATATGCAGCGGAGACAAGGACCTATACAAGATAGACGAAACAACAAATCAACAATATCGAAATGAAAGTATTAAGATCAATAGCGGGCATATCATTAAGAGACAGACAAAGCAACAGAAGTATACGAGAACGATACAAAATTCAAAATATTAACAGGTGGATTAAAACAAGAAAGAAAAACTGGAATGAACATATAAACCGAATGGAACCAGATAGATTAGCGAACATCTGTAAAAACAACAAGCCGTATAGCAGAAGACCCGTTGGAAGGCCGCCGAAAAGGTGGAAAGACAATGTACAGTCAACAACAACTGACACAGAATAAGAGCCAGACAAACAGGAGTAATCCTAGTCGCGCGAAGAAGAGGAAGAAGAAGAAGACTTTTATTAAATATATTTCAACCATGTCGGTGTTAATTTTCGATACTTAAATAAGTAGAAAATAAAACACTTAATATAATAGTTATATAGTTTAGCAAATTTTATATTTTACTAACAGGAATTAATTATTGAGCTTCATTGAGTTGTTATTTTAATCGTTGTCAAAAACATAGCAGCAAGAGATGTATTGGTACATTAGAAAGTAGTTAAGCAATAACCGATAATACAAATATTGAGAATTTAACAAATATTATGTAAGTTATATTATGTAACAAAAATATCAAATGGTAAATTTGTATTGGTTGTTTTAATGTGGCAATGGTATCAATGAAATAGTAGCCATAGATCAGAGGGGAGGTATTGGCTTCCTGGCCCTAAGGTGGCGGGTTTTGATCCTCGTACATATCAAAGAATTTTTAATATTCCTTTAATTTTAGACCTCTAACGGGCATCGGAGATCACGTTAAAGCCGGATTTATGTTACAACGGGGACGTGGACGGGACAAGGCACGTTGAAGAATCGCCTGATATGAAAATAACGATTGGGTGGTTTATCTTACAACGGAACGGGGCGACACCGGGACGTGCCGAGGACGTGTGATTTCTATTGTTCTGCGCACCGTCAGCGCGTAATCAGCCTTAAGCCGTCGGTCCCGGCTACAAAAATAGTCATTAGGTCATGTTATGGGTATGGATGTTAAACAGTAAATGGTTAAGTTCAATTAGTTACCACTATAAACAGCCCGGATTAACTGATAATAGTATAAAAGGCCCGGTTTCAGGTAAAATTTATTTTAGGCTTTATTATGGGAGTACCGTCTAGTCAGTGTTAATTGCAAAAGACCAACTCTGTCTACCTCGGTGGCTTATCGCTCCGGGTGGGTCTTAACAATGGGCCAGGTCAGATAAATTTGATAATATTTACGACCGCACTAATTGAAATCAAACCATTTACTGTTGAACAAACCATACTTACGCGGACTGAAAACCCTATAGCTCAGACAGAAGGTTACACGGAATTATTTTTATTATTGTGTCAATGTGCAATGTGGCCAAAATTTAAACAGCCTTGGAAAAGAACAAACTACAGAAACTTCATAAATTAAAAAAGGAGAAGAGGATTTCAAGTGAGGCAACTTTTCGAGGTTTTATTACGTTTGATGATTTTATACATAGACAAGAATAATAAAAGTAAAACGCATATGACTTTAAATTGGCTATAGCGCTAAACAAGATATAAAATATCATAGTTATATATTTATGTATTAAGAGCGAAAAATGATACATTATTGCTTTAGAGTAATAGCACAGTAATAGTTACCGCGTGACGCGAAGCAGACACTTTATAATTATTGTAATACATACAACATTTTTTCTACAATCACTTAATAAAATGAAACTATTTTTAAATCATTAACTTTATTGTCACTACATATTTAAAAAATCATTAACTTTATTAAAACTAGTTGAACAAATATTAATAGTAATTCGCTTTGTAATTTGGAAATTAAAAGTGCAGTGAGTACAGTATTTAGTTATTATTCCAGACCCCGAAGGAATATTAGGTCTATATTCTGGATTATTTCATTCATAGGAGATTCAGACCAATAGAAAGCTACAGAAATAAAAATTACAGCGATAATTTTTGATAATATACCGACGTCAAGCATTACGTCAGATGCCCTTCGTTACTACGCAAAAATGAACATTGAGTGACATTAATGACAATTTAATGTTTTATAACTTGTCACAGAGAACACCAAGAAACAGGTTCAGCAAATATTCAGATGAAGATATAAATAAAATATTAGTTAAAATATTTTATTGATATGTTACTAGTGATATATTACACTACTGATATTATGATTGGCATTATCCCCTATCTGTGCATTCGATGGCCCAGGCAAAATTTTGCAGTGAGTAGAATAGAATAGAAATATGCTTTATTGCCACTGAAAATTTTTACAATTTTATGGACAAAGCTTACATACAGTCAAAAGAAAAACATAATATAAATAACAAATAACAACTACAATTTACTAAAATTAGATAAATCGTCAACAATGTACAGTATAAGATATAAAAGCCAAGACAAAAACAATTTATTGCAAAACATATATAAATTGCAAATTGAACATACAACAAATAAAATAAAATAGGTACAACATAAGGAACTGACAAGTTTATGCTACTGCGCATGGAACCCAATTTTCTTAGTTATTCATTAAGAAATTCTTCTATTGAATAATATGGTCTTTTGGATAGATAGGCTTTTGTCATTTTTCGGAACTTAGGGAAAGATGTTGCAGATTTAAGTTGTAACGGAAGATGATTGTACAGTTTCTTTGCGGAATATAATATAGATTTCTTTACTAACTCAGTGGATGGAATCGGTAAATAAATATCAAAGATTGAATTTCTGGTGGAGTAAAGATGATTGGGCCTAGATGGAAAGACATGAAGGTGTTTACGAATTAAACAAACCGTTTCTAGAATATATAAAGATGGGAGTGTTAAAATTTCGTGATCTCTGAAGTAACTTCTGCAATGTGTAGATCTTTTGACGCCAAACAAATATCTTATTGCTCTTTTTTGCAATCTAAAAATGACATCAAATTGAGCAGCTGTACTAGAACCCCAAAAAGGAAGACCATATCGAAGATGAGACTCGAACAACGAAAAATATGTTATTTTAGAAGATGCTAAATTGAGTTCCCTTGAGACAGATCGTATTGCATAGCAAGCTGAGGCGAGTTTCTTACTTAACGAATCGATATGAAGGGACCATTTGAGGTTGCTGTCTAAAAAAATACCAAGAAATTTTACAGAATCAACGGTACTGATCTGGCTGTTATGAAGTGGCAAAGGTTGAAGAGCTCCTTTATAGGATAATGCTACTGTTTTATTTACGTTAAAAGAGAGTAAATTAGAGTCAGACCAGGTCTTTATCGTCAGTAGATCCGAAGTTATAGTTTCATGAAGAGATGCAATAGTTGAGTTGCTCCAAGTGATACTGGTATCATCAGCAAAAAGAAAAATTTTCCCATTGATTTTTAAATTAGTAATGTCATTTATAAAGATAAGGAACAGTATAGGACCCAATACTGAACCTTGTGGTACTCCACAGACGATGTTTTTGAGACTAGAGTCAGTATCATTTGCTCTAACTAGTTGTTTCCGATTATTCAAGTAGGATTGGAACCAATTCAAAGAAATACCTCGAATTCCATAGAAATTTAGTTTTGTAATCAAGATGTCGTGATTTACACAATCAAAAGCTTTGGCATAGTCGCAGAAAACAGTGGCAGTATAAAGATTATTGTTTAGTGCTTGGTAAACCTCATGTAGTACAGAAAACATGGCATCAGTGGTACATTTATTTGTTAAAAAGCCGAACTGATTTTGTGATAAAATGTTGTTATCAACGATAAAGGACATAAGTCGAGTTTTAATGAGTCTCTCAATAATTTTGGAGAGTACCGGTAGTAAGGCAATAGGTCTATAGTTGCAGGCATCAGATTTTTCGCCACCCTTATGAAGAGGAATAATAATGGCTGTCTTTAGGCACTCTGGAAATTTACCTTTTTCGAAGGAATCATTAATTAGTGAGAGGAGGATTTCCAACACATTTTCTGTGAGATTAGAGAAAATTTTTATAGATAGTCCATCAGTACTACAGGATGATTTGCTTTTGATACAATTGATTGTTTGGATAAGTTCAGAGTTATCGACTGGTCGTAAAAGTACCCGTTTTTTTCAGTTGCATTATTTATTGTAAAAATACCTTTTATTTATTTTTTTAGACTTTAAAATGAAGATTTTTCAATACCAAACATAAAAAAATTTGTAGAGCCCGATTGGTGAACTTGTTGCTCAGATGTTATATCTTGTTTATCCCAAGGGGCCAAATGTCGAAGTCTATAACTTAAAAAAAATCGTAGAGAGTTAATCCAAGATCCACTCTCATTCTAAAGACTTATGTTTTCATATTCTGATGTAGATAAATGCGTAATTTCGTTTATTTTGTTTTTGAAAATAAGGGAGCAAATTTGGTTATAAACATTTAGAACTGAAGCCGCCCCTATATTATAACCTATGAGTTTCTAACTTCCAGATTATTGTTGTTGAAGACAAAATAAAGATTCAAAACAAAATGAAAATTTTCTACCACCAACTGAAGCCAAGATAATTGTTTTTGTTTTCTTAAATCGTAGTGATTTTATGTATGATATTTAAGAAATTATTTCACTGTCATTGACTAAAGAAAGACATATTATTTTTAAATAAAAATTATTTTAAACGAAAATTACATTTTATAATTAAAAATGAGTTTTAAAATGTAATGGAGATTTATTTCTCTTTACGAATGTGATTTATTGTGTCGGTTGCCCTTATCAACGGTTAGCAACCGACACAATAAATCACATTCGTAAAGAAAAATAAATCTCCATTACATCTTAAAAAATCATTTTTAATTATAAAATGTAATTTTTGTTTAAAATTATTTTTAATTTAAAATAATGTAAGTCTTTTTTTAGGAAATGACTGTGAAATAATTTCTTAATTATTATAAATAGTCACTACGATTTAAGAAAACAAAAGCAATTATCTTGGCTTCAGTTGGTGGCAGAAAATTTTTATTTTGTTTTGAATCTTTATTTTATCTTCAACAACAGTAATCTGCAAATTCATAGGATGTATAGGGGCTAGAAACTCATAGGATGTATAGGGGCTGCTTCAGTTCTAAATGTTTATAACGAAATGTGTCCGCTTATTTTCAAACTTGAAAGAAGAGGTTGAAAAATGTTATAGGCATTTATTTACATTAGGATATGAAAATATAAGTCTTTAGAAAGAGAATGAATCTAGGATTAACGATCTACGATTTTTTTTAAGTTATGGCCTTCGACATTTGACTCCTTGGGATAAACAAGTTATAATATTTAAGCAACAAGTTCACCAATTTTTATGTTTAAAAATGTAAGATCTTCATTTTAAAGCCTTAAAAAATAAAATAAAAGTTATTTTTAGAAAAAAGAATTAAATTATAAAAAACTGCCATTTTAGACTTTTCGTAGGCTGTTTTACAATAATATATTACCGAAATTAAACTTGTCTTAGCTCAAACTGAAGGTTTTTTAATTTACTACAATTGTCTATTTAAAAGTTTTTCTCTAAACTGAATATCCTAAGCTGCAAAATTAAAGCTCTTTAAAAATTGCAAATTTAACAAATGAAAAACGTCATAAATATAAAAACCGCTCAAAATTGTTGGTTACATTTTAGTAGAAGTTATTCCTGACATCGTCTTTTACAACACCTGATAGGTTTCAAAAATTTCTGAAATATATCACGTTTTTTCACCCACAGCCTGGGGTATTAATAAAATACTAAAACACTTCAATTTATTTTTATACTTTTAGATTCTGATTCAATTAATTTAAATTTTATTTATTAAGTAACAAGTATGATCCAATTAACATTTTTGTTAAATGTTGGCAAGTGATATAGGAAGTATTTGAAATCTGTTTCTTTTCAAAAGCCTCGTAGGTTTTATTGCGATTAGGTGGCGTCCACTCAAAATTACCACGGTTTTATTTTCGGGATCGTCTATTTTTGAAGAATCATAATTTGGAAGCATTGCTGCAGAATAATTCAAAAGCTAGGAGCACTCAACCAAAGACTTTCTAACGATGTATCACAGGCACTACATTGTCATTTAACAAAAATGTCGAGTTATTAATATTTATATAATGTGAATACGTATTAAACCAAGTGAATTATATCGTAATCTAGAATAGCCAAAAATTAATTTAAATTTTAAAGCGTCTTTTATTAAACTTGAAAAGAATTCAAATTGTTAGTGTTTAGGCAATACGTAAAGTATCCTTAACAATAGTAACCTATACTTATTGTACGGTTATAGAGTATATTCCCATAGGTAAGCTGGTTAAGAGTAGATAACGATTTTTCATATGTAATTTAAAGTATTATCTGCATAAATGGCACAAAGAATATTTGCTACGAGAGGTATATGGTTCAAAATGCATACAGTATCACGACTAATAAGTTATGTTCACATACATGTAGAGTACTTACAGTTTTATTCCTTGATGACGTGTCACATCAGAGCTCTGATTGAATTCCATAATCCATTTGGTTCATTTGTAAGGCACTCACTAATACGCTAAATAAATCATCGTCGATAATACTGAGCAGATTGAATTATCTGAGCGGTATAAAACGATAGCAAAAAAAAAAGCCGGTAAAATGCGGCCTTTTTACGAATAGCGGGAGCGTCGATAGATTAGAGATGATTCTCGTTAGGAAGCTTTTGACGATCTGCCCCGGCGAGGGGTTCAAATGCGAGTCTCAACAATAACCTGGAGTTTCCAGAAAGGTTACATAAATACTACTTGAATTTTAAGTAATCAGTAGTACAGGGGCGTAACTAATTATTTTAGTGAGCCGTGTATAATATATTTATTGTACATATTGCCGGGGGCGACAGGCGAGAGAGATGGCCTATATCACCTCGAAGAGAGGGGATTGGCAAAGATGTGCACAACGATAAGAAATGTTTGAAGAAATTAGAGTTTATATACACAAGGGGTAACAACGATAAAATGGAGGAAAACGATAAGTTTTCCCCCTAGGGATAGATTTTAATCTTCCAGGGGAATCACAGCGATTTTCGTAATACCACGAAGAAAATCACCGTGAGTAGTGTGAATCTTGAGAGTACGAACTAGACCATCCTTACCAGGCAATACATCTATTACCCTGGCAGTTGGCCATAAGAGTGGAGGAGTACCATCCTCCTTCAACAGAACCAAATCCCCGATCTTGACAGGGTCAGTAGGGTCGGTCCATTTATTTCTTTGCTGCAGGAGGCAAAGATAGTCTTTTTTCCACAATTTCCAAAATTGCTGTTGAATTTTACTAATACGCTGAAAAAGATTCAACCTATTTTCAGGTATCTCTGAAACACTTGGTTCAGGGGGCGCGGTTAAACTTCTTTGAACTAAGAAGTGAGCTGGAGATAGGAAAGCGAAGTCATTAGCGTCAGACGACATCCTAGTGATGGGTCTCGAATTTAGAATAGCCTCGATTTGGCATAATACTGTGTTAAACACTTCAAAGGTGAAGTGGGAATTTCCTATAATTCGATAGAGGTGATACTTCACACTCTTTATTCCTACCTCATGGAGGCCGAATTGATGGGGGTTGCGGGGAACACCCATCTTGAAAGTTATGGAGTTTTGAGTACAGAATTCCTTAATTTGTTCCGAATTATTTTGATTTAAGAAAAAATCATAGAATTCGCGCATTTCATTTTTTGCCCCATGGAAATTTGTGGCATTGTCGCTCCAAATAATACTGGGCGTGGATCTTCTGGCAATAAACCTTTTCAGAGTAAGAATATAGGCTTCTGCGCTTAATCCTGTGACGAGTTCGATATGAACACATTTAGTGCTCATGCAAATGAAATAGGCTACGTATGCTTTGTAAAGCGGTGCCTTCCTCAAATGTGAGGACTTAATTAAGAAGAACCCCCCATAGTCCACTGAGACGACTTGGAAGGGTCTAGTGGGGAGTACACGATCGGGATGCATATCTGCCATCTGTTGAACAGAATTGGGTGTCATGAATCGGAAACAGTTTACACACTTACGAATTAAGCGTTTAATCTGTCTTAATCCGTCAATTGGCCAGTACTTCATTTTGACATACGAAAGTACTGTTTGCGCGCCTGAATGTAATAACTTATGATGAGCTTGAGTCAAGATTAGTTCTACAACTCGACATTTAGAAGGAAGTAGAATGGGGTGTTTTTGATTATACGATATGGGGGCGTGTCGGAGACGTCCTCCCACACGAATCAGCCCATCATTATGTTGTAGGAAGGGGTTGAGTTTACGAATGGCTTTATTGGTCACGAGTTTAGCATTTTTCAATTCAAGAATCTCTTTTTTAAAATAGATACTTTGGATATACCTGATGATCGCGTGATCAGCGATCTCCATTTCGGGTGGCGTCAATATATCCGTATCTCGTGGGGAGTTATTCATTTTCTTTTTAATATTACTGATGAATCTAAAAAGATAAGCGACAATTCTTTGAATTTTACGAAAAGAAGAAGATTTAGCGAATAGATTTTCAAAGGTGTCGTTGAGTTCGTGATTTGTTGCTATGTTTGAGACAACTGACTTCCTTAATTCAGGAAGATCATCCTCAAGATGAGGAATTTGATGAAGAGAAAAATCGATGGGATTGTCTCTAATAAAGCTAGGTCCGCATAACCAGTCTTCGGTGGTCTGGGGATTATCAAAGACATTTATCCCTCTGGAAGAGGGGTCAGCGATGTTTTCGTGACTTCTGACGAAATAGAAATCACAAGGAAAAGTTTCCAACAAGGAATTGACCTTTTGAATTCTGTTTTGTACAAAAATGTTCCAAATGTGTTTTTTAGAAAGTATCCAAGACAAGGCAATTGTAGAGTCAGCAAAGAGATGAGATGAAGATATACTCAAATTTTTCTTGAAGATGTGAAAAAGTCTATGAGCCAGAGTGACTCCCAACACTATTCCACAAAGTTCCAATTTGGGGATAGTGAGTTTATTTTTTAGCGGAGAAATTTTGTTTTTAGAAGCGATAAGCCGCGACGATACAGAAAAGTCTGAGTATGTCGCTTTGAGATACACACAAGTGCTGTATATTTTTTCCGATGCGTCGGTGAAAATAATTAATTGAACATCAACAACTTTCTTTTGTAAAAGTAAGCATCGAGGTACCTTGACCTCTTCTATAGTTTTGAATGTCGATAAGAGGTTTTGCCAATTTTTCATAATGATGGGTGAGTCAATGGGTTGATCCCAGTCCAATTTCTGGGACCATATTTCCTGTATCAAGAGCTTAGCGTTCACAAGGACAGGGGATAACCATCCTAGCGGGTCATACAAAGTAGCAATGTAGGAGAGAATAGTACGTTTAGTAACAACATTAGCCAATTTGAAGATAGGAGTTTTAAACGAAAAGTGGTCGTGTTCTGAATCCCAGAATATGCCTAAGACTTTATCAGATCCCGTGAAGTTAAGACTGACTTCAGAGACGGGATTTAAATTGTGTTGAGACAGAAATTCTGAAGAACTGCAGTTCCACTTGTGGAGGAGGAAACCATGGGTTTCTAGCAAAGAAGTTAATTGTTCGAAAAGACAATTTAATTCATGAAGACTGTCAGCACCGCTGATCAGGTCATCCATATAGATAGATTCTTGCAGAACACTAGTAGCAAGTTCGTGGGTATGTTTGTTGTTGTCAGCGATGTGCTTGATAACTCTTTGAGCGATAAATGGGCTACTTGGGAGCCCGAAGGGTAATCTTTGAAATTGATAGCACCGTAAAGGCTGCTGAACATTGTCCCTAAAGAGAAAATTTAACAGAAATGTTTCAGTGGGACAAATGGCGATTTGTAGGAACATAGCCTTGATGTCGCCTACTAGTGCGAATTTAAACTGACGAAACTTAGCGAGAATGTCAAAAAGTTCATGTTGGACGACATAACCTTTGTCTATGACGTCACTGAGGGAGATTCCCGTAGACGATTTATTGTTTGGATCGAAAACTATACGAGTGGAAGTAGTAGAGTTGGATTTGAAAACGGGAAAGTGAGGGAGAAAGTAATTAGGTTTACCTGAGTCATTTAGCATTTTTAACGGCACTTGAATTATTTGTCCGTTATTGAGATATTCCGATATAATGTCCTGATACTTTTCCAATAAATCAGGGTTGAGTTGAAAACGTTTCTCGAGACTTAGAAAACGTCTTTTTGCCGAGAGAAACGAATTTCCCATGTCTATATCTTCGATAGGGAGTTTGAGATTGAGTGTGGACTCATATCGTCCATTGGGGAGAACATTAACATGTTTTACAAAATTAATTTCAGCGGGGTGATCATTAACGAGATCGGTGTTCTGAGGAGCGGCTTCTTCCAGCTCCCAGAATTTTTGTAAATGATCGAATAGTTCCTCGTTGGACACTACCGGCTCATTTACGGCGGAAGGAGTGTTATGAGAACAACAAGTAACGAGAGAGTTTGAATAAAATTCCAAAGCCTTTTTAGTATTTTTCGACTTAAGAGCAAAGTCTGGAACTGACCCTGATATCGTGTACCCGAGTAGAGTGCGTTGAAGAACGGGAAGACCTTTTCCCAAACGAATTATTTCAGGTTGAATGATATCGTTATACAGGTCTGCACCGAGCAGGATACCAATTGGGGATGTTACATGGAACATCGGATCACCTAATGGTATCTCTGAGGGTATGTTTAGTTTGCTCGCCGAAATAGAAATTTGAGGAAGCGGATTTGTTATCTTTGGGAGTACAGAGCACGAGATGTCAAAAGGAACGTCGTTAGCGACAGCGAAAATTGTTGTATCTACAATAGATTGAGACGAGGATGAGGTGGAGTTAATTCCGTTGACCCGTAATTTTCCATCTCTAGTGGTGAGTGACAGTTCCTTTACGAGGTCAGCACTAATAAATGAAACCTGTGAGGCCGAGTCTAAAAGTGCCTTTGCGAAGACCCTCTTGCCGCTAGGAGCGACAAGATAGACCTGGAGTGTGCTTAGTAACACCAAATGATTATCAAGCGAGGCTGCAGATAGAGCCATTGAATGTGGAGTCGAATTTTGAAGATTAACTTCCGTTTCAGGAGCTCTAACATGTGAGGGCCCCTGTTGTGAATTACCCTGTATATGGGAGTTATTTGAGATAGCGGTTTTATTATGATTATTTGAGTTGTGTTGGCCAACAGCCGCGGAAGGGTTACTATGACCCGTTTTGTCGAAATGGAGCAACGTGTGATGACGAAATTTACAAACTATGCAAGAGAATTTGGATTTACACTGATCGAGCATGTGAGACCCAAGACAATTAATACAAAATTTATTTTGTTTGACAAAACTAAAACGTTCTTTAGAATTCAACTGCTTGAACTGAGGACAAGAGTAGATCGAGTGAGAGTCGTTGCAATAGGAACATTTCTTAGGACCTAAGCGAGGCGAAAGGTTACTGGTAGAAGTGTCTGAGGCTAGGTGTAAAGAGTGTCTGGAAGTAGTAGTCGATTTTGGTTTTGATTGAGATTGAATATTCTCAAGATGAACAACGCGTGTCTCGATTTCCCCTAGAAAATGGACAAAATCAGGGGTAGCTTGGCTACCACCGGATTGGAACTCAAGAGCCCTAATGGTAGGTGCGTCGAGTTTCTGAGTAGCGATATGTATGAGAAGTAAATGCAAGAGATCTGAAGGGGGCCTATTCAAGTTCAATAGGGCCTTGAAATTATTTGACATGACCGTATGAAAATTTCTTAATTGTGAGTGATTTGCGTTTCCAGAAATAGGAGGCGCATCAAGAATTTGAGAGATGAGAGTTTTGATAAGCGATTTAGAGTTGGCGTACCTTTGTGTCAGGTTATCCCGGGCTATTTTGTAATTGTCACCTGTGAGTGGGATATGCTCGAGAAGCGTCAAAGGCTCGGAAGTTAGAAAACTTTTGAGGTAAATGAGTTTTTCCAGATCACTTAATGTAGTATCAGATCCTATTATTGTATCAAAGGTCTCAATGAATGAATTGTATTCAGTAACTAAGCCACTAAATGGTTTTAACTGAATACGAGGGAGGTTTACTGTTCGTTGCCTAGCCATAGACTGTGAGGTTAGAGAAGAATTAGGGTCAAATTGGAGGGAGGGGGTAGCAGTCACATTAGAACTTTCAATGACCTCTAACCTTTCTTCCAATAGAGAAATTGTATCCAAATATTTATCAAAAACCACAGAGGAATCAGTAGAGGGGGTAGGTTCCTCGGGGATCGTCTCCAGCACATTTTGAGCATCGCGGAAAAGTCCGTAAGAATGTTTGAGTTGTGAAATTATTTCACGAATTTTATATTTGTTTAGAGAATTAAGAGTTGTGGGAACCGAATCAGCCAACTTGGTTATATCAAGTTTTGCGGTGAGCCTCTGTCGGTTATATTTTGATCGGTCAGCCATGTTGCGAGAATGTGAGATTAGATAGATTATTTGCAAATGTCTAAACCTATAAATCGATGCGAAAATGAGAGAATATGTACAATATATTATATATTACACGTTTAATAGTGTGAGATTGGCTTAATAGTATCACCCTGTATGAGCGCAGATTAGTATATGAAATGCAAAACTATAAAATTTCAAAATATATGCAATTTTCCAAAATGGGTATTTTTCAGCAAGTGTGAGACACCCTTAACAAGTATTTAAATTAATTAAATTGAAGGAAAAAACAATTATTTATTTTCTATAGTTTTCTAGAAGTGTAAAATGAGCTTAAGCGAAGCTAAATGTAGCAAAAACTTACAATTTATGCAAGAAAACAAAATTATTTTTAATAATTTTTGTAACCTGTGAACCAGGCTTAATCGGATTCAAAATTATAAATTTAATTTAAATCAAAAGGTTGAACAAACAATGTTAAAATTATAACACCCGTACTATCAGCCAAGAAATGAGTACACTTTTTGTATACTATAAACAGAAAAATATATTTACGAAAATAAAATAATGTAATATATGCAAATATTTTTTCATACAAACAAAACGACTCCTTTATTTGAACAAAGCAAGTAGTTTCTGAAATTGCACGTGTAGACCGGGCTTAACAACCTACCAGCTATTGTAGAGACGTGCTGGGTTAAATACTGAGAATTTGAGTGCAGAAAGAGAGGAATATTTTATTTTTGTGCCGGGGCGGCGTGGCTTGGAAATTTCCAAATGCAACAGAAAGACACTATAAATGAAAAACCGTTATTCTCAGAATAGAGATTATCAAAATATGCAAATACGAAGGACCTTGAGGATTTAATTAATAAATAATTAATATGATACGGCTCGATGGAACAGAAATGTTTAGGCAATACGTAAAGTATCCTTAACAATAGTAACCTATACTTATTGTACGGTTATAGAGTATATTCCCATAGGTAAGCTGGTTAAGAGTAGATAACGATTTTTCATATGTAATTTAAAGTATTATCTGCATAAATGGCACAAAGAATATTTGCTACGAGAGGTATATGGTTCAAAATGCATACAGTATCACGACTAATAAGTTATGTTCACATACATGTAGAGTACTTACAGTTTTATTCCTTGATGACGTGTCACATCAGAGCTCTGATTGAATTCCATAATCCATTTGGTTCATTTGTAAGGCACTCACTAATACGCTAAATAAATCATCGTCGATAATACTGAGCAGATTGAATTATCTGAGCGGTATAAAACGATAGCAAAAAAAAAAGCCGGTAAAATGCGGCCTTTTTACGAATAGCGGGAGCGTCGATAGATTAGAGATGATTCTCGTTAGGAAGCTTTTGACGATCTGCCCCGGCGAGGGGTTCAAATGCGAGTCTCAACAATAACCTGGAGTTTCCAGAAAGGTTACATAAATACTACTTGAATTTTAAGTAATCAGTAGTACAGGGGCGTAACTAATTATTTTAGTGAGCCGTGTATAATATATTTATTGTACAGTTAGTACCCCGTATTTGTTTCCGCACTGTACAAAAAAAAACAAATTATGTGTACACTGTACAAATATATCACTATTCTTCAAGTTCAAAAGGATTGTTATTTTTCTACATAAAATGTTGTATTATGACATTCTGTATTTTTTTATAAAGAATTCTGACTACAACATGTTATACGCATCTTATTTATATGTTTTGTTAGAATAATCTATTAAAACATCCCTAATTGATGTCGCTACTGCGACAGTGTCCGTTAGGCAGAATTATTTTTATAATGAAATATGCTTCAATAGACAGCTGAAAAATGATGCGTGAACTCTTCGCGAACAATGACGATATGATGGCCGAAATGAGAGAACTGCATAAAGAACAAAGAGATAAACTGGCTTGTTTTAGAGAATTGAAACAGATAAATTTAAAACTAGAAAAGAGACTAAATGAGGCAAATAAGAGAATCGAACAGATCGAGAAAGACAAAAGAAAGAGAAATATAATTATTAAAAGCTTAGATTTAAAAACAAATAATGGGAGAGATACTAAAGATAAACTGGAGCAATTTATGGAAACAAATCTTCACCTCAACAGTAAATTGAAAGAAGGTAGCAAAATAGGCGACAAAATGTTCCTCGCTGAAATGGAAAACGTTACGGATAAGGTGAGTGTGATGAAAACAAAAGCAAAATACAAAAATAGAGTAGGACAGACCATAGATATAGAGTCAGACATAACAAAAATGGAGACAGGAATACAGGCTGCTATCAGAAAAATAGCAAGGGAAGAAAAAGAGAATGGAAAGAAGACGCAAATAGGTTATATGAAACTGAAAGCTGATAGAAATGAGTTAAAGTGAAATAAAGATTAAGGTATTTTTGACGACATGGGCAATGCATATAATAGAAAAGATACAAAAAACTAAAGTAAACACCGCAGTGTCAGCAAAAAAAGACGAAAAAGGCAAAGAATAAGGACACGAATATGAAAACCAAGAGCCAAATATAAGCAAAAAAGATAATGATAATAAGGAGCAAACAAAAAGAGGATATAAATTAAGGGAAACCAACTAAAATTAGCCACGTGGAATGTTATCAGTATTTATGAGGAGGGAGGAGTAAAAAACTTAGTCAGAATCTTGAATCAATACGAACTGAACTTTCTTGGAGACCAAGCTTAAGACAACCTTAAGACAAGCTTAAGACAACCGGAATATCAAAAGTTGATTAAGAAATCTTGTTTAATAGTGAGTGGTAAAGTAAATAGGCTGCTGGATGCGGGGTTTTTAATAAAAAGAAGTGTTAAGGGAAGTGTAGTAGACTTTAAATAAATCTCGGAAAGGATCTATTGTTTGAGTTCGAGAGGAAAGTACCGTAACATATCTATAGTCAACGTATATGCGCCGAGCGAAGATGAAGACACCGATATAAAAATGGATTTTTACCAACAATTAAAAGACCTCTTAAGTAAAATAAAGTAAGGAAAGTAAACACAAATCTTCAAGTGAAAACGGCATGCTATTAATAAATTTTGCAATAGCACAAAATATGAAAATTATGAGTACACATTTTGACAGAAAAGACATCTATAAAACAACATGGATCTCCCCGGATGGTAACACGGCAATCAAATAGACCACGTTTTAATTGAAAATAAACACGCCAATATAGTCACGAATGTTAGAAGTTTAAGAGGGACCGACAGCAATACGGACCATTTTATGGTGGTAACGACTATAAAATAAGAAATCCCAAAGGAACCTAAGCAGAAACTAAATGCAGCCAAGCGATTTGATGTAAAAAAAAGGTAAAAGATGAAAACATCAAAAACGTGTTAAAACGAGAAATAACAAAAGGATTGGAAGACACAACTCCAAATGAAGATACTGACCAAGAATGGACACAAATAGAAAAGGTAAAAACGTAAGCAACAGAAAAGACAGTAGGAAAAATAAACAAAGCAAAAAGTAAAGATTGGTTCAATACAGAATGAAAAAGGAATTTAGACGCGAGAAGAAAAGCTAAAATACAAGTGGATATATTAAATAGGTACAATAGAAACGAGGAATAGTTATGAAGCAGCAAAGAAGAAAGCAAAACTAACCTTCAGAAGGAAAAAACGAGAATATTGGGAAATTAATTTCCAACTAGTTTAAGAGATCAAGAATTTTTACCAAGAATTCAAGTCAATAAAGCTACAGGTCCCGGAATCGCATGCTTCTATAGCAGTAAAGTGCACGCTAATAGACGACTTACCAATAAAACTAGAGAGGTGGACAGAATACTTTGAGGAACTTGAAGAAAAAGGGGCCGAAATCAACCAGCCATTAAATTAGGTGATAGAGGAAATAATATCCTAGCCTAAAATTAACAAGAGTCCAGAAGAAAACGGTATAACACCAGAGATATTCAAGAAAAATGGACAGCTATTACTAAAACGACTTATCAACCTAATAAAACGAATTTGTAACAATGAGACATTACCACAAGGCTGGAAAAATGCATCCGTATGCCCCATCGATAAGAAAGAAAATAAAAGACCAAAATGCCAAAATTATAGAGGAAATGCTCTATTAGGTATAGTATATAAGATATTGGCTCTATAAATAAAAAACCGAATATCAAAGAAGAGGTTTGAAAAACCGTTTAAAAGAGGTAGATCTACAATTGATCAGATTTTTACCATTTACATGATACAAATTTTATTTCACACGTTAATTTCAAAATATGCAATATTTTTGTCCGTGAATATATAAATAAAAAAAGAGAGTACCAAAGAGAGAGAAAGTAGAGTATGAGTGCTTGTAGGATAGAGACTATTAAGTTTAAGTTAATCTTATGTAATCAAATGAATTAATCCTAAATTGGTACCAGGAAATACACCTCAAAATATGGACAATAACTTTATTAAACAGCCTTAAGCATTAAATAAGTAAAATTATATGTCAAAATTAGTAATAAGCCTGAAGATATTAAAAACGAAGATGAGATAACCTGAAGCTGAGATATCATGAAAATTTTAGCATGCATTTGTAAGTAGGAAGTTTTAATTCCTAACAATTTTGTACTTTTTGAAGAGGAACTCCCTTCTGGAGATCGAAACATCAAATAAAATGTGTTAATAAATGGATTTTGGCTTATGTGCAACATTGAGTCTAAAAAAATTCAAAACTATTATTACAATCATTACAATGATTTTCTTTTTAGATATTTAAGGTCGTGCTGAAGATGGCTTCGCAATTTAGGAACTGAGGTATGCCTAAGCTCTTCATGTTCGTGGATTGCGTTGGACATCTCGGATGAAGACGGATACTCTCCTGTCTTATAATAATTTGTAAACTGTTGTCTTACAATATCCTTTACGGGAGTGGTCCAACCTTTATTGGGACCTAAAAACGTCAAAATATAATTAATATAAATCTGAATTCTTATTGAAATGATGAGGAAGACAAGTAGTATTACATGATTCGAAAGTTAACCAAAGAATACGAAAATTTGCGACTCAGGGTCAATATAAAAAAAAACATAATATCTTAGAATAGAGGACAAAGAAAGAGATAAACAACTCTCAATTGGAGATATAAAAAAATGCGAAGAATTTAATTACCTAGGGGCAGTCATAGCGAAGGAAGGAACATCGAAACGGGACATCCAGTAGAAACTACAACAGGGCCGAAATGTGGTACAAACACTAATTTCGTTATTTTGATCTTCTAAAATTAGTTTACAAACCAAAATGACAATCTATAAGTCGGTTATAAAACAAAGTTTGACGTACGGATTTGATTGTTGGCAAATGACAATGAAAGAGAAGACAAAAATGAGAGTAGTAGAAAATTGACTAAATAAGAAGAGCGTGTCGGATATCCGGACTTGACCTCATACCAAATGAAGAAGTAAGAAGAAAAAAGGAAGGATTTACAATGGGTCTATTGAATAAAAAGAAGTATTTGCTTTTACTTATAAGTATTTAAGTATTTACTTAATACTAATTGAATAAAGTCATTTCTTTAATGCTCTATTCAATTACCGTTAAGTAAATACTTAAATACGAGGAAGTAAAAGCAAATACTTATTTTTATTCAATAGACCCAATACCGTGTAGATAGAATAGATTCCAAACAACTTTTATGTTTCAGTTTAGACAGATATGCGAATGAATCGATGTCTAAATGCGAATGATGAGCGATATCCAAAACATGACTTAAAGTATGTTTCGTAGAAAAGAAGAAGGAGAGGAAGACCAGCATTGGAATGGACAGAAAGAATCAGATTAATGGTGAGGGATAGAGCCATAAATGAGGAAGAATTGACCGAAAAAGGTGGAGATCGAAATGCGGGATGCGGCAGAGGCTGTAAGACCCCTGTAGATATACAGGGTGTTTGGTAAAAAGTGCGCCATAGCTTAACCTTAGATTCTTAAGCTTAAAATAGGTCGATTTAAGCTAACTTACTTAAGTACGAAAGTTGATAATATCCGAAATACAGGGTGTCAAGATTAAACTTTTATTTTATTTATTCTTGAATATTTCCTGACAGGCATGAGATGACAACACAAAATTTGGTAAGCGGGGGTTTTTTGGGGGGTGAGAAATCTAAATTCGCCACCAAAAATGATGTATTACCCAGAGGGCGCCACATACGTCTTTCAGCGCTCATTTAATACGTTCAATTTTTTTATCCCCCACTCTATATACTTTTTGAATAAAAACTTTTATTCTCTTAATATTTTTGCTTAAAAAAGGTATACTACATTTATATCGCTATATTCAACTGTTTTCGAGATAAACGCATTTTAAATCTGCGATACAACATAATTTTTTGCATAATATCATTGTAGTTACGCCAGAAAAATAAACTTGAAACCATTCATAGTAATTGTGCCAGTTCTTATATTTATGTCATTGCATCGCAAATTCTATTTGAAGAAATTTGCGATACATTGGAAATTTTTTGGTTTTAAGTTATTTTTCGGGTGTAATATTATGTATGTAATATTATGCAAAAAATTATGTTGCCTTGCAGATTTTAAATGCGTTTATCTCAAAACGGTTGAGTTTAGCGAGATGAATGTAGTATACCTTTTTTTAAGTAAAAATATTAAGAGAATATATTTTTGATTCAAAAGGTATGTAGAGTGGGTAATAAAAAAATTGAACGTATTAAATGAGCTCTGAAAGGCATATGTGGCGCCCTCAGGGGAATACATCTATTTTGGCGGTGAATTTAGATTTCTTATCCCAAAAAACACCCGTTGACCAAATTTTGTGTTATTATCCCATGCTTGTTAATAAATATTCATGAATAAATAAAATAAAAGTTTAACTTTGACACCCTTTATTTCGGTTATTATCAACTTTCGTACTAAGGTAAGTAAGCTTAAATCAACATATTTTAATCTCAGGAATCTAAAGTTAAGCTATGGCCCATTCTTTTCCAAACACCCTGTATATACAGTGCGTCCATAAAGTGACGCATACATTCATTATTAGCTAAATAATCAACATTCTTAGAAATTCCCGAAACAGGTCGATTCTTATTTTTAAATTACGATTTTTTGGCATATATATCATACTAGTGACCAGGCACGGATCTAGAAATTCGTAATAGGGGGGTCAAGACTTACTTACTGATCGTTTGAAAATAAGAGTTGGCAGAAAAAAATAATAAATAATAGAAAAATTCTTATAGACTAAATACAATAGCGGGATCCATAGCCCCGTTGACCCCCCTCTGTATCCGCGCCTGCTAGTGACGTCCTCTATCTGGGCGTGATGACGCAATAGATGTTTTTGTTAAATTAGAATAGGGGCCATCTTATAGATCATTTCAAAGTGTTTTCAATTCTCTATTCAGTAATGTAAATATTAATAATAATAATGTACATATATTATTCAAAGCTCAACACAGAGCATAGGATATGCGGATGACCTAGGACTGGTAGCACGAGATAAAAAAAGACTAGAAGAGGCACTTTTAACCCTTGCAAGAGAAGCAAAGACGAGAGGATTAATAATCAATCAGAATAAAACAAAATACCTTATAAGCACAAGAGACAATGTAAACAGAATAACAGAAATAAAGATAGGTGAAAATACTTTCCAGAGAGTACATTACTTCAAACACCTGGGGGTGATGGTGGACGGCAAAAACGGAAGGAGTATAGAGATAAACGAAAGAATTAAAGCAGGTTATAGAGTATATTGGAAATATCACCGACTACTCAAGGACAAAAACCTGAGCAAAAAAAAACAAAATCAAAAATATATACAGCAGCAATTAGACCAGTGATAGCCTATGGAGCAGAAGTAATGTGCCTTACGAAAAAAATACGAAGAAAAGTTAAGAATAATTGAGAGAAAAATTTTGAGAAGAATACATGGCCCAGTGAAGACAGAAACAGGGGAATATAGAAAGCTGATGAACCATGAAATAATAAGTATAACTGAAGGAGAAGATATAGTAAAATTCATTAAAGCACAAAAAGATGGTTTGGACACACACAAAGAAGAGGGGTAGAAGAACTGATCAGGAAGATAATGAACTGGAGACCAGTAACAAACAGACCAAGAGGAAGACCAAAAATAAGATGGGAAGATCAGCTGCTAGACGATATATCAAAGATGGAAATTGCAAACTGGAGAGAAAAGATTCAGGACCATAGTGAGTGGAAGAAGATAGTGGAGAAGGCAAAAAATCATCACAACCTATGAACGATGACCTAAAGGAAACTGCGGACTAATCTACCGCGTGAAATGGATTAAAAGAGCTCATAGTATTTGAGCGACCTATACTCTAACAAGAGTGAACGGTCCATATATATAATGTACATATATAATTTATTTAATTCTAAATATATTTTACTGCTGCCAGAAAGCAGAAAAAAAAATTTATTTGAAAAATAAACATTGATTTTCGCTTAAACGAAGTGTTCAAACTGCCAAGAGGCAGGTGAGTAGCAGTTTTAACATTGAATGTAAGTGAAAAACAATATTTATTTGTCAAATAACCATTTTTTTCTTGTTTTATGACAACAGTGAAACGAATTTCAAATTAAATAAATTACATGCGTTCTTCTTTTTGTTTCAATTATTTTAATTAAAAAAAATTGTTTTAGACACCCTGTATTAATGATTATGTTAATGTTTATAATATTGAATAAGGAATTGAATACCCTTTCAAATGAGCTACCCTTTCAAACATCGATTACCTCATCATGCCCAGATGGATGACATCACGAGTATGATATATATGCCAAAAAATCTTTTTGAAAATAAAAATCGGCCTGTTTCGGAAAGTTCTAATAATGTTGTTTATTTAGCTAATAATTAATGTATGCGTTACTTTATGGACGCACTGCATTATAATAATTATTCAACTGAAATCTATATACTTACTTCCAGATTTTCTTTTCTCGCGTA
The DNA here is from genome assembly GCF_917563875.1 of Diabrotica virgifera virgifera. Classification (NCBI taxonomy): domain Eukaryota; kingdom Metazoa; phylum Arthropoda; class Insecta; order Coleoptera; family Chrysomelidae; genus Diabrotica; species Diabrotica virgifera. Next base: position 175,961,240 of record NC_065443.1, read on the forward strand.
TGATCCATGCTCTAATTTGCTGCGGAGCTCTGTCTTTTAAGTGAGGATTTCCAGATGCAAACTCTTGGCAAGTTTCAAGTGTTGGTAGTACATTGTCGTTAGATTGTAAAAAGTTGTTAAATGTTTCTCTTATTGATTTTCTTTCCGGAGTTGTCCAAGTCCGTTTCCTCGTTTGTCTGCGAAACCGAATATTCTTATTAATGCCCTTCTGTGGTTTTCTGCTGCTTTGAACATGGTAGTCTTCATCTTCGTTAATTGTTGATAAGTTAGGTTCCAAAATAGTAGCAGAATCACTATCATCATCGCTAATTCTATCAAGCATATGGTTATTTACAGGAGTACTACACGCCCTTGAGAGATGGTCTACATTATCTCTTTGTAATGCAATAACAGTGTCCGTACTTTTCACACCCAACGCATCGTCTAGCATCTTGACCATCCTAATATCCTGGAGCACAGGTTTCTGGCGATAAATTTTATTGTGAATTGATAAAGCATGGCCCATAAAATCGCTTAAACTAGCCTGGTCCGCTGCTTCATATGTACATGTTACTGTAGCTAAATGTTTTCGAAGTGTTGTTGCAGATAAATTTTTGTTATTTAATCCTTCACTAATACAAAAGTCAGCAAGAGCCTTTCCTCCTCTAAAGTAATGCTCAATTCCCAGAGGGGATGCAAATACATAAGGATTATTATTATTTACACCAGCTTCTGTTCGGTACTTTAAAATTAGTTCAATTGATTCCATATCTAATTTAGAAACTACACTGATGCGGGAGAGTTTAATTTGCCCCTTGTAATAAATCTGCCATAATTTTGTGCATATATTTTTTCAGTCTCATCTAACTGTCGAACCGAAGTTTCGTCAATTATTTGCAAATTTCGATATTCAATTATCTGTGCCTTTTCAACATCTCCGGGACGTTTCCTGTTGTAAACCATTAACTTTACTAACATTAACTTAGTTAATTCTACCCATGTATTCTTAGTAAATTTCAATTTTATTTTATTCGCCAAAGATGCAATTTTCTCTTCCAACTTAGTAAACAGAAGCCTAACATCATGTGTAAATGGCAACATTACCTTTTGAGTTCTTTGTATCTGAGTCCTATTGGCTATAGCAACTTTATTAATAAGGGAATTAGAAGTAGTCCGTAAAAGTTTTAAGAATCTTTGTACATTTTGTTCAAGAACTATATCTTTTCTTTTAATCGCCTCTGTTTCCAGCACATCGCCTAACTGTGAAAAAAGAGTTACAGAACTAGGTCCAAAACTGGGAACGGAAAATTTTCCATTTGTAAACCCTGCTATTCTATGCACAGCTTGAATAAAAAAATCAAAATGTTGTGGATCAAAAATAGATTGGGTGTCACTTATAGTATTGCTTATTTTTTTCATTTCTGTTAGAACTCGCGAAATCAGTTAAATACCAATATAATTTATGGTAGATAGATCTGTAAAATTTTACTATTTTTTGTTCTCAAAAATTATAATGCAATTGTTTTATTATAACTAAACACGGTTAACACGATAACTAACAAGGGTTATTTTATCGGGTAACTTTTTTGTCTTTAACTTGTAACCAGTTTTGACACTGGATTTTTAAATTGTGAGGTATTCTACTACTAATATGTACTCTTTATTTAAGTCCGTAGGACGCACCATTTTATAGAAAAATCGATTTGATAATTTTATGTTTTTTGAATTTGAAACAAATTTGAAAATAAATTTCAAAATAAAACGGTGTTTTTTATCGACTAAAAAGCAAGAATAACTTATAGTACTAGAATACCTCATTATTATTTAATCTATTTTCAAAAATGCTTAAAAATTAAATACAAAAAATAAAATACCAAGTTATGCGATAAAATAACCGTTGACCTGCCCAAAACGGACGCCTATGACCGGTACTAGAAATTCGCATTTAATAAAATCGATTCATTTCTGGAAGATTAAACGATTTTTCTCTAGAAGACAAATGGGCGTACCCCGGTCTCTCGTGTCTATGGGACCGTTCAAATATTACGTAACGCAGGTTGGGGGGGATCGGGGGGCAAAAATCTTCAAAAATTGCGATACGCAATAGTTAAACTCCCATAAGAGTGCGTTACGTGGGGGGGGGGGGGTTAAAAATCTTCAAAAATCGCGTTACGTAATACTTGAACGCTCCCTATGGCCAAACAACAAGTTTTCGAAAAATTGTCGCATTATTGTCAATCCACCTCTCCCCCCAACCTGCGTTACGTTAAAACATTAATGACAATTAATGTTTTACAACTTGTCACAGAGAACAACAAGAAATAGGTTTAGCAAATAATACTATTTATTATCTCCAGATTTAGCCATACGGCTCACACTTCCTCTAAGGGGAAAATTGACTCATCCCAGATACCTAGGCTATCAAAAGAATTAAGCTCTGGTGGGACTCTTTCCATGTTATCGAGCCCTACTAGGTGACTTGGAATGCAGGTGTATCTCCCAAAAATTTTCTTACACTTCTGGCCGTCGCGAGTAGTACTTACAGCTTTCTGCATGGTCTTATAAAGATGTTCATTACTGCTAAAAATTTCATCACGTAAACCGAATTTTTTGTAATAACAATGGAACAAGCATGGTGCAAACTTAAGATTGACAACCCAATGACGGAACAAGTATTGAAATTTAATAATAATAATAATAACATATACTGGGATCGGACTGTGCTCACAGGCCAACGAGTGGCACATAATAGACCGGATCTCATACTAGTTAATAAACTTACTAGGCAAACAACATTAATAGATGTGGCGATACCTAACTAGAATAATCTGAAAAAATCGCAAAGTATAGAAATCTCGAAATAAAAATAAGGGGCCGTTCAAGAATTACGTAACGCAGGTTGGGGGAGGGGGGTCAAAAATCTTCAAAAATTACGTTACGCACTACTTGAACGCCCCATTGCGGTGCGTTACATAGGGGGTTGGGGGTCAAAAACCGTGTTACGTAATACTTGAACGCCCCCTATTGGAGAATGGAAAGTACCCAGACAATATATATTGTTCTTCCTACTATTAGAGTTATTCCGAAGAACCTCATAGAAAACATTAAAAAGCTGGGTCTAAATGAATATCTTTTTACAAGACCCTGCAGAAAAGTAGGTAGGTACTACTCGCGACGGCCAGAAGTGTACGAAAATTTTTGGGAGACACAACTGCATACCAAGTCACATAGGGCTCGATAACATGGAAAGAGTCCCATCAGAGCTCAATTCTTTTGATACCCTAGGTATCTGGGATGAGTCAATTTTTCCCTTAGAGAGAGTGTGAGCCGTATGGTTAAATCTGGATAATAATATCTGGGAATAAACTTATCTAGCGACATTGATTGACGATGAAGTAAAGGAACAAGTGGAAAATGCAAGCAGAGTATATTAATAACATATGATGAAGCATACACTCAAAAGCAGACACAAAATACGATTACTTGTACAATACTATATAGGGTGAGGCAGATAACTGGTCTATTAGAAATATCTCTAGAACTAAAGGCAACAATATCATGAAAATTGGAATAAAGGGGTTTTGAGGGATGATCTATTAAATGAAATGATTTTCATCTCTTTGCAACTTCCGGTTATACCGGAACTTGGTTTTTTTAAATGGGACACCCTGTATATTTTTACATTTTTGGACTCTCCTTAATATCTTCTTTCTTAAAATATGAGATTTTGTAATATTATACAGGGTATTTTAAAAGATATTTACGTTTTTTTATTAATTTCGTAGCAACATTCACACCCTGTAGAATTGTAATAGTTTGACATTAAAAACTCTGTTTATGATCAAGTGATTTTTAATATAGTCTATTATTGTTAAGAATTATTAGTATAGCTAATTTTGAAATTTTAGTATACAGTGTTGGTCGAAACTCGGAATGAATATTTTCTGAGTTTTCTTAAATAGAACACCCTATATTTTAGTATTGTAATTAAATGATATTTCATTGTACTTTTTTATTTTATAAGTATTCCCTATACCTAACTGCTTTATTTTGTGAGTTATTGGTGATTCAAGCTAAACATTAATTGCAACAAAAAATACGTAAAATTTTATTAGGTTGGCCGTGAAAATATTCAATCACAAATAATTTTTCAGAAATAAATACATATTAATTCAGACTGATCCTTAAAATTACCAATAATGGTTTAGCTATCAAAATACCTACGTAGTTAAGATTGTTGGTGCGACTAACAATTAAGCACAAATTAAAGCAGTTAGGTATAGGGAATGCTTAAGAAATGAAAAAGTACCATAAAATATCATTTCATTACAATATTAAAATACAGGGTGTTCCATTTAAGAAAACTCAGAAAATACTCATTCCGAGTTTCGACCAACTAAAATTAAAACTTTAGCTATACTAATGATTCTTAACAATAGTAGACTATATTAAAAATCATTTGAACGTAAGTAGAGTTTTAGTTGTCAAACTACTACAATTCTACAGGGTGTGAATATTGCTACGAAATGAATAAAAAAACGTAATTATCTTTTAAAATACCCTATATAACATTACAAATTCTGATATTTTAAGAAAGAAGACATCGAAGAGAATCCAAAAATGTAAAAATATACAGGGTGCCCCATTTAAAAAAACGAAGTTATAAGCAACTTCCGGTATAACCGGAAGTTGCAAAGAGATGAAAATATTTTCATTTAAGAGATCATCCTTCAAAACCCCTGTATTCCAATTTTCATGATTCTGTTGCCTTTAGTTCTCGAGATATTTCTAATAGGCCAGTTATCTGCCTCACCCTGTATAGTCTGACCTCTCATGACATAGGTATACCAAAGAAACAAGCACCACCAAAATTTATTTGGAGATAAACGATATGATAAACTTGATAAACTTGGAGACTAAATTTGAAAACAAATGATAAACAAAGAAAAATAATAATAATAACAAAGAGTAACTTTAAAATATACCAGTAGATAGAATAAAGAGTAAAGAGATCAGACTTCTATGAAGAACAAAGATAATTAATGAATATTATGTACAAGAAAGGAAAAGAAAGTGTAGGAGCCATTATGAGCGAAGTGACAGGAAAATGGATATTAGATTTGAAGAAAATATAGATATAGAAGATAAAGAGATCGAATGATAAAATTCCATCAGAGTACGATCCAATGTCGAAAAAACAAGCAATTTGTCTATACAAAAATAGAAGCAAGAGAATTTGAAACATATAAACCAAGCATAACGAATGACATCCAAAATGTTTTCTACAAAAATTATACAGGGTGTCCAGAAACTCTCCCGACAAACGAGTTAAATTGTTTTCTAGAAAAATCGATATGAATTTTTTTTTTTAATTTGATTAATATTAAAAAAATTATTTAGGAAAGCAAAAGCTGGTACGTTTATTTATCTTCCAGAAATGAATCGATTTTATTAAATGCGAATTTCTATTTTGAATTTTTTTTCAAATTTAAAAAACAAACTATTTTCAATTCGATTTTTCTATAAAACGGTACGTCCTACGGACTTAAATAAAGAGTGCCCATTAATAATAGAATACCTGACAATTTAAAAATCCAGTGTCAAAACTGGTTAAAAGTTAAAGACAAAAAAGTTATCCGATAAAATAACCGTTGCCCTACCCAAAACGGACGCATATGACCGGTATTAGAAATTCGCAATTAAAAATATCTCAGAAATTTCCAGTCTTCATTTTTTGTCGGGAGAGTTTCTGGACACCCTGTATAGCACAGTGTAAACAATGTGCGGAAATAAGTTTTCACTTTCGTAGACTTTGTTTTTAAAAACTTTATTTCTACAGAAAATGAGAAATATGTATACAGTGTTCAACAAAACTGATATACATATAATTTCTTTGTACACTTTTATATATGGAATAATAACTACTGAGTTACAATGCTAACTGAATGTTGTAGAATGAATCTTGTAGAAAGAATGAATGAATGAATGCTAACAAACACTGTAGCTGTATTTATAAGGTCGGTGTTTACAACAATTATAGTAAACAACAACAATGGTACTTTCCATGGGATATCTTCTTATGATAACATAATTCCTCCCTCCTGTAGCTGAGAAACTAAGGGGACTGCAGTTTCTAGAGCTATATCATTCGTCTGGGGTTTTCTTCTTTGAATTCTTCTCAATCTTGGCCAAATAAAGCGGAATGTCAATAATGCACCAATAACAATTAAACAAAATATTAATAGTGAAGTATTAGTCCATGAATGATAAGTTGGAGTTGCTTGTAAGTTTGGAAGTTCTAAATTTTTTACTAAGTTTTGAACTTCTTTGATTTTTTTAGAATCTAAAGTTTTTAGTTTTACCATTGGTAACTTGGTAATTTTTTCTTTGTACTCAATACGAGGTAAATTGAAAATATATTCTTTATGTACAGTTTCTTCTCTCTGATATCTTTTTTCTTCAATTAAAATTGGACACTTTCCAATAGTAACAATGGATGGGTCATTTATTTGATGAATACCATGATTTTCACATGTAGTATGTATACGTGTCGTATTAACAGGTATAATAATTATTTGATAAGCATTAACTTGCATAATCATAGTTTTTTCTTGAAAGATGTGGGTACTTGTACAATTGTTTTTTCCATTAGTGATTAAAACATCTAAACATGGTTGTTTATTTCTTTGCAGTACTTGTAGTAGGCAATAATAATAATCTTCTATCTCTGGACACAATTCGTCAGTTGTCCAACTTTCTTCTTTACTGTGGAGTAGGAAAGGTTTTTCAGGTAATATGGTAAGATTATGTAAAGGTACAGGAAATATATGAAAATAACGAAAAGGAGTATTAATTATTGGAGTATGTACCTTAAATATTATTAAATTTTCTCGAATAATAACTTGTGTTGAAAATAAATTATAATAGTTCATAAAATTCTTTAAAATAGGAATATGTCTTACTTTATATTTTTCATTTAATTTCTTAATTATTAATTCCAACTGTTTTGGATTTATTATAGTGTTATGCAAAATATTAATTTTTGCTAACGAAATAGCTGTTTCTAAGTTATTGAGAAGAAATTGCAAGTCTTTTAATTGATTAATTAAATTGTCAATTATTATACTTAAAGAAAAAGCATTTTTTATATGTAAGAGTTCATTAACTTCTTCTGTGACTACTTTTACTTGTTTCTTTAGAGAATTTTGATTTTCTCGTAAAATATTAAAATTATCAGAATATAATTTGGTCATTTCTTCTAACAAGGTATGATGTTTATATAAACTTATATTAAGTTGTTTCTGATTTTCAGATAAAATATTAAGATATTCATTAAAATACTTTTCATCGTCAGTATCTAATGTACCGAATAACCATTTGGATACTTTTCCAACAGCATCAATAAGTGCTCTCTTAATTCTAGGTTTATATGAAAATATCATTAATTGATTATTTATTGTAGTGCTTAATCTAATAGCTTGATTAATTTTACTTAAAACTAATATAGATAAATCATTCGTATCATTAATAGAGTTATTCATACTTAATAATTCATTATATATATTCTTATTTATCTCTAATGGTTCACTTAAATTTACATGATACACAAAGGTATGCTTGGAGAGAATAGGGCGTGCTTCTCCTATTTGTACGGGTAATATGGGATTAATTATTTTCTGTACTTCTAAACTTTGACTTCTTGTTTGACTTTGAAGTACAAGGATTGATAGTAGTAGTAGCATTTGAAGCGTCATCTGCAACAAAACGTTGAGGTTTTAGACTTCTTAAATGATATACTCTACTATCTTCTTTTATTTTGTTATCTCCAATTAATTCTGGATTAGATAACTTTTTATAAGGCTGACTGGCCTTTTCTGATCGTTGATCAGAAGTCTTTAATCTATATAATGGGCGATTTGTATCTATCTTTAATTCTTTACCTTTTGACTTATTTACTTTTGTCAAATTTTTTGTTTGATTAGTTTTTACTTTATTATATATAAAATCATTTAAAATATTTAAATTATCAGCATGTTCACATATATACTGTGTTATTCTTTCATTTTCGTCTTTCTCAAAAGGATTTTTATAATCGAGTCTTCCTTTTATTATTTGGAATGGAGTGTATCCAGTTGAGCTATGTATACTATTATTATAAGTTAATATTGCATAAGTCATAAGATTTTTACTTGGGACGTTTTCTTTTTCTTCTCTTAAAATTCTTAAACTTTCTATAAGAGATGAATGGAATCTCTCAACAGGACTGTTACTGTTAGGGTTATATGCAGTAACGTAATGTATTTCTATTTGATGAAGTAGACAAAGGTCTTGTAAAGTTTTATTTTTAAACTCAATGCCATTATCGCAGGTTAATTTATTTGGAATACCATAATGACTCATAAAAAATATTAATTTGTTTACAATTTCAATAGCATTTATTGAATTAATTGCATAAGCTTGTCCGAACTTTGAAAAACTATCAATAATTGTTACAAAGTTTTGGTTATTGAACTTAAAAGTATCAATATAAAGGTGTTCAAATGGACTTTTCCCTATAGGTGTTGGTTTAAAGACCAAGGAAGTGGGATGTCTCTCATATTTTGATTTTTGGCAAAGTTCACAACTATTTACATAATTAGTTACATCTTTATCCATATCTGGCCAATAATAAATTTTCTTTAAGGCTGCAATATTTTCATTTATTCCTCTATGAGATGTTTTTGTCTCATAATAGAATTTTAATTTTTCTTTCCTTTCTTCTTCATCGATTACATCCGTTAATAATTTATTGGAAATAACTAATGAAAATGAGTTGTTTTTAAAGAAATTGGTCATAAAATTAATAAATGGAATCTTTAGAGATTCGTCTTTAAATAATAGACAATAGTTTGCTTTGGGTTTAATTACATCTTTAACTAGCTTCAAGAAATTATTGTCATTAAAATTTCTTTTTGGAAATTGCCAGTTATATCTATTTTTGTCAAATATCTTTTCGTATGTACTTTTTGGTTTTTTAATATTTGTAAAAGATAATATTATTTGATTTTTATATACATTTATAGGTTTTTCTGTAAATGGGATATTTAAAATAGGGTCTTCATGACTAGTATGTATTGTTTCATCTGATGATTCAGAATTATTTTCGTTTACGATAGGGTTATCTACATTATCTGTTTTATCAGATAATAAGGTATCTCTTGTATCCTTTTCTTTAGGATTAATAGAAATATTCTGTAATATTTTAATTTTCTTATTTTTATTTTCTAAGTTTTCCTTAGTTTTTTCTACTTCACATTCATTTATGAACTTTTCTATGTCAGATATTTCGTCAAGTGTCGTATCTTGAACAATATCGTGTTTTGTAGAAAGAAGTTCATCATCAATGAATTGATCAATATAATCTTGGGTAATATTTTTATTTGAATTAATATTTATTATATTTTCTTCATTAGCATTTATTGGTGATCTACCAATAATCTCATCTGAATCTAGATCTCGTAATCTCGGTATATCTTGATTATCTTGAGTTAAACGCTCATAATCGAAAAATTCATCAGGATCGAGATTCATTATTAATGAAGTATTATCATCTGTTTCAAGAGGATTTATTTCTACTCTTGAAAGTGCATCAGCATTCGTATTTAATTTACCTTTTTTGTAAATTATATTATAATCATATTCTTCAAGTTTAAGTCTCCATCTAACTAATTTTGAGTTAGGTTCTTTCAGTGAAAATAACCATTGAAGTGGTTTGTGATCGCTTATAATATTAAATTTTCTACCATATAAGTAAGGTCTGAAGTATTTAGTAGCATAAACTATAGCTAGTAGTTCCTTTTCAATTGTGCTATAATTGCATTCTGCAGGGTTTAAAGTACGAGATGCATAGGCGACAGGTAAATCTTTTCCTATGGGTCCTTGGGATAAGATAGCACCTATAGCAAAGTTTGATGCATCGGTAGTAACATTAAAGGGCTTAGTAAAATCGGGGTATTGGAGAATTGGATTATTCATTAGAATATTCTTACAAATTTCAAAACTTTCAACAAATTCAGGGGTATGTTTTATTTGTATACCTTTCTTGAGACATGAAGTTAAAGGTTTAGTTAGTTTCGCAAAATTTTTATTAAATCTTCTATAGTAACCAACTAGTCCTAGAAATGATTTAATTTCTTTAGCTGTTTTAGGAATTGGGAATTTTTGTATAGCACTAATCTTTTTTGGGTTAGGTTTTATACCGTCAGGAGTAATTACATGTCCTAAATATTCAACTTCTTTGCATAAAAATTCAGATTTATCTAACTGGATTTTCAGACCAGCTTGTCTTAGTCGTTTAAATACTTGTTTAATGCTATTTATATGCTCTTGTAATGACGTTGAAAAAATAATTATGTCGTCCATATAAACGAAACATATTTTATTTAAAATTCCTTTCAAAACATTATCCATAACACGTTGAAATGTAGCGGGGGCATTCTTTAATCCGAATGGCATACGTAGATATTCATAATGTCCATTTTCTACATTAAAAGCGGTTTTAGGGATAGACTTTTCATCCATTTCGATTTGGGTGAAACCAGATGCTAAATCAAGCGTTGTAAAATATTGGCAACGTCCTAATTTATCTAAAATATCTTGAATAGAAGGGAGTAGAAATGCAAGGCCGGTTCTACTATCAAGATAGGGAAATCAATGTGTTAGAGAGAGAAGTACCTTTCCAATGAGTAAGAGTGAGATAGATGCTGACGTCACAGCGATGGAATCTACCATAGTTATTTTCCGCTAGATGGCGCAACCAATTCACCATTTTTATTCCATTTCAGTATTTTTAGATGGCGGCATAGCCAAAACGGCACTAAAGCATATCTCCGTTGTTATTGGTCCGATCGTGACATGTGAGGTATCATAGGAAAGGGGAGGGGCTAACGAATACGTTAACATAAAAACAAAGATGGCGGCATAGCTAAAACGGCACTAAAGCATATCTCCGTTGTTATTGGTCCGACGTGTGAGGTATTGGAAAGGGGTGTGTTGGATCGTGACGTACAAATGGATCGGTGGAAAGGGGCACGTTGCATATACTATATTTTATCTACGACCATAACATAATATGTTATTTAAACCAATCACGTGCAGAAATCTAAGCATTACGAGTTGTATACTATATTTTATCTACGACCGTAACATATTCGGCATTTTTATTCAAATTCGCCATTTTTATTCAAATTCACCATTTTTAACCCAATTTTCCTTGACATTACGTCGAAGAAATCTACCATAGTTTACCTATTAGCCGCTGAATGACGCCATTTTTAGTCAATTTTTATTCAAATTCGCCATTTTTATCCAATTTTCCTTGACATTACGTCGAAGAAATCTACCATAATTCAGCTATTATCCGATAGTTGGCGCTATACATCTCGTTAGCATTGGTCTGATTGGAGATTGTGGTACGTTAAAGGTGTGGGTAGTAACGAATATATTCATCGATATGAAAAAGAACTTCGACTGAGTTGACAAAGACAAAAAAAAATCTAGAAGGAAGATATTTAATAGAAAAAGATTGCAAATTTTCAAAGCAAAAGTCTTTTAGAGTAATTCGATTGAGAAAATTATATATACACAAGTAAAAAGAGAGGCATAGACAATAAAAGTTGTAGGTATGTAGTACCTAATGACAAAGACAAAAAAAATCTAGAAGGAAGATATGTAATAGAAAAAGATTGCAATTTTTCAAAGCAAAAGTCTTTTAGAGTAATTCGATTGAGAAAATTATATATACACAAGTAAAAAGAGAGGCATAGACAATAAAAGTTGTAGGTATGTAGTACCTAAACGGCTTAACGTAGAGAGGCATATATTTTATCTACGACCGTAACATAATTTATGTGTAAGCGATGGTGACATCTCATTAGCATTGGTCTGATTGGAGATTGTGGTACGTTAAAGGTGTGGGGAGTATCGAATATGTTATTTAATCCATAAACTAACCGTTACGAGCTGCATACTATATTTTATCTACGGCCATAACATTTGGTGCCACCAATTCGCCATTTTTATTCCAATTCACCATTTTTATTCCATTTCAGTATTTTTAGTTAAACTCGCTATTTTTATTCCAATTTGTCCTGATACAGATATTACGTTGAAGGAATCTACCATAATTCGTTCTAAATGTGATCTCAAAATCCCATACATAAAACAAATTGAATTCATCGATATGAAAAAGAACTTCGACTGAGTGCATTATAAATGACAAAGACAAAAAAAATCTAGAAGGAAGATATTTAATAGAAAAAGATAGCAAATTTTCAAAGCAAAAGTCTTTTAGAGTAATTCGATTGAGAAAATTATATATACACAAGTAAAAAGAGAGGTATAGACAATAAAAGTTGTAGGCATGTAGTACCTAAACGGATTAACGTAGAGAGGCATAGACGTAAGGAGAGACGTGGACAATAAAAGTTGTAGACATGCCTAAATGGCGTAACGTAGAGAGGCATAGACAATAAAAGTTGTAGGTATGTAGTGCCCAACGGTATGGGCGCACAAAAAAATTTCCTAGATCTACTGACAAACTGGGCATTTCGCAACATCTAGCAACAGCGCCTCCCATAAGAGTCTGTGTATTAGAGTTAGATAGAAAATCAATTTTTCCCCAGATGCTGGGGGAAATTAAAAAAAAATTTAAGGTCCATTCTGCTCATTTTTGTCTCGTTTTGTGGTGGAGGCCCGACTTTTACGTCACGATTGGACCAATAAAACAGAAGATATAACTAATGCCCTTTTGGCTGTATCCTGAAAATACGTAACTAATGCCCCTGATAACGTATAAGATATAATAGAAGCAGTATTTTGATATGTCCAATCCATCCCTCTCTGAGAGATATGCGAGGTATCATGTGATTTAACAAATTGAATAATATAGAAAAAATAAACATAACATCATGCCATAAAGACATTAGATACAAATGATTTAACCACCAGACACAGAAAAATCAAATAGAGCAGAATGTTAAAAAGGAGTTCTGTATCTTCGGTCCTCTTGGTGCAATAGGGACATACGAATTCTCAAATGATACGATTTAACCAATAGAGTTCAGTGACAGAAAAATAAAATACATCATGTCAAAAGGGTCTTAGATACGTATTTTCCGTCCAATCGTAACTTACAGTACCTCAACCAATAAAATACAATGGCATAAAAATCAAATACATCAGCATGTCAAAAAGGCTTTAGTATTTTCTTTTCTACTGAGAAACATCCAAATCTTTCGTAAAATATTATACACGGGCGTTCTTTCTATCTGTCCAAACTAGTAAACCTCTTATTTTTAACACGCAACTCTCAATATTTACATTATTTCTTCCTAGAAAATATCAGTGTATCAAAATGGAATACAAATATATGCAAACCACCAATTGCTAAATCTATCATTATATCGCTAATACCTAAAATACATATCAGATAAATTCTTTCGCTAAGTCCAAACCACCGATATTTCTCACATTATTTTCAAACCAGATTTAGAGTTCTAGTCAAGCATAAAAATCAAATACATCAGCATGTCAAAAGGGTTTTAGTATTTTCGTTTCTATTAAGAAACATCCAAACTTTTCGTATACTATCGTGTTGTATACTTTTGTACACTATTGGTTTTTATAATTTGTTTAAATTTTTTTAATAAATGTAGCAATAACTTCGAAATTATGGCATTTAGTTGTAGGGAAAATAACATGAAAAATAATCAGTATTTCTTTAGGACTTCAAAACTCAAATAACGACTTCTTGTCCTATTAGAAATACGGAATTGGATTTCCAGAAAAACGGAAAATCTGACAACAATGTAATTGTCACTATAATATAGACCGCCTCAGAAAATTAATACCCATCAAAATCTATAAAAATCTTGCAAGCCGTTTCCGAGATAATTGAGTGTTTCCATACATAAAACTCACTCTGTATGCAAACCAGATTTAGAGTTCTAGTCAGACATAAAAATCAAATACATCAGCATGTCAAAAGGGCTTTATTATTTTCGTTTTTACTGAGAAACATCCAAATCTTTCGTACTCTATTATACACAGGCGTTCTTTCATTATGTCCAAACTAGTAAACCTCTTATTTTTACCATGCAACTCTCAATATTTACATTATCTCTCCCTAGGTGCAAAATGTCAGTATATGAAGCATAAATATATGCAAGCCACTAATTGCTAAATCTATCATTATATCGATAATACCTACAATACATATCAGATAAATTCTTTCGCTAAGTCCAAACCACCGATATTTCTCATATTATTTTCAAACCAGATTTAGAGTTCTAATCAGTTGGAGAATACAAATTTTTGTTATAAAGTACGTTTTAAATGTGATCTCAAATAAAATCCCATGCATAAAACAAATTGAATTCATCGATATGAAAAAGAACTTCGACTTAGTGCAATATAAATGACAAAGACAAAAAATATATCTAAAAGGAAGATATCTAATAGAAATAGGTCGCAAATTTTCAAAGCAAAAGTCTTTTAGTATAATTAGAGTAATCCGATTGAGAAAATTACTTATTATGGGTATACACAAGTTAATAATAAGCAAAAAATCGAACTTCTATTGATCCAATCAAAAAAATCAAATACATTTGTACTATGAGAATGATCTCCGAAAGGGAAATCGATAGGTCAAAATAAACTAATTTTAAAGTAAAAATGTGGCTTATTCACAATAAAAATAATAAATAATAAATTTTCTTGCGCTCCTTATTGTTTTACGAAAGATACAAAAAAAACACGAAAAATACACGATACGTAGGTAGAAAATAATGTCATTATTAATTATGACTTAATCATTCTTTCGAATGTTTTTAGTACGCATGACTCTAAGAATTTACCCTGGTATGATTCTGGTTTCGAAGGATCTTTGGACGGTTTTAAAATAATTCGAACTAGGTTTCGAAGGATCTTTGGACGGTTTTAAAATAATTCGAACTAAATATATTCTTACCAACCATCTGGAAACTTAAGGTGTGTGTCGATATAATTCTTTATTTGCACTAACGCCATTACTACAATCGGAAATTTTCTTAATCATTCTATAAGTACAGTATTTTAATTGCATTTTAAACAGGTTTCTAATTCACTTATGGAAAAATTAGAATTAGAATCAGAATCAGATTAGAACTTTCATATTGTGATACATTTGTATATGGAAGAAAATAATACGGTATGTATAAGATACAAAATTCAAGCATTGGAAAAGCCATACAAGAGGCACACCAAATTCAAAAATCTTGACTATTTCGTCTAAACATGAATTAAAATTTCTAGTTCTATCTTCTAGCTTCTCATCCAGCTTGAAATAGGATATTAGTATTCATATTTATTATTTCAAAAAATTTTAAGATATCGTGTCTTTTGTTGTAGGTATACTGTCACATTTTCAATACATATTACCCAATTTTTACTTACCCATCATCGAGTTAATTTATAAATGCAATAAGTAACTCCTTAAGATATTATGCTTTCAAAAAACGCTACCAACCAATCTCCTTCATATTGGCTAGTTTCAAATGTATTTCTACAATTACACCATTATTTGCCGAAATATTTTAAAGCAGTGTTGACAACGTCTAAAAAACTGTACATAATTTGGTACATAAATATCAAAAATGATGATCAAAATTGCTTTTATTAGATAATTATTAGCTCTCTTTATCCAGCTTAACAAAATGAGAAAAGTGCTCTGCACAAGAGATCTAAGGTTAGAGCTAAGAATAAGGTTGGCTAGGTGCTACGTTTTCTCGACTCTGTTTTACGGAATGGAAGCTTGGACCTTGAATGCTGCATCAATGAAAAAACTGGAATCATTCGAGATGTGGGTATATAGAAGAATTCTAAAAATATCATGGACAGAACACGTCACAAACAAAGAGGTTCTGAGAAAGATGAACAAAGAAATGGAAGTCTTAAATACAATTAAAACCAGAAAATTGGAATATCTCGGACATATTACACGTGGAAAGAGATACAACTTGCTCCAACTCATTATGCAGGGAAAGATTCAAGGAAAAAGAAGCATAGGGAGACGCAGAATATCGTGGCTGCGCAACCTGAGAGAATGGTACGGATGTACATCAAACGAACTTTTCAGAGCAGCTGTCTCCAAGGTCCGAATAGCTATGATGATTGCCGACCTCCGTCGCGGAGATGGCACTTGAAGAAGAAGATCCAGCTAAAATAAAATAAATAAAGAACTTACATCGTCATATCCATATACTGTTTTGAAAACCGAGGACTTGGAAGCTCCAATAAGTCATAACTCGAAGTTTGAAATAGTAAATAGTATATCAGTGAATGTTTATGCTTTGGAATTAAATCAAGTTAAGGAAAAATAATTTTACGAATTAGTGCCTGCTTGCCTAAACAAAACAAACTTGATAGACATGTAAATTTGAATCTTATTCAGGATAAATATTTTCTAAAATTAAATGATTACCTACGACTCTCATCGTAGTGACGATGGAAATATTGAAATAAAATATCATTACTTCTGGAAAAAAAGGTGTCTAGGTTGTTACACTATATAACCAAAAAAGAAAACTAATTCACCCAGATTTATTGGAAAAATTTACTGTTTCACCGTATCATTAAAATCTTACAAAAAAAGAAATATCGAATTAAATAAACAATACATAATAGAACTAAGAAGTAAATTACGAATATCAGAGTGCATGAGATACGAAATAAACATCTTACAAGCAAAACTATCGATACAACAAATACATATTATATACATTATTCACTTGAAAATTTTAAAGTAATGTTGGCTGAATGTCCAAGAAACTGAGTATATTTAGCCTCTTTTACAATATTTCTGAAAAACTTCAACGAATTTGTCTATTTAGCGAAAAAAAAATCTAATTCACGCAGTTTTATCGGAAAACTTTGCTATTTACCATTTTTATTCACTGTCTTTTTAATCTGTTGAGTAACATCTTTAATTTATTTTGATTTTTAAGAAGTTTTCTAACCTCCTCTAATTACGATTTTTTGTAGAATTTGGACTGGTTGTATTGAATTATGATAGGTATGTGTATCTGATTACGCAATAATTTCAAAGAGACATTCTTTGTAGCTTAGTATAAATTGGTCTTCTAATACTAAAATATTATAAAAAAATAATAGAGTAAAGCAATACAGGAGACTTAAAAAAGGTTTAAAATCTCATGAAATCTTGTTTATTTAGTCTAAACATGAATTAAAATTTATATTGTTCATACTTATTATTTCAAGAATTTTAAGATCGTTTCTAATTATCCATCATCCAGTTAATTTATAAATTATGAAATAGGTATCACTATGATATATTATGCAGCAATAACTATGTTTTCAAAAACTATACCAACCAATCTCTTTCATTCTGACGATGTATTTATACAATTACAACATTATTTACTTAAAAAGTTTAAAGCAATGTTGGCTGAATGCCCAAAAAACTGAGTATATTTAGCCTATTTTACAATATTTCTGAAAAACTTCAACGAATTTTTCTATTTACCGAAAAAAAAAATCTAATTCACACAGTTTTATTGGAAAAATTTACTATTTCACCATTTTATTCACTGTCTTTTTAATCTGTTGAGTAACATCTTTAATTTATTTTGATTTTTATGAAGTTGTCTAACCTCGTGTAATTACGATTTTTTTGTAGAATTTGGATTGGTTTTATAGGATTATGATAGGTATGTGTATCTGAAAACACAATAATTCCAAAGAGACATTCGTTGTAGCTTAGTGTAAATTGGTCTTCTAATACTAAAACATTATAAAACATAATAGATTAAAGTAATACAGGAGACTTAAAAAAGTGTTAAAATCTCATGGTACAAAAAAGAAAATGTCTCGAGTGTGAATTTAAAAATGGAGTTACTACAAAAAAGAAGATGGTACATACCTTTGAATATTAAAAAATATTTGAAAAATTTTAATTTTTTTTTGTAGATTGTGTAGTTAATACTAAAAATTAGTAAGGAAATAAAAATGATTATAAATTAAAAAAATCTTCGACGTTTGTTCTTAGAGCATGTGAAACATTAATAATTACCAAAAAATTTCAGTAGGTACCTTTAAATATTAAAAGTATTTGAAAAATTTTAATTTTTGTAGATTGTGTAGTTAATACTAAAAAATTAGTATGGAAATAAAAATACATATCAATTAAAAAAAATCTTCAGCGTTTGTTCTTAGAGCGTAGTTCGAGTATGCCCGAACTTTCCCGATCCCCAATATATCTACTTCTTCTTGTAGTGCTCATCCATTTTGGATGTTGACGATTATCCTAGAAATATATACTTTGCATACTAATGTACTGAAAAGATTTGTAGTTGTTGTGCTGCACCACATATATAGATTTTTTAGCCAGAAAATCCTTCACCTTCCTGGTTTTCTTCTACTTTTCTCTGTAAAATTAGTTGCAGCAGTTCATATCTTCGCTCTTTCTTACAATGTGTCGGATGTATTCGATTTTAACTGTTTTATTGTGGGTACCAGCTCTTTTTCTTTTTTAATTCTTAATAAAATAATCTAATTAGTTATGTGATCTGAGTAAGATATATACAAAAATAAGAAAAAAATGTTTTATTTCTTTGGAATAAAATAAAAAAGCCAAGTTGGTTGACTGGTTTAAAGTATTGCAGTGCAGGGGATTTGAACCTATGATCCAACACTTACTTATTTTCAATGCAATGTAACAAAGTCTTAAATCGCTCGACCAACGTGGCTTTGGAACTTTGCTCTAAAAAACAACGATGATATTCACATGTTATGACATTCCTATTGACAATAAAAAGAAATAAAATGTTTTTCAAATAATATTTTATTCAAAATACTGTTATTTAGAGTGTGAGCTTTATGATTATAAATAAAAAAATCTTTGACGTTTGTTCTTAGAGCATGTGAAACATTAATAATTACCAAAAAATTACGGTACCTTTAAATATTAAAAGTATTTGAAAAATTTTAATTTTTGTAGATTGTGTAGTTAATACCAAAAATTAGTGTGGAAATAAAAATAAATATCAACTAAAAAAAAATTTTCAGCGTTTGTTCTTAGAGCGTAGTTCGAGTATGCCCGAACTTTCCCGATTTCCCAATATTAGCTGTGAGTTTTGGCTTAGGATACCCATATAAAAAGCATGGAAAACGAAAAGTTTCAGCGTTTGTTCTTAGAGCGTAGTTCGAGTATGCCCGAACTTTCCCGATTTCCCAATATTAGCTGTGAGTTTTGGCATAGGATACCCATATAAAAAGCATGGAAAACGGAAAGTTTACCTTGGACAAGTGACGGCGTCACTTGTCCAAGGTAAACTTTCCGTTTTCCATGCTTTTTATATGGGTATCCTATGCCAAAACTCACAGCTAATATTGGGAAATCGGGAAAGTTCGGGCATACTCGAACTACGCTCTAAGAACAAACGCTGAAACTTTTCGTTTTCCATGCTTTTTATATGGGTATCCTAAGCCAAAACTCACAGCTAATATTGGGAAATCGGGAAAGTTCGGGCATACTCGAACTACGCTCTAAGAACAAACGCTGAAAATTTTTTTTTAGTTGATATTTATTTTTATTTCCACACTAATTTTTGGTATTAACTACACAATCTACAAAAATTAAAATTTTTCAAATACTTTTAATATTTAAAGGTACCGTAATTTTTTGGTAATTATTAATGTTTCACATGCTCTAAGAACAAACGTCAAAGATTTTTTTATTTATAATCATAAAGCTCACACTCTAAATAACAGTATTTTGAATAAAATATTATTTGAAAAACATTTTATTTCTTTTTATTGTCAATAGGAATGTCATAACATGTGAATATCATCGTTGTTTTTTAGAGCAAAGTTCCAAAGCCACGTTGGTCGAGCGATTTAAGACTTTGTTACATTGCATTGAAAATAAGTAAGTGTTGGATCATAGGTTCAAATCCCCTGCACTGCAATACTTTAAACCAGTCAACCAACTTGGCTTTTTTATTTTATTCCAAAGAAATAAAACATTTTTTTCTTATTTTTGTATATATCTTACTCAGATCACATAACTAATTAGATTATTTTATTAAGAATTAAAAAAGAAAAAGAGCTGGTACCCACAATAAAACAGTTAAAATCGAATACATCCGACACATTGTAAGAAAGAGCGAAGATATGAACTGCTGCAACTAATTTTACAGAGAAAAGTAGAAGAAAACCAGGAAGGTGAAGGATTTTCTGGCTAAAAAATCTATATATGTGGTGCAGCACAACAACTACAAATCTTTTCAGTACATTAGTATGCAAAGTATATATTTCTAGGATAATCGTCAACATCCAAAATGGATGAGCACTACAAGAAGAAGTAGATATATTGGGGATCGGGAAAGTTCGGGCATACTCGAACTACGCTCTAAGAACAAACGCTGAAGATTTTTTTTAATTGATATGTATTTTTATTTCCATACTAATTTTTTAGTATTAACTACACAATCTACAAAAATTAAAATTTTTCAAATACTTTTAATATTTAAAGGTACCTACTGAAATTTTTTGGTAATTATTAATGTTTCACATGCTCTAAGAACAAACGTCGAAGATTTTTTTAATTTATAATCATTTTTATTTCCTTACTAATTTTTAGTATTAACTACACAATCTACAAAAAAAAATTAAAATTTTTCAAATATTTTTTAATATTCAAAGGTATGTACCATCTTCTTTTTTGTAGTAACTCCATTTTTAAATTCACACTCGAGACATTTTCTTTTTTGTACCATGAGATTTTAACACTTTTTTAAGTCTCCTGTATTACTTTAATCTATTATGTTTTATAATGTTTTAGTATTAGAAGACCAATTTACACTAAGCTACAACGAATGTCTCTTTGGAATTATTGTGTTTTCAGATACACATACCTATCATAATCCTATAAAACCAATCCAAATTCTACAAAAAAATCGTAATTACACGAGGTTAGACAACTTCATAAAAATCAAAATAAATTAAAGATGTTACTCAACAGATTAAAAAGACAGTGAATAAAATGGTGAAATAGTAAATTTTTCCAATAAAACTGTGTGAATTAGATTTTTTTTTTCGGTAAATAGAAAAATTCGTTGAAGTTTTTCAGAAATATTGTAAAATAGGCTAAATATACTCAGTTTTTTGGGCATTCAGCCAACATTGCTTTAAACTTTTTAAGTAAATAATGTTGTAATTGTATAAATACATCGTCAGAATGAAAGAGATTGGTTGGTATAGTTTTTGAAAACATAGTTATTGCTGCATAATATATCATAGTGATACCTATTTCATAATTTATAAATTAACTGGATGATGGATAATTAGAAACGATCTTAAAATTCTTGAAATAATAAGTATGAACAATATAAATTTTAATTCATGTTTAGACTAAATAAACAAGATTTCATGAGATTTTAAACCTTTTTTAAGTCTCCTGTATTGCTTTACTCTATTATTTTTTTATAATATTTTAGTATTAGAAGACCAATTTATACTAAGCTACAAAGAATGTCTCTTTGAAATTATTGCGTAATCAGATACACATACCTATCATAATTCAATACAACCAGTCCAAATTCTACAAAAAATCGTAATTAGAGGAGGTTAGAAAACTTCTTAAAAATCAAAATAAATTAAAGATGTTACTCAACAGATTAAAAAGACAGTGAATAAAAATGGTAAATAGCAAAGTTTTCCGATAAAACTGCGTGAATTAGATTTTTTTTTCGCTAAATAGACAAATTCGTTGAAGTTTTTCAGAAATATTGTAAAAGAGGCTAAATATACTCAGTTTCTTGGACATTCAGCCAACATTACTTTAAAATTTTCAAGTGAATAATGTATATAATATGTATTTGTTGTATCGATAGTTTTGCTTGTAAGATGTTTATTTCGTATCTCATGCACTCTGATATTCGTAATTTACTTCTTAGTTCTATTATGTATTGTTTATTTAATTCGATATTTCTTTTTTTGTAAGATTTTAATGATACGGTGAAACAGTAAATTTTTCCAATAAATCTGGGTGAATTAGTTTTCTTTTTTGGTTATATAGTGTAACAACCTAGACACCTTTTTTTCCAGAAGTAATGATATTTTATTTCAATATTTCCATCGTCACTACGATGAGAGTCGTAGGTAATCATTTAATTTTAGAAAATATTTATCCTGAATAAGATTCAAATTTACATGTCTATCAAGTTTGTTTTGTTTAGGCAAGCAGGCACTAATTCGTAAAATTATTTTTCCTTAACTTGATTTAATTCCAAAGCATAAACATTCACTGATATACTATTTACTATTTCAAACTTCGAGTTATGACTTATTGGAGCTTCCAAGTCCTCGGTTTTCAAAACAGTATATGGATATGACGATGTAAGTTCTTTATTTATTTTATTTTAGCTGGATCTTCTTCTTCAAGTGCCATCTCCGCGACGGAGGTCGGCAATCATCATAGCTATTCGGACCTTGGAGACAGCTGCTCTGAAAAGTTCGTTTGATGTACATCCGTACCATTCTCTCAGGTTGCGCAGCCACGATATTCTGCGTCTCCCTATGCTTCTTTTTCCTTGAATCTTTCCCTGCATAATGAGTTGGAGCAAGTTGTATCTCTTTCCACGTGTAATATGTCCGAGATATTCCAATTTTCTGGTTTTAATTGTATTTAAGACTTCCATTTCTTTGTTCATCTTTCTCAGAACCTCTTTGTTTGTGACGTGTTCTGTCCATGATATTTTTAGAATTCTTCTATATACCCACATCTCGAATGATTCCAGTTTTTTCATTGATGCAGCATTCAAGGTCCAAGCTTCCATTCCGTAAAACAGAGTCGAGAAAACGTAGCACCTAGCCAACCTTATTCTTAGCTCTAACCTTAGATCTCTTGTGCAGAGCACTTTTCTCATTTTGTTAAGCTGGATAAAGAGAGCTAATAATTATCTAATAAAAGCAATTTTGATCATCATTTTTGATATTTATGTACCAAATTATGTACAGTTTTTTAGACGTTGTCAACACTGCTTTAAAATATTTCGGCAAATAATGGTGTAATTGTAGAAATACATTTGAAACTAGCCAATATGAAGGAGATTGGTTGGTAGCGTTTTTTGAAAGCATAATATCTTAAGGAGTTACTTATTGCATTTATAAATTAACTCGATGATGGGTAAGTAAAAATTGGGTAATATGTATTGAAAATGTGACAGTATACCTACAACAAAAGACACGATATCTTAAAATTTTTTGAAATAATAAATATGAATACTAATATCCTATTTCAAGCTGGATGAGAAGCTAGAAGATAGAACTAGAAATTTTAATTCATGTTTAGACGAAATAGTCAAGATTTTTGAATTTGGTGTGCCTCTTGTATGGCTTTTCCAATGCTTGAATTTTGTATCTTATACATACCGTATTATTTTCTTCCATATACAAATGTATCACAATATGAAAGTTCTAATCTGATTCTGATTCTAATTCTAATTTTTCCATAAGTGAATTAGAAACCTGTTTAAAATGCAATTAAAATACTGTACTTATAGAATGATTAAGAAAATTTCCGATTGTAGTAATGGCGTTAGTGCAAATAAAGAATTATATCGACACACACCTTAAGTTTCCAGATGGTTGGTAAGAATATATTTAGTTCGAATTATTTTAAAACCGTCCAAAGATCCTTCGAAACCTAGTTCGAATTATTTTAAAACCGTCCAAAGATCCTTCGAAACCAGAATCATACCAGGGTAAATTCTTAGAGTCATGCGTACTAAAAACATTCGAAAGAATGATTAAGTCATAATTAATAATGACATTATTTTCTACCTACGTATCGTGTATTTTTCGTGTTTTTTTTGTATCTTTCGTAAAACAATAAGGAGCGCAAGAAAATTTATTATTTATTATTTTTATTGTGAATAAGCCACATTTTTACTTTAAAATTAGTTTATTTTGACCTATCGATTTCCCTTTCGGAGATCATTCTCATAGTACAAATGTATTTGATTTTTTTGATTGGATCAATAGAAGTTCGATTTTTTGCTTATTATTAACTTGTGTATACCCATAATAAGTAATTTTCTCAATCGGATTACTCTAATTATACTAAAAGACTTTTGCTTTGAAAATTTGCGACCTATTTCTATTAGATATCTTCCTTTTAGATATATTTTTTGTCTTTGTCATTTATATTGCACTAAGTCGAAGTTCTTTTTCATATCGATGAATTCAATTTGTTTTATGCATGGGATTTTATTTGAGATCACATTTAAAACGTACTTTATAACAAAAATTTGTATTCTCCAACTGATTAGAACTCTAAATCTGGTTTGAAAATAATATGAGAAATATCGGTGGTTTGGACTTAGCGAAAGAATTTATCTGATATGTATTGTAGGTATTATCGATATAATGATAGATTTAGCAATTAGTGGCTTGCATATATTTATGCTTCATATACTGACATTTTGCACCTAGGGAGAGATAATGTAAATATTGAGAGTTGCATGGTAAAAATAAGAGGTTTACTAGTTTGGACATAATGAAAGAACGCCTGTGTATAATAGAGTACGAAAGATTTGGATGTTTCTCAGTAAAAACGAAAATAATAAAGCCCTTTTGACATGCTGATGTATTTGATTTTTATGTCTGACTAGAACTCTAAATCTGGTTTGCATACAGAGTGAGTTTTATGTATGGAAACACTCAATTATCTCGGAAACGGCTTGCAAGATTTTTATAGATTTTGATGGGTATTAATTTTCTGAGGCGGTCTATATTATAGTGACAATTACATTGTTGTCAGATTTTCCGTTTTTCTGGAAATCCAATTCCGTATTTCTAATAGGACAAGAAGTCGTTATTTGAGTTTTGAAGTCCTAAAGAAATACTGATTATTTTTCATGTTATTTTCCCTACAACTAAATGCCATAATTTCGAAGTTATTGCTACATTTATTAAAAAAATTTAAACAAATTATAAAAACCAATAGTGTACAAAAGTATACAACACGATAGTATACGAAAAGTTTGGATGTTTCTTAATAGAAACGAAAATACTAAAACCCTTTTGACATGCTGATGTATTTGATTTTTATGCTTGACTAGAACTCTAAATCTGGTTTGAAAATAATGTGAGAAATATCGGTGGTTTGGACTTAGCGAAAGAATTTATCTGATATGTATTTTAGGTATTAGCGATATAATGATAGATTTAGCAATTGGTGGTTTGCATATATTTGTATTCCATTTTGATACACTGATATTTTCTAGGAAGAAATAATGTAAATATTGAGAGTTGCGTGTTAAAAATAAGAGGTTTACTAGTTTGGACATATAGAAAGAACGCCCGTGTATAATATTTTACGAAAGATTTGGATGTTTCTCAGTAGAAAAGAAAATACTAAAGCCTTTTTGACATGCTGATGTATTTGATTTTTATGCCATTGTATTTTATTGGTTGAGGTACTGTAAGTTACGATTGGACGGAAAATACGTATCTAAGACCCTTTTGACATGATGTATTTTATTTTTCTGTCACTGAACTCTATTGGTTAAATCGTATCATTTGAGAATTCGTATGTCCCTATTGCACCAAGAGGACCGAAGATACAGAACTCCTTTTTAACATTCTGCTCTATTTGATTTTTCTGTGTCTGGTGGTTAAATCATTTGTATCTAATGTCTTTATGGCATGATGTTATGTTTATTTTTTCTATATTATTCAATTTGTTAAATCACATGATACCTCGCATATCTCTCAGAGAGGGATGGATTGGACATATCAAAATACTGCTTCTATTATATCTTATACGTTATCAGGGGCATTAGTTACGTATTTTCAGGATACAGCCAAAAGGGCATTAGTTATATCTTCTGTTTTATTGGTCCAATCGTGACGTAAAAGTCGGGCCTCCACCACAAAACGAGACAAAAATGAGCAGAATGGACCTTAAATTTTTTTTTAATTTCCCCCAGCATCTGGGGAAAAATTGATTTTCTATCTAACTCTAATACACAGACTCTTATGGGAGGCGCTGTTGCTAGATGTTGCGAAATGCCCAGTTTGTCAGTAGATCTAGGAAATTTTTTTGTGCGCCCATACCGTTGGGCACTACATACCTACAACTTTTATTGTCTATGCCTCTCTACTTTACGTCATTTAGGCATGTCTACAACTTTTATTGTCCACGTCTCTCCTTACGTCTATGCCTCTCTACGTTAATCCGTTTAGGTACTACATGCCTACAACTTTTATTGTCTATACCTCTCTTTTTACTTGTGTATATATAATTTTCTCAATCGAATTACTCTAAAAGACTTTTGCTTTGAAAATTTGCTATCTTTTTCTATTAAATATCTTCCTTCTAGATTTTTTTTGTCTTTGTCATTTATAATGCACTCAGTCGAAGTTCTTTTTCATATCGATGAATTCAATTTGTTTTATGTATGGGATTTTGAGATCACAATTAGAACGAATTATGGTAGATTCCTTCAACGTAATATCTGTATCAGGACAAATTGGAATAAAAATAGCGAGTTTAACTAAAAATACTGAAATGGAATAAAAATGGTGAATTGGAATAAAAATGGCGAATTGGTGGCACCAAATGTTATGGCCGTAGATAAAATATAGTATGCAGCTCGTAACGGTTAGTTTATGGATTAAATAACATATTCGATACTCCCCACACCTTTAACGTACCACAATCTCCAATCAGACCAATGCTAATGAGATGTCACCATCGCTTACACATAAATTATGTTACGGTCGTAGATAAAATATATGCCTCTCTACGTTAAGCCGTTTAGGTACTACATACCTACAACTTTTATTGTCTATGCCTCTCTTTTTACTTGTGTATATATAATTTTCTCAATCGAATTACTCTAAAAGACTTTTGCTTTGAAAAATTGCAATCTTTTTCTATTACATATCTTCCTTCTAGATTTTTTTTGTCTTTGTCATTAGGTACTACATACCTACAACTTTTATTGTCTATGCCTCTCTTTTTACTTGTGTATATATAATTTTCTCAATCGAATTACTCTAAAAGACTTTTGCTTTGAAAATTTGCAATCTTTTTCTATTAAATATCTTCCTTCTAGATTTTTTTTTGTCTTTGTCAACTCAGTCGAAGTTCTTTTTCATATCGATGAATATATTCGTTACTACCCACACCTTTAACGTACCACAATCTCCAATCAGACCAATGCTAACGAGATGTATAGCGCCAACTATCGGATAATAGCTGAATTATGGTAGATTTCTTCGACGTAATGTCAAGGAAAATTGGATAAAAATGGCGAATTTGAATAAAAATTGACTAAAAATGGCGTCATTCAGCGGCTAATAGGTAAACTATGGTAGATTTCTTCGACGTAATGTCAAGGAAAATTGGGTTAAAAATGGTGAATTTGAATAAAAATGGCGAATTTGAATAAAAATGCCGAATATGTTACGGTCGTAGATAAAATATAGTATACAACTCGTAATGCTTAGATTTCTGCACGTGATTGGTTTAAATAACATATTATGTTATGGTCGTAGATAAAATATAGTATATGCAACGTGCCCCTTTCCACCGATCCATTTGTACGTCACGATCCAACACACCCCTTTCCAATACCTCACACGTCGGACCAATAACAACGGAGATATGCTTTAGTGCCGTTTTAGCTATGCCGCCATCTTTGTTTTTATGTTAACGTATTCGTTAGCCCCTCCCCTTTCCTATGATACCTCACATGTCACGATCGGACCAATAACAACGGAGATATGCTTTAGTGCCGTTTTGGCTATGCCGCCATCTAAAAATACTGAAATGGAATAAAAATGGTGAATTGGTTGCGCCATCTAGCGGAAAATAACTATGGTAGATTCCATCGCTGTGACGTCAGCATCTATCTCACTCTTACTCATTGGAAAGGTACTTCTCTCTCTAACACATTGATTTCCCTATCTTGATAGTAGAACCGGCCTTGCATTTCTACTGAAGGGATAGGGTAGCGATCATCAATAGTTTTTTCGTTGACTTTTCTATAATCAACAACAATACGCCATTTCTGTTTACCACTTGCGTCCATCTTTTTTGGAATGATCCATATTGGCGAGCTGAACGGGCTCTGTGAAGGTCGAATTATTTCGTCTTCCAACATTTTATTAATCTGTCTGTTAACCTCTTCTTTATGTATATGAGGGTAACGATAAGATTTTGTATAAACTGGTACTTCATCAGTCGTTTTGATGACATGCTTTACTTGATTAGTAAATGTAAGTTTATCATCAGGATGATGAAAAACATCTTTAAATTCATCAATCAGTGACTTTAAAGCACGAAGTTCTTCTAAATTTAAATGATCTTTTCTAAAATTAGATAAATTTATTTTATTCTTTTTATTTCTTTTATTCGTATTTTTATTTATATATTTATCTTTGACCTTTTCATCTTGTATAGAAATATTCATTATTTCTTCATAAGAAAACGAGTCAAATTTTTCCGTTGTAAACATATTTACATGTTTATTTAACAAGAAATCGTCTATCTGTATTAGTTCGCTGTAAGGTGTTTTGTTTACAAATTCAATTGTGGCTAAACCATTCCTTACTGGAATAATACCAGATGGGACGATGAGAGTTCCTTTTGCGGTTATTAATTCTTCGATAAGATAATCGTTATCTGGTAACGAAGTAATTATTTGTTTCATTACTGACGAATAAGGCGGAATTTCTATTTTTTGAATATTAAAATCTTTTCTATATTTAAGAGGAATACTAACATAATCATTAAATAATATTTGTTGATTTATATTTATATTTAGCTTCAGCTTACGCAAATCTCTCACGCCTAGGACCCCATCAAAAAATGAGTGGAAGTCAAATAAAACTAAATTTAATGGTTGTGATATATTATATTCTTGTAATATAGGAATAGAGGCTTTAAATTGTGCTTCACGAGATCCGGCACATGTTATAATTGGAGTTGAATGTCTAATAATTTTTTCTGGAAAATATTTTTCAGCGATATAGGGTCTTAATATAGAAGGATGACAACCAGTGTCAATAAGAAGTTTTATTGGAAAAGGTTCATTTATTTCTATATATGGTAGTGAATTTGGTAAAATATTATTTAAATCAATTTTTCTTTTACTCGCTATCTTTTTGGGGATTTTTCGGGACTTTCGCGAAAATTTGTATTTTGATTATCATTAATTTGATTATGGTATAATTCTTCTACTTGGAATGGAGGATATCTCGAATTCCATTGAGAATTCCATTGTGGATTTTGTTTAGGTAAAGTATTTCTAGAAGTTGTTGACATACGTTCTGGTTTAAAAGTATTTTTTGGAACATTTTTGGGATGGAAAACATTTTTTGGTTTTCCAAACACTTGTTCATTTGTAAAATATTTTCGATTAATTGGTCTGGGTTGAATTGATATAGGTTGACTAGGAAAATTATTTGTTTTATTCGAATTATACGAAAAATTTGGTCTTGGTGTATAATTTGAAGTATTAGGAAAATTATTTTGAACATATGGTTTTGGGACATAAGAAGAAGTACTTGGGAAATTATTTTGTGAAAAGTTTGGTTTTGATTTAAATTCAAAACTTTGAGATTGTTGTCTAGAATAAGAAGGATTAATATTTGTCTTATAATTAGAAAAATGTTTTTGGGTAGTGTGACTTCTAGAATTTTTTATAGATTGGATTCTTTGATCATTATATGTTTGTCTAGTTACAATATCCATAGCCTCAATAAATGTTTTTGGTCCTCTTATATCTAAAATAGTTCTGGTTTTCTCGTCTACATTTGACGATAAAATGTCTATTGCATTTCCTTCGATCTGTTCCATCATTAGCTGTTTTCTATCAGCATTAAAATCTTTTTCTGAATTAATCTTCACTTCTAATCGTGATTTCATTTGACTAACTCTTGATCCAAAATCTATTATATCTTCGTTTCTATTTATTGACATATTCAAAAATTCTTTAGTTAGGGTTTGACGATCCATACGATCACCGAAATTATTTCTGAGAGTGTCTCTAACTAACGGCCAAGTAGTCAAATCAGAACGACAAAATATAAAATTTGCAACTTCTCCTTGTATTTTTGAACAAATAAGATTAAAAGCATAATCATTTAATACATTGTCTTGCGTTTGTCCAAATGTGGTATGAAATTTGTCACATTTGTATATAAACATTTCTAAATTATATGGATTTCCATTGAAAATGGGTAAGGACTCAGCAAGAGCCTTAACTGCATTAATTGCATTATTATTCAATGCCATATTTCAATATTTTTATATAAAATATATTTTTATTTATTTTAAAAGAGGTAAAATGTATTTTAATTAATAAGTAACTCAAGTAACTACTTATATAAAGAGCTTTGTTTTTATATATAGATATTTTGTATATCCAAAACAATTAAAATTATTTCTAAAAATATTTATTTTGAGAATTTATTATTTTTCAAAATATTTTTTCTCAAAAAATTTTATTTATTCCAAAAAATTTTAAATTATTGAAAAATCTTACTATTTGCTTTAAAAATAATTTAAATTTATTAAATTACTGTTGCAATGAAGAATTTCAATAACAAAATAAAAGTGTAGCGAAAGAAAAAGGAAAATATTCCAACAATTAACAAAATTAGGAAAGTATAAAAGGAATAATCCACAGTACTTACAATTTTGTTCTATTTTCTTTGTTGGTTCTTCCCGATGAGTGGTGGAAACCAGCGGACAGCAAAGATTCAGCTTTGGACGCACTTTTCCAAAATTCTGGATCTGGACTGCAACTTTTCAAACTTTTAACACACACTGTATCTTTCAGCAACCGTCGGATATCCTACTGACTGCGCCAAATAAGTTTTCACTTTCGTAGACTTTGTTTTTAAAAACTTTATTTCTACAGAAAATGAGAAATATGTATACAGTGTTCAACAAAACTGATATACATATAATTTCTTTGTACACTTTTATATATGGAATAATAACTACTGAGTTACAATGCTAACTGAATGTTGTAGAATGAATCTTGTAGAAAGAATGAATGAATGAATGCTAACAAACACTGTAGCTGTATTTATAAGGTCGGTGTTTACAACAATTATAGTAAACAACAACAATGGTACTTTCCATGGGATATCTTCTTATGATAACATAATTGCGGTGGATTTGAAACTGTGCTAGAATGACGTTAAGTGAAATCAAATTTTTTGATCAAATTTTAAAAAAGATGTGAGTGTTTAGTTATAATAAAACAATTTTGATGTATAATTTTTGAGAACAAAAAATACATTATAATAGTAAAATTTTACAGATCTATCTACCATAAATTACATTGGTATGTTTTGGTAACATTTGACACGCGCGCCTACCATAAATATCTGCCTTATGAAAGCCCTTTTGTCGGCAAATTTTTACACAGCATGCGGTCTTTTCTACTATGAAGTTTTGTGGCACCTGTTTCTGACAAACAACATTATGAGCATATTCTTTCAGACTTGACGACCAACAAAACAAACGCAGACATTGTATATGTGTAGGACGCTTCACCTGTGGTAAAAGGACCTGGTGAATATCTCCTGTCCTTCACACAAGAGGGGAACCAGCTTCTATAGTGGTTGATATAATTAGACTCTGATATTCTTTGTCGAGTCGAAGCAAGGTGTAAATCGGTGTTGAAATGATTAAAATACGTGTGAGATAATTAGTTTATTTAACACAAACACTAATATTTACAAGTATCGTACAAAATAATTATTATTGTTTTTACTACAACAAAAAAACATACATAAATTTGCTATGTGCAATTGACAGTAAAGTGAACCGCGATTTAAGAGTGACACATGTGATTAGTAACAAGTGAGAGAAGATTCGCGTGAAAAACCGTGTAATGCGATAGGAAAATACGAGACGTGAATACTTTCAGAGTTGAGCGAGAGACGCGACCGATTAGCTCGGTAGTTGACGAATAAGTGATTGAGAGACGAGAGACTAAAAACGACTTAGGCATAAGGATTCCTTTTTCCTTTGGGTCCCCAAAAAGAAGTGGAACTCATTCATCAATGTCCTATGCGTGTCTAATTTACGTTCAGAAATAAACAGAAGGTTTAATTTAGTCCAGTAACGACAAAGGCCTTTATTGGTTTAAGGATACATAAATCCGACAGCAAGACAGCTTCACACATTGTCAAGTTGAAAGAATTGTTCTTAATTTCGATCCAAACCCTGGGAACCGGATATATCTTAACCTAGAATGTTTTCGTAGTGCACGGGTCCTTGTATCGCCGACTGAAATGGGAGGCCACGGGACAAGCAAATGTTTTCTCGGAATTGGTTAATTTTGGAAGCTACAAAGGGCAGATGTGTTCGTTTGAAATTATCAATGATTCGACGAATTTTATTAAGATTCTTATATAAGTAGAAATGATAATTAGCTTTATGTTAGAAAATCTAACATAAATTGCCCCCCGCGCCAGAGGAGGAAAAATAAATGTTAAGAGCAAGATAGAGAAAGAGAGAGCGATGGAGAGAGATAGCGATTGGGAGAGAGAGATCGAAAGAGAGAGAGAGAGCGAGAGAGGGAGAGAGAGAGTGCGGTTTTTAGTAAATTTGCTTGAGAGAAGAAGAGATTATGGGAAACTTTATCTTCAGTTGTGAGTTATTTAAAAATTATATTTACAAATAAATTGCGAAAAATCAAGAGATAATTCTTTACAATAATAAACAAAACTTGTTTTTTTTTTCATTTTTCTTAGTGTATATACTATTTTGTACAAAAGGGTTTTGACCTAAATTTACAAATCAGTTGTCGCGGGTAACTGTAAATGTGTCATAAATTATAGGCGTTTTGCCCTGAGTGAACTGTTGTGGTGTTTTTATTTTTCAAATTTATTGTCAACAAGTGAAAGTGCGGGTGACTTGGGTACTTGAGTAGATAGAGGCATTGTCTAGTTATACAATGCTAGCGGTAATATTTTGAGGGTAAGGTCGGTTATTGAACTGTGTTTCCTAAAAAGGGAAGAAATATTTTCATTTTTGTTAATGCCTTTTAAAATGAGATTTTAGACGTTTTCTTGGGATAGGAAATGATTCGTCAATATTCAAATTCTCGGATGGTGTTTTATGGGTTAAATTGATTTTGTCAAAATACACATTTGTAGAGTGAGAAAATAAAGAAATGTTTTGTTGTTTAGAATGGGCTGCGTTTGGAATATTACCGGCGATTACCCATCCAAATATTGTATTGAAGAGTGTGGGTAGATTTTTTCCTAATTTTACGATACCCGGTAAGAGGATTTCGTAGTAAGCATCTGCTCCTATCAGAATTTCAATATTTGATTCCATATAAAAATATTTATCAGCCAGGCTGAGATCTTTTGGAATTTTAAGAAAATCAGGGTTGATATCTAATTGCGGTAGCTGGCAAGAAATCTTTGGAATTATTGCACAGTTTAAATTGACATTACGTTCGAAACCAGGTGTGTAAAGCATGATTTTTGCCATTGATTTCGAAGTGAGAGAACTTTGGGCAATGCCACAAACTTGTAGTTCATTGCGAGAAATTTCGGGATTAATTTTATTAGCGAGATTTTCCGTTATAAAAGAATTTTGACTACCAGAGTCAAGGATTGCCTTAGCAAATATGGCATTTCCAGATTTGTCAATTAAAATTACTTGAGCGGTGGGTAAAAGAGTCGAAGAGTGTGTAAAAGGTTTATTTGTAACGCTTAGAGCTACGTTAGGGTTGCATACATCTTCTTGAGAGTCATTAAAAGAAGATGGCTGAGCAATATTGGCGTGGAGTGAGTTAGTGGAATTTATGGCATTTGTGGTGCGGTGTGAGAGACTGCGAGCATCAGCAACTTGTGCTTGCGAATTTGCATCATTATTTAAACGAGAAGCATTATAAGGTGTATTTCTGTTACTATTCTGTTGAGAGGTTTGTGCATAGGGCGTAAATCTAGCAGAATTTACATGTGTGCTTGCATTGCGATTATCTTCGGGGTGAGAAGCGTGAGAAGAACGAGTACGTTTAATGTTTTCTGCATACGAGTTTTGGTGCAGAAGGGTGTGATGGTTTTTAGAACAAATAAAACAACCGCGAGAAGTACACTGAGCATGAGTGTGTTTTGTACCAAGACAGTTAGAGCACATGTCTCGCGATTTTAAAAAATTATATTTTTCTGAGTGAGAGAGGGCAGCGAATTGCCTACAGGAATATATTTTGTGCGCTGAATTATTACAGTAATTGCATTTGATATGATTACTAGAGGAGAGAGGTGGAGATGTATTTGAGAGAAGAGAAGTGGAGTTAGATTTAGCGTGTGATTTGTCCCTTTTTGATTCTGGGATATTTGTGAGGTCTGCGAGAATGTTGCAGCGTTCATTGAGGATCTCAAAAAGTTCGACAATTGTGGGAGTGTAATTTCTATCTCTTCTTTCCCCATAATATCGTTTGGTGGCAAAATCGAGCTTTCTTGTTATTAAATTAATTAAGAGATAATCCCACGATTCGACGGGAGCTTGTAGAGCCTTTAAGGAGTCAATATTTCTTTTTAAATCGTTTGTAAAATCACTTAGTGACCGATAGTTGCTCCTTGTGAGTGTAGGGAAATCTATGATAAGATTGATGTGAGAATTGATAATAGCAAGACTGTTGTCGTACTTCTTTTCGAGTATGTCAATAGCGAGATCAAAGTTTTCGTTAGTTACGTCAAGCGAATCAATTAAATTTAAGGGTTCTCCGCGGAGGGAAGATTTCAAATAAATTAGCTTTTGAGCTTTGGTGAGTGTGTGATTATCCTTTATAATTGAGGAAAACAATTGGTAAAATGAGACCCATTTACTGGGCTCGCCATGATATATAGGAACAGAAACAGGTGGTAAGCGTACGTTGGAGTTAGCATGATTACCGTGTTGATACTGAGAAGGTACCGAAGAAGAAGAATTAACTTTCGAAAATTGCGCCAATTTACCGTCAATTCGAGACATAGCAGAGAAGTATTTATTTTCAACTTCTTCTCTATTTTCTGTGTGCAATCAGCATTTTTGTGAGTGTCTATCTTATTACAAATATCATTATAATTATTAAATGCATTAATTAAGTGAATTCTTCTATGACTTAGTTCAAATGTTTCAGTTTGACTATCGAGAAAATTGCTTATCCAATTCAAATTTCGTTCAAGTGATGATTTGCATGTACCAATCTCCCTCTTCAGTGCGTCCATAATTAAAATATACCAAAATTTAAAAAAAATTAAAATATTGATTGTCCAGTGACAATCTGTAAATATTGTGATTTTAACGGTATTACACAAAGAGAGATCGTGGTTGAAAATAGAGTGAGTAAAGTGAGTATGTAGTGTAAAAAGAAATAAAAATTATGCAAAATATTTAAAAAAGAGATGAGCAGATATATATAAAAAATAAAGAGTAAACAAATAAATTGTCCTTTAAAGCACATGCGTACACAAACTTATTGAGTGAAAGATAATATGTGGAGTAATATTTAAGGAAATAAAATAAAAGTTCATAAAGTTTTTTTTATTATTGCGATGTTACCTTAGTATGCGTCAAGAAAGCGTTGTTCTGGAAGAATGGGACGGTGTCAGCGTGGCGGCGGGCAGCGGGAGCAGCACCAGGCCGAGGTGGAGGCGATCAGCGGGACTGCAACGGTCCAAGGTGGAAACGGTCAGCGGGACAGCAATGGTCCAAGGTGGAGTCGATCAGCGGGACAGCAACGGTCCAAGGTAGAGGCGGTCAGCGGGACAGCAACGGTCCAAGGTGGAGGCGATCAGCGGAACAGCAACGGTCCAAGGTGGAGACGGTCAGCGGGACAGCAATGGTCCAAGGTGGAGTCGATCAGCGGGACAGCAACGGTCCAAGGTAGAGGCGGTCAGCGGGACAGCAACGGTCCAAGGTGGAGGCGATCAGCGGGACAGCAACGGTCCAAGGTGGAGACGGTCAGCGGGACAGCAAGGGTCCAAAGTGGTGGCGATCAGCGGGACAGCAACGGTCCAAGGTGGAGTCGATCAGCGGGACAGCAACGGTCCAAGGTGGAGGCGGTCAGCGGGACAGCAACGGTCCAAGTAGAGGTAATACGATCACCGGAACAGCCGATAACGATTCGATTCAATTTCAACACCGCGAGCCTTGCTTCTGGGTATGCAGACGATTCTTTGAATCGTCCCACCAGGGGTACCAAATTATGTGTAGGACGCTTCACCTGTGGTAAAAGGACCTGGTGAATATCTCCTGTCCTTCACACAAGAGGGGAACCAGCTTCTATAGTGGTTGATATAATTAGACTCTGATATTCTTTGTCGAGTCGAAGCAAGGTGTAAATCGGTGTTGAAATGATTAAAATACGTGTGAGATAATTAGTTTATTTAACACAAACACTAATATTTACAAGTATCGTACAAAATAATTATTATTGTTTTTACTACAACAAAAAAACATACATAAATTTGCTATGTGCAATTGACAGTAAAGTGAACCGCGATTTAAGAGTGACACATGTGATTAGTAACAAGTGAGAGAAGATTCGCGTGAAAAACCGTGTAATGCGATAGGAAAATACGAGACGTGAATACTTTCAGAGTTGAGCGAGAGACGCGACCGATTAGCTCGGTAGTTGACGAATAAGTGATTGAGAGACGAGAGACTAAAAACGACTTAGGCATAAGGATTCCTTTTTCCTTTGGGTCCCCAAAAAGAAGTGGAACTCATTCATCAATGTCCTATGCGTGTCTAATTTACGTTCAGAAATAAACAGAAGGTTTAATTTAGTCCAGTAACGACAAAGGCCTTTATTGGTTTAAGGATACATAAATCCGACAGCAAGACAGCTTCACACATTGTCAAGTTGAAAGAATTGTTCTTAATTTCGATCCAAACCCTGGGAACCGGATATATCTTAACCTAGAATGTTTTCGTAGTGCACGGGTCCTTGTATCGCCGACTGAAATGGGAGGCCACGGGACAAGCAAATGTTTTCTCGGAATTGGTTAATTTTGGAAGCTACAAAGGGCAGATGTGTTCGTTTGAAATTATCAATGATTCGACGAATTTTATTAAGATTCTTATATAAGTAGAAATGATAATTAGCTTTATGTTAGAAAATCTAACAGTATAATTACATACAATCATGGATAATAATATACAAAATTATATTCAAAATTTTTTTTAATTTATTAAAAAATACAGCGAATTTGTCATCGCTCGCTACTTTTAACTTACTGACGAATACAAATAATTGCGGCAGTAATCCATGGATGAATCAGAAAATTATTGGAATGACGGGAAAAAGGAGACAATATAAGAATAAATACGAACTGAAATATCAGGACAAACATAGAGAGACAATCAAATGAAGCAAATAATGATATAGATATATATTTGTCTATATTATCTTTTGGATTACGATCAAGCTTCCAACAAAGCAAACCACAATAAAGTTATCGATGTTTCTGAAAACAGATACACAAAGTATATATTTTCTATGATCTCAAGATCATAGGAAATTTATACACATATACAAAAGAGACATTTTTCCAAGTCATTTATGTCGGGAAAAATTTGATAGTTTTTTAATTTATTACCCTATTTATTATTTAATTTTCAGTAATTCTTCTGAATAATTTTTTAGAGAGGCGATCACAATTACTGAATATGAACTCATGGTACAGTGGGATATTTATGAATAATTTTCGATAAGCTGACGATATTATTCTTTCTGATAGTGCAGAAGGCCGCTAAAGTCTAATTAACAGAATCGAATAGACTACCAGAAATTTCGGAATAAGTGTTACGTAATATCGATCGAACGAAAATGATGATAATTAACAAAAACGTTAATGTAATGTACCAGTTCCTTAAATAAACTATAAACCAGTAGAAATAATCCAAAACTACACCTATATAGTGTTAAAAATAACTCAACACACAACCTGAACCTGAAAGGTTACACTGTATTTTGCACCAATCGACCTAATCATCAATCAGAACTATGCTAGTGGAGGAGTAGCTCTATAATAAAGTAAAAAAATATACCTGTTCAAAATATAAACGTCACAACTACTATTGAAGAAGTTGCTGTAACAGTACCGTCCCCACTAAAGTTCAATATTTGTAGCATTTACAGTCCCTGCTCAATTTATTATTTATTATTTATTAGACTCAGCTTAGAAATATAAGTTTTTTTTTTTAATTTGAAACACCTTAAAATTATGTTCAAAGTCATACGGAACTGCTGAATGGGTTAAATAGCAATTACTTATTAATCGTGCTACATTATTCAGTTAAAAATGGTAAAACTTTTTGTTTGAATTGTGAAAACTTGACAGATGGCAATAAAATGGGCTAAAAGGGTGCAATGACTCAACTTTTTTCAACTTTAGTTTTTTAGTTAAATTAGTGATTGGTGTTCAATTTTCGTAAAATTTGCAGTGGTGAATGTTAATATTGTTCTATAATAAGTAATGGTAGTTTTTAATTTGTTCATTTTATTTTAACATATTGATAGAAATATGATAATTTCGAAAATACGAATATCTTCGATTAGAATTTTTTCATATGGGTGATTGTAAAACTCTTTCTGTTGAGCAAATCTCTTCTGTTACTGCTCTATTAGAAAATATCATGTTTTCAAAGAGAAATAGTAAAAAAATGTGGTATATCTTAATCGTTGGTTCAAAGGTTGAGTCAAAAACCTAAAGAGAAATATCCTGTTACATCAATTTGGAGGGGTCGGTATGACAGAACGATTTCAGTCAACCCCAGAAGGCAACGAATTTTAAAATTTTAAAGAATTTGGCTGTAAAACACAGAGGAGTCACCAGAGCAAGATAAGGAATAAATTGGAAGAATCAGAGTGTTCAGTATCGGAGTCCACTCTATGTTGAAATTTGTATGGGAGTATGGGATTCAAATGTCAGTTAAGGAACCAACCTAACATTAAACTATCACCACAAATGCTCAAAAACGCTTAGTTTGGGCCAATTTGCATAAAACTCTATGACTCTACAGTCATATAATATTTATGCAAATTGGCCGAAACTAAGCGTTTCTTGAGCATTTGTGGTGATGGTTTTGGTTCCATAACTGGCCTATGACATTTAAATCCCATACTGTACAAATTTCGGCGTATAGTGGAGTCCGATACTGAACACTCTGCTCCTTCCAATTTATTCCTTATATCACTATGGGTGACTCTTTGGTGTTTTACAGCCAAATTCTTTAAAATTCGTTGTCCTCTGGGGGTGACTGAAATCTTTCGGCCATACCGATTCCTCCAAATCGATGTAAAAGGATGTTTCTTTTTAGATTTTTGACTCAACCTGCGAACTGACGATTAGGGTACACCACCCTTTTTTGCTATTTCTCTTTGACAACATGTGATATTTCCTAATAGAGAAAGATCTTTATTTCTCTTAATATTTTAAAGTAAAATGAACAAATTAAAAACTACCATTAATATAAGTAGAATAGTATTAACGTTCCCTACTAAAAATTTTAAGAAAATTGAACACCAATCACCAATTTAACAAAAAGACTATAGTTGAAAAAAGTTGAGTAACTGCACCCATTTAGCCCATTTTATTGCCACCTGTCAATTTTTTCCAATTCAATCAAAAAGGTTCACCATTTTTATCTTAATTAGGTAGCACGATTAGGTATTAAGTAATTGCTATTTAACACATTCAGCAGTTCCATATGACTTTGAACATACTTTTAAGGTGTTTCAAATTAAAAAAAACTCATATTTCTAGGGTGAGTCTAATAAATTGAGCAGGGACTGTATGTTCCACCAGACAAAACACTTAACTAAACACGAATTACTTAATCTTTTCCAACAAATTCCTTTTTCTCGAATAGGTAATCACGGGAGATTTAAATTGCCATAATATTACATAGGTATCAGATAAACAAGACCGAGGGGAAATATGGTAGAAAACATTTTTAACACTATGAACCTATGCCTAATCAACGACGGCTCTCCAACAAGATTCAATATGGCTATTGGAACGTTTTCCGCCATTGATCTCTCCTTATGTGAACCCTCATTGCTCACCCAACTCGACTGGGCAGCACTAAAAGATTTATATTATTATAGAAGTGACCATAAAGACAGTAAAGAATTCTGTTACGGGTTTTGTAGATTAATTCCAAAAAAATAGTATGTTACAAGAAAAATAAATTTAAAACAAGTAAAGATTATGTTGCGAAACCAACGGAAGACAGATGTAAAATTTTACATCTTATGTAAATTAGTTTATATTCCAACAATAGATGTTGATCGTGATAGATAGCTGAACCCAATTTATATTAAGGTACAGTTTAAAATTGAAAGACTGTAACCAAAATAAAATTATAGAAAGGAACCTTACGTCACAGCAGAAAACGAAAGAGCAGATAAGAATAAAAACATGATTACTAAGATCTAACAAAAATAAAGGAAGCTATAAAAACGCAGAATATTTATATTAAGAAGGAAATAAGAGCTGAAATAACAGTAAATTCAGCGATGAAATTGGGAGAGAATACGTGTTTGGTCGAATTAAATAGTAGAGAGGGAAAAATAATGATAATTAAAAATAAAAGAGATGGAGAAAAAAAAAGAAAATGTCTATACAAATGAAGATGTGATCAAGGCGGAAAGTGATACACAAACAAAAAATAGAAAACATGAATGGGAAGAAAGAGTAATAGGAAAAAGCATCAAGATTGGATTTCAAAAGATACTTATTGATAATTAGCCATGGAAATGGAATCGAGAGAAAGACCGACTGGAAAAAATAAATCAAGAAGGGTCAAAAATCTAGCAAATGAAGTTAAATATGGTCAAGCAATGGTATATCAACAAGGCATGAAAAAGGAAAGCGGGAAGAACAAAGCAAAGTTAAACATAAAAAAGATACAACAAAGGCAAAATACTTATAAATAGAAAGTTGGAATATCAGAGGTTCGTTTGAGAAAAAAAAGCTAACGCATTTGGTATGGTTCATTCCACCAACATACGACTGTTTTGGATTATCGCGACAACGAATATTTCAGTGTGCAACATAAGAAGTACGAAAGTAAATGTCGTATATTCATGGAATAGGGTATAAGAGAAGTACAGAAATACAAATTTTATATTATACAAGAAACAAAACAGTTTGGACAAAATACGATTGAGATAGGAAATCATATTTTCTTTAATAGTGGGATTACAAACAGAAGATTGGGTACAGGCTTTCCGATAAATAAAAAGTTAAAAGTGCTAATTGTTGAGTTCAAAGCGATATCAGAGAGATTATGTATTCAAAGAATACGAAGTAAATTTCAAAATATTTCGTTTATGAATGTACATGCATCATTGTCGAAATGATAGAGGAATTTTATGGAGATTTAGAAAGCCTACATGGGACTTTTCCTAAATATTATGATCTCAAAGTGGTGCTGGGAGACGCCAATACGAAAATAAGCAGGGAGGAAATCTATGCACCTACAATCGGTATCAGGAAACAAACAAAAATGGCCACCTACTAATAGACTTTGCAAAGAAAAATAATCTAATAATCAAGAGTACCTACTTATTATAAAGGCACATGGGTATCTTCAGCTGGGAAAAAAAATTAACCAAAAGTTGAATAACAATGTATTACTAATATTAAAATATACAGAGGACCGTACTTAGATTCGGACCACTTTATGGTGGGAGCAAGTGTGAAAGACTATAGCAGTACTGAAGAACTTAAACACAAAAAAGGGCAAAATAAATAATGCTACTGGATTATTGACCGAAATGGAAAAAAGAAAATACAAGCACGCATTTAATGAAAAGATAGACAAGCTAAAAGAAGAAAACGAGAATCTGGAACAAACGAGAGAAAAAATGAAATTAGGTATGCTAAACTCAGCCAAAAACAGAGAAGAGAAAAGAAAAGAGAAAAAAACATGGTTCGATGACGAATGTAGAAAAGAACTTAATCAACGGAGTAACTTGAGATTAATAATGTTGAAACTGAGATCAACGGAGGCTGCAAGTGAGCACAGTGAACAACGAAAAAGAACTAAAAAAATATCAAGAGAAAAGGAAAGAATATATGAGGAAAAAATCTTAAGCAAAATAGAAGAAAATTGTCGAAATAAGGATATAAGACATTTGTACAAGGGATAAAAAATGAAAAGATAGGTTATTGTACTAAGCCTCCATTTATGAAAAATAAAAAGGGAAATATTCTGATAGATGCAAAATATATTTTAAATGAATGAAAAATGAAAAAATCAAGTAGACAGATTAAATCTATATAGAATCGACGAGGAACCTCCTACTAAAGAAGAAGTAACAAATATTATAAATAGCCTGAAAAATAACAAAAGCCCTGGGAGTGATCAAAAAACATCTGAGATGTTTAAAAATAGGGTGGAAATCAGATACATTAAAAAAATGCAAATACTAATAGAAAAAATATGGAACGAAGAACAATTGCCAAAAGAATGGCCAACTGTCCTATTGAATGTATAGTAATATCAATAATTATCCAAATTAACAAATGTTACGCATGTAAAAATCTTCAGATTTATGCCCTGGCATCGGATCACGAAGATGAGGAAGTAGAGCAATTCCACGAAGAAACTAATGAAGCAATGAGGGCCAACAAAGCAAGGTATGTAATTTTAATTGCCGATTTTAACGCAAACATATTATGGAAAGAAGAAATCAAAAATGAAATTTTAATGGGACTCCATGGATTAGAAGAAAGAAATAATAGAGGAGAAATACCTACTCGTAAATTATGCAAAAGAAAACAACCTATATTATAAATTATAACCAATACGTTCTTTTAAAAAACCAGAAAACAGAAAATTCACCTGACAAAGCCCGAATGGGAAAACAAGGAATGAAATAGACTATAATATTATGCAACGAAAATAACACAGATTCAAACCTTGAAATTTTAAATCAAAATTTAGCGAATACTATAATATCAGTAGCAAA
Source organism: Diabrotica virgifera virgifera (assembly GCF_917563875.1). Classification (NCBI taxonomy): domain Eukaryota; kingdom Metazoa; phylum Arthropoda; class Insecta; order Coleoptera; family Chrysomelidae; genus Diabrotica; species Diabrotica virgifera. The sequence continues at coordinate 176,004,274 of NC_065443.1, forward strand.
AGAATCAACCCATAATAAAGCCGATAGAAAATCAGCAAGGAAACACAAGGTTTAATAAAAAAGGGACAGCAACTTATGCAAGACCTTCTTCTTTGAGTGCCTCTCCTATCGGAGATTGGATATCATTAGGGCGATTCTAATTTTATTTACTGCTGTTTTGAACAATTCGTTAGTGGTACAGCCAAACCACTCTCTCAAATTTCTCATCCAGGACATTCTTCTACGACCTGGATTTCTTCGTCCTTGGATTTTTCCTTGCATTATATTTTGTAGGAATGTGTACTTTTGTCCCCTCATCAGGTGGCCTAAGTACCTATTCAAGTTTTCTTTTTTTAATTTCAGTAGAACTTCTGGCTTGTTATTTATTCTGCGTATTACTTCTTCATTTGTAATTTTATCCACCCAACTTATTCTTAGTATACGGCGGTAGCGGTAGCACCACATCTCAAAGCAAGACCGAACACTTAATAAAATAGAAATATCAGAAATAAACAAAATAATTAACAAAAAGACTAGAGGAGACATAATGAAGTACCAAATAAGACAACTGAATAAAACAAGCGAAGGTACACATATAATTACAAAATTACAAAACACCGATAAATAGTAAAAAATGTATCTGAAGATAGAAGATATACATACATACCAGATATAACAGAGGACAAAATAAGAAACGCAATGAGTACAATGCGGAATAAAAGAGCTCCAGGTAAAGACGGAATAGCATGGAAAAGATACACTAAGGCGACTAAGGAGGATAACACATCATAAAAATGCTAAAAATTATATTTAACAAATGTATAGAAAATACAGGGTGGGCCAAAGAAAAGACTCCACCTCCATATAGAGCAGTAGTTATTAGATTTTAAGGAAATGCCGAAACAGGTCGATTTTTGTTCTAAGGAAAAGTGTTTGCTCTGGACTCTTTTTCTTCGTTGGAGGACTGTAAAAAGCCAACGAGGGTTTTCAGCGCTTTTCGTGATGTCCTATCTTTTTTGCACAATGGTTTCTGCTGTAGGAAATTCACAATAATTAAAGATGGTTTGATAGGTTTTTTATTTCAGCGCATTCCACAGCACTAAGCGTACGTAGATTCCACAAAAAGTATATTTTTTCTCGTTGAAATTATTTGATTGATATGATATTTAATTTTCTGAATGTTGCTATTTTTACGATACAAACGTCTATCATTTGTCAACTTCCTCCTTTCCACATCCCCAACACCTTATTTTTAAATAGGGAATAGGTGTCGTATCGCTCATTTGAAAGTGTATTCAATTCTCTATTTAGTAATATAAACATTATCATAATTATTTATACAGGGTGTCACAAATATTTTTTAATTAAATTAATGGACAAAAAAAAGAAGAATGTATGTTATTTATTTTATTTAAAATACATTTTACCGTTGTCAGAAAACATAATTAAATGTTTATTGCACAAATAAACATTGCTTTTCGCTTAAATTCAATGTTCAAGGCAGCTCCCGCCATCCACCTACCTCTTTTGGAAGTTTGAACATTTAATTTAAGCGAAAAGCAATGTTTATTTGCAAAATAAAAATTTATTTCTGTTTTTTGACAACAGTAAAATGTATTTTAAATAAAATAAATGACATACATTCTTCTCTTTTTTTTTTGTCAATTAATTTAATTAAATTTTTTTTGACACTCTGCATAAATAATTATGATAATGTTTATATTACTGAATAGTGAATTAAATATCCTTTCAAACTAGCTACCATACGATCCCTATTCCATATTTAAAAATAAGGTGTTAAAAGGGTGGAAGGAAGGGGGTTGACAAATGGCAGATTTGACAGATTCCCCCTTAGAACAAAAATCGACCTGTTTCGACATTTTCTTAAAATCTAATAACTACTGCCAAATATCGAGGTGGACACTTTTCTTTGGCCCACCCTGTATGTAAATTACTCACAGCTTGGTAAAATGCTCTATAATACATAATACTCCTATTTAAAAAGGGAAATAAATATAAATTAGACAAATATAGACCCATTAGCCTCTTATCAGTCTTGTATAAGCTGTTTGTGAAGATAACTACACTGCGACTAACAACAAAACTGGATAGTTGTCAAGTTCGGCACCAGGTAGGATTTAGAAAACGTTACAGACCGTATATATATAGAAGTACATAATACAACATAACACTCTGGTAGCTATGGTAGATTACGAGAAGGCATTTGACTCGATAGAAATCTGGGCAACCATTAATGGCTTAAGCAAAAATAGAGTTGAAGACAGATATTCAAAAATCATTAAGTATATGTGTATGACAATGCAACGTCGCAAATGAAAACAGAAGCAAAAACAGAAAAGATAAAACTGCAAAGAGAGGTTAGAAAAGGAGATTCTCTCTCACCAAAACTATTTACTTTAGCTCTAGAAGTTATGTTTCGAACTTTGGAATCGGCAAATAATGGAATGACGATAGATGGCGAAAACCTAAACCATCTGAGATTTGCCGATGATGTTACGCTAATAGCAAAAGACAGAGAAGAATCGCAGGAAATAACATTCATATCTATAATATTTAGGTATCTAAATACCAAATCAAAAGAAATAGGATTAAAAATAAATCCAGCAAAATCTAAATATCTAACCAACGAATCTCTTGATTTAACTGAGAATATACCTAACTCTGGAAAATAATAATATAGAAAAGGTTGAATCATATATAGTCCGTCCGCTATAACTTTTCCCATGCGGTACGATTCATTTTCAATCAAATTAAGTTAAAACATAAATTGAAACGAACGTCGATGTGTATATACATTTTGTATACCTACTGTATACTATTATACTACACACCTCGGCGTACGTTTCACTTTATGTTTTGACTTAATTTGATTGAAAATGAATCGTACCACATGGTGGGAAAAATTATAGCGGACGGCTATATATACTTAGAACAAAAATATAACTGGCAAAGCTTAACATAAAGGCTGATTTAAATAGAAGATGTTCCTTAGCATGGTCAGCATTTGGCCGATTACAAACAGTATTTAAATCAAACTTACCTAATACTCTAAAGGCAAAACCTTTGGGAACTAAAACTTGGGCTTTTAACAACAACGTAGTCCACAAATTTCAGGTGACTCAGAGAGCTATGGAACGGAGAATGCTCAATATTAACCTCAGAGTGATCGCAAATCCAATAAAGAGATAAGAAGGGGATTAAAAATAACATACGTGATCCAGAATATTGTCATGTTAAAATGGAACTGGGCAGAACACATAGGAAGAATGGAAGACAGCCGTGAATGGCGACCAAGGGAAAGCAAAAGATATAGAGGCAGACCTCAAACAAGATGGACTGATGACATCAAGCGAATGGCTGGCCACGAATGGAGGCAAAAAACAGCAAACAGATATGAATGGACACACCTAAGTGAGCCTTACATCCGACGATGGATGGAATGGCTGTTGATGATGATGATGATTCATAAAAATAATAGGAGAAACCTGAATACCATATTGAAAACAAAAATTGAGATTGGAGAATACCAATCAGGTTTTAGGCAAGGAAGAAACACGACAGAACAGATTTTCCTATTGAGACAAATACTTGAGGATAGTCATCAACATCAAACACCGACGATGATATTATCTATAAATTTCAAACAAGCGTTTGATAGGGTTAAAAAAATATATAGGTACAGATCACTTGAACAGCTAGGACTAAGCAAAAAAAAATAACAGTGGTACAGTTAGTATTAAGCAGAACCGAGAACCAAGTGAAGATAAACAATGAGGTCTCAGAAAATTTTGTAGTAAACGAAGAAATAAGACAAGAAGATCCATTGTCGTCTGTTCTGTTTATCTTTCTCTTAGAAACGGTACTATGGGAAGCTACTGTAAATATAACAGAACTTATGTACCTATATATCACAAGAAGCACAATATATCGTACGTTCGCCGATATTTAGCAATATGTACTGGTGAGAAATAGAAAAACAGGAATTATTACATATAACAATTAAATTGGCATAAAAAGCAATGAACAGAGGATTCTATGTTAATGGCATAAAAACAAAATATATTATGATTATTATGGAATGAACGCGAAGAATTTGTATAAGGAAAATATTTACGAGTAATAGTGAAAACAACAAATAATACAGAGAGATTTGAAGTAGTTGAAAGGTTTAAATATCTGAGAGCTTGAAAGGTTTGAAGACAGGAGAGGATATCCAACATATAATTATGAAGGGACAGAGGTATGTACATATATGCGCTAAATACTATATTGTAGGTTATTAATGAATAAAATCATATCAAGAGGTGCAAAAATAAGATTATACAAAACGACTATTAAGTCTGTAGTGACCTATGTATGTATCAGATACATTAAGATTAAACAAAAAACATCAAGATGTGGTATAAATATGGAAAAGAAAAGTGTTAAGAAATATATTTGGAGAAAGAATGTAAAATGGTGTACGGATCAGAACAAAAATAAAGAATAGAAGCTCAGTATATTAGGAGTCATAAAATCACAAAGACTGAGTTGACTAGGACATATTCAGAGGATGCCAGAAAGTAGATTACTGACAATAATAATATCAAGTACCATAGAAGGAAGTAAGAGGAGAGGCCAACCCAGAACAAAATGCAAAATGGACGTGGAAGAAGATATAAAAATTCTTAATATTACAAAGTGGAAAATGAAATCGAGGGATAAGCAAGAATGGAGGAGAATGGTCAATCAAGCCATGGGCCTACTATGCTCGAATGTGCTAAATATATATAAAAACGCATTAAAAGCAATAAAACAATTGAAAACAAATAATGTTTTGAATCAAGAGATGAAATCAACAGATAATATATTGGCGACTAGTGTAACAAAACAGAAAATATAAATAATAAAACAAATTTGAGGCTGCTAGCTAATTATATACATAAAAAATTATTTATTTCACTTACCTTGAGTTGTTTTTTTGTCTTTGGCATTTTCTTCGGCAAGGTTCACTAGTTTTAAAATTTTCTTACCCCGAGTCAACATTATGATAGTTTTAATTTAAATTTTACTTAGGTATACTGTAAGCGATAATACAACGTCTATCTACTTCGCGATCGAAAAAGGTTATGAGACATACAGTTTTCAATCCAATATATAAGTATTTGAACAAGAGATCCGACACCCTGATAGGGTACAAGGAAGGGGAGAAAGAAAGAATAAATAAGAGTAGTGGAAAAAGTTCTAAGAAATGATACCATACTTACATACAAAGACGCATTTTTTACAAACTTCATAGAACCTCTTCCTGTAATTGCTTTATCGCTAGAAAGTGGTACTAAAAATGAAAAATGAAAGGGTGAGAAATAGTTACCCTTATAACAGCGAAAAAAATTGGGACATTAAAAATAAAAAGGTCTAACAAAATAGTTTATTGTGATATAGAAGAAATCTTTCATACAATGGCTGTCGTAGCTATGTTGTAAATTAAGCTGGCAATAAAACTTGAAAATATTTTTGTACCCTAATGAAAAGCATCATCTTTGTCAACAGTATCAATAAAAGTTTTGAGGCTATTTGGTCCGAGTTGTAAATCTATAAAAGCAATTATTATCTTGTTCTCTATTGTAAAAACACTTGTGTATTGACGGCCTAAGCGAGGAGTGATTTAAAACCCGAAGCATCATTTTATTATGCCCAATATGAAGAACTTTTAAGACATACTTTTTCATACATACTTTTAAGAATTTTCTGTTAAAAATCATTTATTAGTGTTATCAGCTGATGTTTTACTTCAAATGTCATTCAAACGATTTCGTGTTAAATACACAATAAGATTTATAGGTACTCTGAAGGATGGTTAGAAAAAACTACGCTTTTAGCTTTATTATTTTAGTTACGACCGAAAAAATATGTAGTGGACTTACCGGAAGTACCGTCAGGAAGTAACTGTCAAAAAAATCTAGTGATGAGAAAAAGTGATTGAAAACTAAGGGTTAAAGTTTGGAATGTTGAAACATAATTTATAAAAAATTATTTATTGGTTGTATTGTAATATTTCCAACGAATTTTAAATGCAGTTTATTTATTGAGCTCAAAAGTCCTTGTGGGCCCCGGGCCCAAACGTTTACATTTCTGATTACATTTTATTTTTGTCTTGTAAATTTTTTTTAATTACACTTTAAGTCTTTTTATACATTCCTTCACCACCTCCCTCCATCTCCTTCTGTCCAGTGCTAGTTCTTTCCATCTCTCAATGATACTTCTCTTCAGATCTTCGTACACTATCCATCTTTTTCATGGCCTGCCTTTCCTTCTCTTTTGTATTGGTCTTCGTGAGAGTACCATTTTTGCTTCCACTTTGTCATATTCTTTTACTTCTCATTCTTTCGATGTGCCCCAAATATCGTATTCTCCCTACATGGTGTCTCAAACTTAACATAAGAAAAACACTATGTTCTTCCACCCGGTCTAAGTATAAAAAAAAGAAGTTTGAGTAAACCTTTGCACAACTACGTAAATAGTAAAGAAAAAGTTATGCCTCGAAGTATATAACATACAAGTCAACTTTTACTAAGGTAAATATAAAAACTTTACAGAACAATCATACACATCACCTAATTTTTAGGTTTCACTACTTTTCTTCATATAACTGAAGACTTCTGGACAAAGAATATGAAGAGGAAGTAAATAAAATAAAATATTTGATTTTTTTAGTAATTAATTAATCATTACTTAAAAATGAATACTCTACTCATCAATTATTATATATTAAGGATCTAATGCAAAAATATAAATAAGAAATAGGTGTTTAATAGTAGGTATCTAACAATCATTGACTTCAAGTTTGAATTCAACATTTTCAGTATAATATATCAAATTCAAATTAACCATAGGTAAAAAATAGTAAATTATAACGTGCGAAAAGTATATTGTACAACAAGTGAGAAAAAAGACATTTCTCACGAGCGCAGAAGTTTGTTGGTACGAGCCGAGGCACGAGGCGAGTGGCGCAAATCAAGCGAGGGAAAAATATGTCATTTTCTCATGTGTTGTACACTGTACTTTTTCTATGAATGCGGTTTTGTCAAGAGTTCAAACTTCAAAATTAAATAATTTAGGTTCTTTAGGTATATTACATGCATAAATTGAAACAAGAATAAAAAACCGCTAAACGCCGTAAAAATGAGTGGCGCATAAAATATTCCAGCTACAAAAGATCTGATATGAATATTACGTGGCGCGAAAATGGATTTTCATTTGATGCAAAACAAAATTCTAGTTTTATTTTAAAAGATTTTTCCATAATATTTGCTAAATTTGAAGTAAACGCGCCACAAAAGAGTAACTTTGATACAGTTTGCATTTTAAAACTCTTTTGTGGCGCGTTTACTTCAAATTTAGCAAATATTATGGAAAAATCTTTTAAAATAAAACTAGAATTTTGTTTTGCATCAAATGAAAATCCATTTTCGCGCCACGTAATATTCATATCAGATCTTTTGTAGCTGGAATATTTTATGCGCCACTCATTTTTACGGCGTTTAGCGGTTTTTTATTCTTGTATCAGGAGTTTTTCAAAGTTATTTATAAATTAAATGTATGAAGTTGAATGCAATGTTCCCCTATTACTAGTGTTGAATTACGAAGTCGTGTCCCGCTGTCCCGGACAAGGCTTCTGGGCCATCCGAATTTTCAACGTTTTGGTAAAATTTTATTTTGAAATTTTGAATACGTTATTCTTTTAAGAATTCACATTAAATTGAATTGGTGGGACGCAAAAAAGTCGACAATGTCTGGAATGTAATATGTACTAATTTTTTTTCTTCTACGACGCTACAGCCCATATTGAGCCTTGGCCTCCTTTATTTTTTGCCTCCACCCTTGTTGTTTGTATGTGGCTGCTCTTCTCCATACACGGGCTCCTAAAAGTGCTTGTGCGTCGCTGTTTACTGTGTCTTCCCAGCCCTTTCTTGGCTTTCCAACCGGTCTTTTTTCCAGCATTCTAGCGTTCAGTGCTCTTTGTAATACTAGTACAACATAAAAAATTTCCTTTTTTAAGAACGATTTCCGGATTGGGAGTCGAAACGTCAAAAACTAAGAAAAATGTAGTTATAATTACAATCAATTGTTGCTTAATCCCAACAAAAATATCATTGTCAACATAAAAATGTTAAATTATCAATAAAATGATGATATTAAAGTTCTATATTTGAAAAACATGGCCCGATTTTCATTGAAAAGTCCCGGATTTTAAGTATTTTTTTCAGCTTTGTCCCGAGTTCGACTGAATTGGAGTTGGTCACACTACCTATTACACGTCAAGCTTTATAAATGGTCGGTCACCTTTGTTGCATTATATCCCAAATAATCTAGTATCTATGGAATGTACACTAGATTTTTTTCTATTCGAAATAGATTGAAACAAAATTATTGAGATGGCCGGTAAATGAAATCGGATTGCCCGTTGCCAGATCAAATTTAGCGTCGTAACCACTACAACTACATAAACCATTTCGGGAATAATCGTTAATTGGATTATACTTTTATAGCTTAATAACTTCTAAACGGCTTAACCGATTTTGATCAGTAAACATGAGTTTGAAACGTATTGACCAGTAGTATCTGATGGATCTAAGGTCAAGTATGATAACTGAAGCTATTACAGGAATTATTGATCTTAAGAAACCGTTTTTCCCACAGGAAATAGATTTTATCATACTTATGAAGCCTATAACCTAAAAATTCGAACTTTCCCGGATATAAGGTATACACCGTTAGATTCGTCTTGAGTCCTTCTACAAACGCTAAGTTATTGGCGCAATTCGTAGGTTGAAATGTTGAGTAATTGTCGAAAAACCAAAATTTTCAAAGTTTAGTTTTTCAGTTTTTCGGCGATACTGAGCCGTGCGTATGTCTGATCCTGACAGCTTAGACACCATTTAAAATCTTAACTCAACTCTATGGATTTGGTGTATTTGCGGTTTTCCTGTCTCTTCTTGAACCGAAGATATATACCCCAAAAAATATGCTGTTTTGTACCTACCAAGTCCTATAGCTGGCTTATGGGTGGTCAAAAGTCACAAACTACACCGGTTCTAAATCGGCCCTGACCCCCTCTTCAAACACAGAGAAAAAATATCAAATGGGTTTAACTTTTAAACACACATACAGACATATCCACAAACATTTTCTCTTTTTTAAATAAAAATTGAGTCACATTTCTAAGCTCTATAACTTTTGAATGGTATAACCGATTTTCAAAATTAGACATGCGTTGGAAAGGTAATGATCAGTTCTATTAGAAGCCGCAAAGGTCGGACTTAATTTTTAAAAATTTTGGGAATTTTGGGGACGAGAACGAAAAACAGACCCTAAATAGGAAGGGCCGTAAAATCTACACCCTTGGACCAAAATCGATGATTGACATATAAATCGGTGAGTCTTTTTCTGAACTTTAAGATGGGAGTTGGCCCAATTTTCAATTCAGTCAGATTTAGAAAATCGAAAATTTCGTGTATAATATAGTGTCGCGTGTGGGGGGTGTGGGTGTGCGCCACTGGCGAGAACTGCCGTTCTCTGGTAATATTCAAAATTAGACATGAGTTGGAAAGGTAATGATCAGTATTGTTAGAAGCCGCAAAGGTCGGACTTAAATTTTCGAAATTTTTGGGAGTTTTGGGGACCAGAACGAAAAACAGACCCTAAATAGGAAGGGCCGTAAAATCGACACCGTTGGAATAAAATGGATGGTTGACATATGAATGGGTGAGTCTTTTTCTTAACTTGAAGATGGGAGTTGGCACAATTTTCAATTCAGTCAGATTTAGAAAATTGAAAATTTCGTGCAAATAATAGTGTCGCGTGTAGGGGGGTGTATTTCTGAGCCACTGGCGGGAACTGCCGGTCTCTGGTAATTTATTCGATATAAAACTAACAGCTTCGATAACCACTAAATCGAAAACTATTAATTTTATGAAAAAAATTTATAATGAACATTTTTTGCTTATAATTAATATTTTTACCAGCACTTGCGGTCAAAATATAATAAAAAATTTCCACCCTCGAGATGAGGTTGGTTGTCACACCCCATGGTAAAAGCGTATTTCTGCATCATATAGATTTTGATCCTTGGACTATCCACTACTTATTGTCAAATTTTCAAACAAATCTATCCATTCTGTAAAAATTGCTAAGTGAAAAATTACAGTTCCTGGACTAATTATACATTTGGAGCTCTATAACTTCTGAACGGCTTACCTGATGTTGATCACCAAACATGAATTTGAAACGTATTGACAAGTAGTATCTGATGCATCCAAGATCGAGTGTGATAACTGAACGTATTACAGGAATTATTGAGCTTGAAAAACAGTTTTTCCCATAAGAAATAGATTTGATCATACTTATGAAGCCTATAACTTAAAAATTCGAATTTTCCCAGATATGAGGTATACACCGTTAGACGCTTCCTGAATCCTCATTCAAAATGGCTTCCCCAAAATTTTCAAAGTTTAATTTTTCAGTTTTTTGGCTATGGTGAGCAGTGTGTATGTCTCAGCTTGATCGCTTATGCGCCATTTAAAAGCTTAACTCAACCCTATTGATTTGGTGTATTTGCGGTTTTTCTGTCTTTTGTTAAACCTAAGATATATACGCCCAAAAAATATGCTATTTTGTATCTACCTACCCCTCTAGCTGGCTTAAGGGTAGTCAGAAGTCAAAAATTAGACCGGTTCTGAATCGGCCCTCACACATTCTTGAAACACAGAAAAAATTATTCAGATCTGTGTAACTTTTCCACACACATACATACATACATACATACATACATACATACATATCCACAAACATTTTCCATTTTTTAAATAAAAATTGAGTCATATTTCTGAGCTCGATAACTTTTGAATGGTATAACCGATTTTCAAAATTTAACATGCGTTGGAAAGGTAATTATCTGTGCTATCAGAAGCCGCAAAGGTCGGGCTTAAATTTTTGAAATTTTTGGGAGTTTTGGGGACGAGAACGAAAAACAGGCATTAAATGGGAAGGGCCGTAAAATCCACACCCTTGGACCAAAATTGATGGTTGACATATGAATGGACGAGTCTTTTCCTAAACTTTAAGATGGGGTTTGGCCCAAGTTTAAATTCAGTCAGGTTTAGAAAATCGAAAATTTCGTGTATATATAGTGTCGCATGTAGGGGTGTTGTGCGCCACTGGTGAGAACTGCCGTTCTCTATGGATAAAACACATATATTATACATATTTACATGTAGGTATTTAATATTCTTAAAATTTATATACGTTATTTATTTAAAATTCTATTACTTAAACATTTATTTTTAAACAGTTTTGAAAGGTAATTCCTGGTATGTTTTTATTTAACACATTTTGTTTGACAACATTAATAATTAAACGAAACAATTATTGTGTTTTTATTGTGCATGTTACCATGTAAACGGCGATCATATATGGAAAATCGTAGGATAACCCGTGAGAAAAAATATTTCTCACTGTAATGGCCGACTTTTCTCACTGCGTGATAAATTGTTCGTTTTAAATGTATGTAAGTAGTGAGAGAAGTAGCACATTGTATAGCATCCATATAAAATAGTATATTGTACAAGTGAAAAAAAAGACATATTTCTCACGAGCGCAGAAGCTTGTTGGCACGAGCCGAGGCACGAGGCGAGGGCCGCAATTCAAGCGAGGGAGAAATATGTCATTCTCATGTGTTTCTCAATTGTATTCTCATGTGTTGTACACTGTACTTTTTCTATGGATGCGGTTTTGTCAAGAGTTCAAACTTCAAAATTAAATAATTTAGGTACTTTTAGCTATATTATATGCATAAATTGAAATACAATACATATACATGTAGGTGATGTAGGTATATAATATTCTTAAAATTTATATACGTTATTTATTTAAAATTCTAATTAACAGTTATTTTTGAACAGTTTTGAAAGGCAATTCCTGGTAAGTTTTGCTTCAACACATTTTTTTGACAGATTAATTGTGTTTGTATTGTCCATGTTACCATGGAAACGGCAATATGTATGGAAACCCGTAGGAGAACCCGTGAGATAAAATATTTCTCACTGCAATGGCCGACTTTTCTCGCTGCATGAGGAATTGTTCGTTTTGAATGTTTGTAAGTAGTGAGAGAAGTTGCACATTGTATAGCATCCATAAAAAAAACAACTTTTCCTATAAACATGAATATCAGTATAAAGGAAACATCTTAAAAATACAATATCTTCAAACTATACTCTAAAATGTCATGAAAATATTTTACAAACAAATTAGCAGTCTTCCATTAAAAAAAAATTATCTTAGTAACTTGCAGTTAAACAACTATCAAATAAATAAGCAAAAATCAAATCAAGTTCAGAAATGATCAGAGATAATCACATTAGAATTGTTACAAAAGCTTCATCAATTATTATACTTTATGGATATTCTCCATCGTAACATTGCAAGTGTCAATTGAAGAAAAATCAGGAAAGATAAAAACGCACAGAAGAACGAGAAGATACGAGAAGACTTTATTTTACCCACAAATTTCTGTATGTGAAATCTGTATCTGTATTGGCAGACACATTGGACCAGAATCATAAGAAGAAGAAGACTAACTGTAAAAACATTATTGGATAGAACAAATAACACTGACATCAGAAACAAACCTACATGCACAATAATTAAAGTTAATGAACGTGTGCAATAAAGAAAAAGAGAAATGCTATTCCATTCTCTCATTATAATCTCCTGCATATATGTACATACATGGTGTTAGTAAATAAGCATGACAAACTTTAAGGGGCAATGAAAAAAATAAGGACAGCTTGCTCGATAAACATATGTTCGCAAATGCTTTGTTTCCGAGAAACGAAGTGCTAAAGTTTTTCTTCAGGTACGCGTTCGTGGCGGGTTTGTTAGATTAGTACGCGTTAGTACATGTTTTCAAGTGGCACACACGATCCAACTTCTGTCGGTGCCAAGAACGCACGGCGCACATACGGCGCTAAGTGCGCGGCGCGCCTATCTATACATACCTTCACAAACTGACGATTTATTTATTGCTCTAAAACCGGTTGAGGTATGCAAATGAAATTTGCTGGATTTTAATATGTAAATATCTATTGCGCATTTTTTGACATACCTATAATTAAGAATTGTATATTCATCACTGGCGCGCGTACGGCTAATGGTCTGAAATTTTTTAAAGAAAAAAATAGTACGACACGAAGTTTCTATAATATAAATGTGTAGAAACTTATTTCGAATACTTTGTAATCGTTAAGATGTTTTATTTTTTTTCCTGAAAACGAAGTGTCGAATGAAAAAAACGGAAGATAGATTTTTTGTCACAAAATGAACGAGAAATTCAATAGTTATTTTAAATTTAAAATATCTCAGTGGCGTACTATTTCTTTTCTTTAAAAAATTTCAGACCATTATCCGTACGAGCGCCAATGGCTAATATAAAATTCTTAATTATATGTAAAAAAATACGCAATAACTACATCTTAAAACCCAACAAATTTCATTTGCATACCTCAACCGATTTTAGAGGAATAAATAAATCGTCAGTTTCTAAAAAAAATTAACATCAGTATCTTTTCATGTAGAATTTCCGTTAAAGTTTGTCATACGTATTTACTAACACCCTATACATTATGAATTATGAGAGAATAGACTATTTAAAGTTGACTGAAATAATTCGCCAACTGTTAAAAAGAATGATACGTATGGCTAAGAAAAAGATGAAATAATAATATTCCACCGCAGTTGACGACTACATAAAAAATCAAGAGCTTTTTTGGTTAATCAAAGTAGTAGAAGATAAATAATAGATATACATATTAATTTCCAATTCTGGAACATTATTCGATTTAGCTTCGTTTAGTACTTGGTAAATAGATAGTTAAGCAGTAAAAGGATATACAGGGTGCCCAGAAACTCTCCTTATAAACAAAGACCGAAGATTCCTCAGACACTTTTAAGACAATTTAACCTAATTCACCTAGTTCGAAAATGCTTCCTAGAGGAGCTAGAGCTCTTTGAAGATGGCGTCTGGTAATTATTTTTTTAATACCTCCAGAACATTTCTATTTAGCAAAACGAAAATTGATATGCCTATTTATCTTCTAGAGATAAATCGATTCCATTAATTGCGAATTTGTAGTACCACTCATAGGCGTCCGTTTTGGGCAAAGCAACGGGTATTTTATCCCATAATTTTTTGGCTTTATTTTTAAACATATTTGACACTAGATTATTAAATCGTGAGGTATTCTACCACTAAAAGGTACTCTTGCTTTAAGTCGGTAGAATGTACCAAATTTTTATAAAAATCGATTTGAAAATTTTTCGTTTTTTGAATCCGTTTTGGGCAAAGCAACGGGTATTTTATCCCATAATTTTTTGGCTTTATTTTTAAACATATTTGACACTAGATTATTAAATCGTGAGGTATTCTACTACTAAAAGGTACTCTTGCTTTAAGTCGGTAGAATGTACCAAATTTTTAGAAAAATCGATTTGAAAATTTTTCGTTTTTTGAATTAAAAAAAAAATTTCTAAAGAAAAACTATTTAGAAAATCGAAAACCGGTACGGAAAACTATTTATCTTTCAAAAATGAACCCATTTCATCAATTGCGAATTTCTAGTAGGTACCGGTCATATGCGTTCGTTTGGGTTCGTTCCTACTGTATCGCATAGCTTGTTTGCTTTTATATAATTTTAGAGCATTTTTCATACTATACAACGATCATAATAATAAAGAACATTCTCAAATCATGATTTACAATGTATATGTATATATGTACATTGTAAATCCCAAACCATGATTTACAAAGTTTATACATTGTAAATATGAGTCGGGAGTGATCCTTCTAACATCTAACGTGTCTTGGTTTGTTAATTTCTAGTGCATCTTTATTCTGATTTTAGTATAGGTTATCAAATTATGAGGTATTCTAGTGCTAAAAGTTACTCTTGCCTTAAGTCGGTAAAACAAACCATTTTTTGATAATATTTTTTTTTAAACTCAAAGGACGAAAAATTTTCAAATCGATTTTTCTAGAAAACGGTATAGGTATCTCACAATTTAATAATCCAGTGTAAAAAATTCTTAAAATGTTGTTCTGAAGCTATTTTCTTCTGGCATTTTTATAATCAAGTATATTCAAATGGGAAATAAGCCACAATTTTACCTAAAAATGATTTTATTAACGTTTCGACGCCCAAGTCGGGTGTCGTTGTCAAAATACAAAATAATATTAAATAAACAAAAATGTTGTTGCTTAGTAAAAAATTCTTCTAATAATTTATTTAATCTGACTCATTTATATCGGCAATTCAGACACGTATTATACATTTTAAAGTAGACGACTTTAAAAATGATATTGCCAATATTGATGAGTTGCGTTCCTGGGACGACTTTACTAAAAGATAGTTCATTCGATTACATGAAATAATCCCAACTCAAGAATATCCGCCACAAAAAATCATAGCATGTGATCTGTCTTTAAAAAGACAACCAAATGCAACGGTGGTACTGAAATTCTCGCGTTAGAGATTCCATAGTAAATCACGAGGGAAAACCAGGAAAGACCTCGTGATACTATCCCGACATCGCAAGTATTTGGGTTTACATTCAGTTTACTCTCAAAACTAATACCAAATTCTGACTTGATATTTTAAATTTTAAATAATACTAAAATACTAAATATGTATTAACTCGATATGAAATACTAAATTCTTAAAAGTTAAATACCAATAAGTTATGCGAGAAAATAACCGTTGCCCTACCCACAACGGACGCCTATGACTAGTACTAGAAATTCGCAATTGATGGAATCCATTTATCTCTAGAAGATAAATAGGCATACCCATTTTCGTTTTGCTACATAGAAGTGTCCTGGAGGTAATAAACAAATAATTACAAAATTATTTGTTTTAAAATTATCTGAGGAATCTCCGGTCTTCGTTTGTCGGAGAGTTTCTAGGCATCCTGTATAGTAGGGAAGAAAGATAAATGAATGAACGAAATGAATGATAAAGTGACATTTTTAAATTGCATATTTCAACAAAACAATAATCGTATATCATCAAACCTTTCTCAGTCATTGTATTATAAAAACTGGTCCCCAAAGCACAAATGTCTTATAAGAAGTGGTCCCTAAAGCACCTATAAAATGACTACCCCTCCTTTTTAACTCACATCCCCTCCCCTAAGTCAAATGGTACCCAAAAGTATCATATATTATCAGTACATATGAATACCTTGCCGGTCCCCAAAGCTAGCAGTTGCCATATATATATATATATATATATATATATATATATATATATATATATATATATATATATATATATTTAATACATGCTGGACACTGTTCAACTTTATTCTTTATATCTATTTTCATGCCTGGCCAAAAAACCACTGTACGTGTTTGTCGAACACATTTTTCATATCCTAAATGACGTTCATGAATTATTTCTAATATGACTTAACGCAATGACTCACGAATTACTATTTGGTTTCCTTTAAACACTAGTCCATCTACAACATGTATTTCATGACTAAAATTATAATAAGGTTTAATTTCTGTTTCCAGTTTATTTTTCGAACTTGGCCAACCTTCATTATAATATCTTATTAATGATTGTAAAACTCCATCAGTTTTGGTTGCTGCATGTATTTCCATTAATTTCTTTGAAGACACAGCTAAATTGTTAACTAATAGACTTCTATGTATACGTAACTCTTCATCTCCACTATCAGTATTGTACTATCTTTATCTGGACCTTCTACTGGTGCCCTGCTTAATGTATCTGCGATAAAAAGAAAGTTTTCTGGAGTATAACTAACTTCCAAATCATAAAGCTGTAAGTTAAGCATCATCCTTTGCAAACGTGCTGAAACCTCAGATAATGGTTTCTTAAAAAGACTGACTAATGGTTTGTGATCTGTTTCAACTTGTACTTTTCTACCATATATGTATTGTTTAAATCTAGTACATCCAAACTGGATTGCATACAACTTTTCTCTATTTGTGCGTAATTTGACTGAGACTGTGACAAAGATTTAGATGCATATGCTATAGGTTTTTTGTTTTGTAAAATCACTGCACCAACTGCAAATCTTTAAACGATCAACTGATAATGTTAAAGGTAGATTGTTATCAAAATATGCTAGTACTGGCGTTTGACTAATAGTTTCTTTAAGCGACTTAAATTCTCTTCCATGCTCTTCTGTCCAATGAAAACTAATATATTTTTTTTTCAATAACAACCTTAAATTCTTCGTACGCTCTGCTAAATTATCTATGTACTCACCTAAATAATTAATAATTTCCAAAAATCTTCTAATATCAGCTACCCAGTTAGGAATAGGCATTTGACAAATTGCACTAACTTTACTATAATCTGGACATATGCCTTCTGCACTAAAAATATGACCCAAATATTTAATATCTGACAATAGAAATTTACATTTATCCATATTGAATCTTAAATTGAATTGTTTTGCCCTCTCTAGTACTAGTTCTAGTATTTTATTGTGACCTTCCAAAGTTCCACTATAAATTAGAATATCATCTATACAGTGATAAGCGAGCTAATAACCGGTCAAATAGCACAAAAGATGGAAAACGTATTAAGTTGTGAGATAAAAAGAAATGAAACTAATCGAGTTGGGAAATTTAGCGACATTAACCTATAAATTTACATTATATTGATTGTTTCCCACCTTTAGATGTATCGCACGAGTTTGGCAACTACCACTGTCATAGTGACAGTTTTAGTTGACATATTCCTCTGATATGGGTAAAGGTGGGAAACAATCAATATAATGTAAATTTATTGGTTAATATCGCTAAATTTCTCAACTCGACTAGTTTCATTTTTTTTTATCTCACAACTTAATACACGTTTTCCATCTTTTGTGCTATTTTGCCGGTTATTAGCGCGCATCACTGTATACAAACAGACTCCTTGTATGACTCCGACTATTTCATTCATTACTTTATGAAAAATCTCAGGAGCGCAGCTTATACCATAAGGTAATCTTGTAAATCTAAACCTTCCAAAGGGTGTATTAAATGTGCCTAGCTTAGAACTCTCTAAATCTAATGGTATCATGCAAAACCCTGATTGTGCCCCAATTTATATTATTTACTCTTTTAGTTAGACAACATTTTGCATAGTGACCTTGTTTATTACAAAAATAACAAATAGCTACTAGTGCTGGACATTTAGTTCTATGGATTTCACCACATCTTTGACAAACGTTTCTTACCACTTGATTATTTTCATTATTCTTATCCTGATTTGCATACGAATTATTTCTTGATCTAAAATTATAGTTCTGACTCGTTACCTGACTTTGATTGTTTGTGCCATCTACGTTATACTGTTGATTATCATTTCTCCAACTTGGACCTGGGACTTCATTCCTATACCTCGAACGATTTGAATTGTGACTCTTGTAATTTTTATTTTGGTAATCATTCGGACCTGGATCATCTTTATTCTTCTACACATTCTTCCACCGCTTCTGAATTTTTATTTAACTGTTTTACTTGCATTTGAGTTGTTATTATATTTTAAGCAATTTGTAATACCTACCTTTTCTGTCTTCAGATCTGCTTCTTGCAATAGTTTTTGCTTAATTGAGTGGTGTTTAGGATTTAAACCAATAACGAACATGTCACATACCAAACTTTTTTCAAATCTCCTAATTCACATGTTAAACTCAAATTTTTTAAACTCGTCATGAAATCTTAAATGGTTTCACCATCTTTCTGTACTCTAGTAAGAAAATAATGTCTTTCTACTGTTAAATTCTTCTTCGGGTTACAATATTTTTCAAATTTTTCTACTACTTCTTTAAATGTTACTGTATCCATGTTAACCTCAAATGACTTAAAAATATTTCTTGCCTCTATACCAATCTAGTGTACCTGTGTACCTAATAATAGAGCTACCTTTCTCGCATCATTTCCTTAATCTAAACCTGTAGGCCTCAAAAATATTTTAAAATTCATGCACCATTGTTCCCAGTTAAAAGCTAAATTTCCATCCTTCAACAAGGGTTGAATTTCATTGCCTACTATGTTGCTTTTTATTTTTACAAGAAGAGGTTGGTTCTGCTCTGCTGAATTTGGATCTGCCATGGTTAAACTTTATCTCTTGACTACTTGACTCTTGACTGCCTTTGATTAAATTTAAATTTCTTAACACTGGACCACGTGTTGTTAGGTTATGTTTCGACTTTTGTTGTGTGACTATTGTAAAGACTCTTCGATATTTTACTTAACTTTTTACTTCTGACACCATGTTATGTTTGTTCTTGTGGGCTTATTGTTAGAATTGACAACCAGTTTCTTATTTATTATTTATTGGACACAAACTAATTATTACATGATTATATCTTAAGAGCCATCTTCACTTCACACTTCACACCATGTCACTAATGTTAGGGCAGGTTTACAAATTGAAGTAGGTTTACAACTTAACACTACATAACATATTGCACAGGATATTTATAGAATTTTTGAGACCATCAACTTATTGTTACAGACATGTACCTTGAATTAGCTTAAAAATATTCATAATTAGCAATAAATTATAAATTATATCTGTGAAAAACTTCTAATTTCCTTTTTTTTTTCAGAAACACATTAATGTTCATGACTCCAGGCCTTCCGTTCATTCCTGTAGTAGCGATAACAGTAAATATTTATCTGATAATGAAGCTGTCCATACTAACCTTAGTTAGATTTACGACGTGGATGACTTTAGGTTTTATTATGTACTTTTACTATGGAATTAAAAATAGCACTTTAGAAGAAGGACCAGATACTGACCAAAATATTGAGCTGACCGTGACAGATCATGAAAAACCGAAATATAATAGTAACACACCGTACGGCGGAGATCACAATATATTTAGGTAAACTATCGGTTTTTTATATACACATAAATAACACCACATACTATGCAGTATGTAGTTCGTAAGACTAATAAGGAATGTTTCACACTACTAATCAACAAACAATAGGTATGCATTTATATCCAGTACTCTACTGTTACTCTCTTCCACGAATAATTGCTAAAACTAACAGAAACGGTTACATTTTTTACACAGTTTTCATACCTAAGTCTTAGTAAAGTCAGATAATAGCAAACACAGTAAAGTTAACATTATCTAACGTACCAAAGACACTATACTTAGAATGTCATATTATATATATTTAATGTTCGACTGGTATATTATTTGACAAATAATGACATCATTTTAAAGTCAGATACGTATGACATAATGCCCTAGGGCGTTATTTTCAAAAATAACGCCCTAGGGCATTTAATTTAAATAACTAGTTAAATACTGTCAAGTTGACAATTAACAACAAGTAAAACTATGGTTACCACAATTAAGTTAGGACTATTGCTGGTAAATGTACTTATTTAAAAACTAATTGATTCAAAATTCATTCAAATTTTTTGCATATAAAGAATAATTTAGTCGGACATTAAACGTTGAAGGCACCACGGGTATTTTAGATAATAACGCTTTCGGTCAACGTATATCCCTCGGGCCAAAGACTCTCGGTATATATGTTACAGTTCAAGTTGATTCTCAGTTAGAGTTGACTCCAACTAGTTGGAGTCAACTCCAACTGAAACGAGCAGTAAAAGTTGATTTTAAAAATTTAAATCAACTTTTACTAGTTGGAGTTGACTCTTCCTGGATCGATTCAGTAAATGTTGATTATACGAGAATCTCAAGTGCATTTTTGATGAGTGTGGGTTTCTTTGTTTTTACCGTTTCAACTACTTATTAGTATAGTCTGTAACATCGCCCCCGTTAGGTAAATTATTCTGATTGGATTTTTTGCACAAACTTACTCAAAGAAAGATGTACATCCGTATAACAATCCTTATAACAAATACACAGGGTGTCACGCGGTACCGCGGTCGAAAAATTGTTTAACCAATTTTTGTTAACCAAATTCACAAAAATAATTTTTATCTACTGTATCTCATATTATGTAATGTAAAGGTTTTATTGTGTGAAAATTGTAAATATAGATAGCAGTGCATGAAGGGTTTAAAGTGTGTCTGAAGTAACAATGTATTTTAAATGGGTTTTACTTTTTCGCAGTGTTTTTAGCACACTTTCATATAATTAAACATCTTTAACTTTCGCCTTCGGGAGGAAATCAGACACGCCCTTGCAACGGCAACTAAAATGCTTACAAAACAGCGACCACGGAAGCAAAGATGGATGAAAGAGGAAATATTGGATTTAATGGATGAAAGAAGAAAATGAATATTACCATCCTTGGATTATAAGCTTTCATTTGACACCTCATTTGTCATATCGGAAAAGAAATGAAAGGCAGAATTTACAAATCAGTCATCAGACCAATAATGACATACGCGGCAGAAACACAACCCGACACAGAGAGGACAAAAGGATTGCTCGAAACAGTCGAGATGAAAACCCTTCGAAAAATCGATAGTAAGACTCTATGGGACAGAGCTAGAAGTACATATATACGACGGAGATGCAAGGTGGATAACATTAATAACTGAGTAATAAACAGAAGAATAGAATAGAATGACCACATAAGTCGAATGACAACAAATAGGGTAGTCAGGACAGCGAGAGACGGTTCCCCAATAGGAAGACGTTCAGTGGGAAGACCACGAAAACGATGAAACGACAACTTACTAGAGGCACATTGAAAAAACAGACAAAGTAATGTCTATACAAAAAGAAGAAGAAGAAGATTTGTCAATCTACCTGTTATAATGACGGAGGAGTTATATTCGCGGACGGACGGACAGACAGCCTAGGTTTTTGTCACCTTTAGTACCATCCTTGGATATTAATCTTTCATTTGACACCTCATTTGTCATTCTACCTGTTATAATTAACGAGGAGTTATACTCGCTGTCGGACAGATGATACCAGGCAGTACCATGGTCGAAAAATTGTTTAATAGTTATTTATGTACCAAGTCCGTAAAGTGGCTCTTTATCGAACGAGTCTGATATTACGAGCAGAGGAAGCGAAGCGAGCAACAGACGCGTTCGATAAAGAGTATTGAGGTGGTGCGTACAAAATTGTATCGTCAATCATAAAAAACATTAACACTTACTTACAACTTTGAGGAATTTTTTTTAATTTTAGACGAAATAAAATTTTTTTGATGTTTAATCGATAGTTATCAATATTGTATACCTACCTAATTACTAAATCTGTAAAGTTTTGATTTATTTTGTATGAATATAATTGCGAAACACTACAGAATTTTACTTTTTGACATAAATTTTATTAATAATAAGATAAATTTTGTACAATATTTTTAATAATTAAAGTAAATAAATTTTAATTTCACTCAAATAAATAATCGACTGCTGCCATTGACCACTTACATTCAATCTCGGTTAATCTGATTAATAATCGCGGCAGGTAAAGTAACATTCTTCTTTCAATACAACAAAGTGTTACTTTACTGCCGAAAATGAGGGCAAATGAGTACAATAATGAATGATTTTAGTGACGTTTGGCGATAAACAATGATTTTAAACAAATTGGCAAAAATAATTTTTTCACTTCGTACAAATATTTTTTAGATCCTTTGGGCCTTTTTTTCTCTAAAATTGACTGTTGTCGAGTTATTAGCGACTTAAAATTTGAAAAACGCCAAAATAACCATTTTCAAGGTTTAATAACTCGGTTAAAGATAATTATTGTGAAAGTCGAGCGAGCGGCCGTGGAGTAACGGCATAATCGCTGACCTCATACGCCAGTGCACGTGAGTTCGAGCCCTGCCAAAGACAAACCATTTTCATTTCAAATAATGACACGAGCCGTCTCACCGTGTCTCGGAGAGCACGTTAAGCCGTCGGTCCCCCTGGGTTAGTGTACATCGACACTAGTTACTTGAAACAGGGTTAAAGGTGTAATTGGCACCGGAGCTGTCCGAAAGGCAAAAATGCCATACGATATTATATATTATGAAAGTCAGAAACTAAAAAAAATCAAAGATTAAAGCTACCTCTATAAGATCCTTAAGAAATTGTTGTCATTATTTCATTAATAAGATATTATTTTTAATTATCAACAATGAGCGCTAAGCGTGTATTGAGGCGGCCGTCAATGTGAGTGCGAGTGAGATTCACCATTGGACGGCCGGAATGGTGCATCTCTTTAGCACTCACCATTGACGGCCGCCTAATACGCACTTAGTTAATACGCTCATTGTTAATAATTAAAGATAAAGCTTAGTAATAAAATAGTGACAAAAATTTTTGCTATATCTTGTAGAGGGGGCTATAAACTTTGATTTGGTCACTTTCTGACTTTCATAATAACGGATTTTAACCGAGTTATTAAGCCTTGAAAATTGCTATTTTCGCATTTTTCAAATTTTAAATCGCGTATAACTCTTTACAGTACAACAATCAATTTTATAGAAAAATCACAAAATACCTTTTTTGCTCAGAACAACCCAAATGATCTAAAAAAAAATTGTTCGAAGTGAAAAAATTATTTTTGTGAATTTGTCTAAAAAAATTGTTTAAACAATTTATCGATCAACGTACTGCCTGGCACCCAGTAGATTTGTTATAAGGACCTCTTTTTGAGTAAGTTTGTGCAAAAAATTCGAATCAGAGTAATTTACCTAACGGGGGCGATGATACGGCCTAGACTAATTTGAACATATTCAGTAACATTTAATTTCTAGAATCGGCTGTTTGTGTGAATCAGAATCAACTTTTACTAAATGGCATTGGGAAGAGTATACTTTAACTAGTTGGAGTCTACTTTTACTAGTAAATGTTGAATATAAATCTTCATTTTATATTTATAATCAACTTTTACTGAAACCAGCCGTTAGAGTTGACTCGAACTAGTAAAAGTCAACTCCAACTGGATAATCAACTTGAACTGTAACATATACACTATTAACCTCAAGCGTTATTATCCTTATAATATCCTTGATACCTTATAAAACTTTATCCGCAAAATACAAGGAAAATTCCTTTAAAATGAACAGATGAGTAATAACAATATATTGTAACAAACTTATTTTTCTTCTTCTTCGTCTTTGTAAGCAATTCTGCTTGTTAATTGGCGGATTGATACCTCTATGGAAGGTTGTCACTCCATCTTTTGCGCGGTCGGCCGATACTTCTTCTACCGATTGATGATTTATCTCTTGCTATTTTGACCACACTTGTCTCCCTTATTCTGCTTATGTGGTTATTCCATTATTTTTTTCTATTATACACTGTAAGTTACAATGTCTTCTAATGTCTTTACTCCTCTTTTAATCTCTCAGCGTATTTTCTGTAATTCTTCTCAGTATTCTTTTGCTCTATTTCACTATTGAATTCTTTTGCTCTTATGTTAAACATGTGGACTAATTTTTGCAGACTATCCTTATCTTGGGATCTCAATATTTCGTCATCTGCGTAACAGAGTATTTTTACTTCTTTGTTTCCCATTCTGTATCCTGTTCCTTTTTTGATGCTTTTAATGATTTCATGCATGATTTAATTGTAATGATTTCATGCATGATTTAATTGAAGAGCGTAGGACTCAGTGAGTATCCATGTCTTATTCCGCTGAGTATGATTATAGGTTCTGTCAGTTGTCTATCTATTCAGACTTCCATTTTGTTATTTGGGTAGATGTTTTCAATAGTTTTTATAATATCGAGGGGACATCTCTGTTATACAGAAGATGGAATACATCTTTGAGTCTTACTTTGTCAAATGCGTTCTTTAGGTTAATAAGACATAGAAATGTTGATCTATTATACTCTAGTAATTTCTCAGTAATTTGATTTATGACGAATATTGCATCTGTACACGATCTTCCAGTATGAGAACCCTGTTGTTCATCAGCTAAACTTATACTCATTAGTTCTTGTAGAATTCTGATTCATTGGTTCTTGTAGAATTTTAGTCTTAAGCTTTATGGTAGTATTTAACAAGTTGATACATATGTAGTTTTGTAAAAGACTATAGCAGAAAAACCATTAACAAAGTTTGTTGAAAGTTTTAATCAAACCTTGTAGTAATATAAATGTGCAATTGATTTAAACTACACAATCCAAAATAAGAATATTTTTTCAGCCAATCACAACCGACCTACGACTGGGATCCAAATAAGTCCTGGGACCACGGTCCTGCCTGGGCTCAGCCTGCGCAACCGCAGAATCCCGCCACCTCACAGCCACAACTTTATCAAGTCGAACAACGTTATAATGTTAACACAAATAACACCAAATCCGTAATAAATAAATCAAATCCACCAGTTACTAGGCCCAGTACTAAACCAAGTACTCAACCAGCAGGTTCTCAGTCTAGTTCCCAACCTAGCGCATCCAACTCTTCGAATTTGTTCGTTAGTGATCCTTTGGCTTACGCCAACTGGGATGATTAGTAGTGTAATGAAAGGTTCAACGATCTAGAATATCTAACAAAGGAACTAAATGAAATTATTTATTAAATTTTGTCACTGAATCCTAATTTTATTGACTATTTCATTGTTTGTGGTAAATATTTTATTATATTTTTAGTAACAAAATATTGTTACGAAACAAGAGCAATAATAATTGTTATGCTAAATAATGGGTCTATTGAATAAAAAGAAGTATTTACTTTTAGTTCCTCGTATTTAAGTATTTACTTAATAGTAATTGAATAAAGCATTAAAGAAATTACTTTATTCAATTAGTACCTATTAAGTAAATAGTTAAATACTTGTAAGTAAAAGCAAATACTTCTTTTTATTCAATATACCCATTGTTAGTATTGCTGTTTATTTTAGGACAAAAATCGCTAGAGAAATAAAAATTACCTAAATTATTTTTAATGAAAACTGATTCCCTACATAAAACACTTTGGCTACAAAATTATATTTTAATAAATCTAATGTGGTAGGTATTATACAGGGTGTAACGAAAATACAGGTAATAAATTAAATCACATATTTTGAGACCAAAAATAGTTCGATTGAACCTAATTTAGCTTAGTACAAATATGCACATAAAAAAGTTATAGCCCTTTGAAGTTACAAAATAAAAATCGATTTTTTCGAATATATCGAAAACTATTAGATATTTTTTATTGAAAATAGACGTGTTGTATTCTTATGGCAGGAACATCTTAAAAAAGAATTATAGTGAAATTTGTGCACCCCATAAAAATTTTATGGGGGTTTTGTTCCCTTAAACCCCCCCCCCCAAACTTTTGTGTACGTTCCAATTAAATTATTATTGTGGTACCATTAGTTAAACTCAATATTTCTAAAACTTTTTTGCCTCTTAGTATTTTTTCGATAAGGCAGTTTTTATCGAGTTGCGGCTTCTTTTTTAATATGTTTACATAAAAATTTTATGGGGGTTTTGTTCCTTTAAACCCCCCAAATGTTTGTGTATGTTCCAATTAAGCTTTTACTGCGGTACCATTAGTTAAACACAGTGTTTTTAAAACTTTTTTGCCTCTTTGTATTTTTTCGAGAAGGCACTTTTTATCGAGATGTTACTTCTTTTTTAATATGGTTCAAAATATACCTAAAAATGTAAATCATAAATAAATTTTCATATTTTATTACCAAGTCTCCATAATCGTACTTAGCCATATACAAATATGTGGTGGATTTGACAAATATTCAAAATATCTCGATAAAAACTGACTTTTAGAAAAAGTACTGAGAGGCAAAAAAGTTTTTAAAATATTGTGTTTAACTAATGGTACTACAATAATAATTAAATTGGAACGTACACAAACGTTTGGGGGGGGGGGGGTTAAAGAAACAAAAACCCATAAAATTTTTATAAGGTGTCCAAATTTCACTATAATTTTTTCTTAAGATTCTACTACCATAAGAATGCCACATGTCTATTTTCAATAAAGGATCCCTAATAGTTTTCGATATATTGGAAAAAATCGATTTTTATTTTGTAACTTCAAAGGGCTGTAACTTTTTTTATGGGCACATTTGTACTAAGGTAAGTTAGGTTCAATCGAACTATTTTTGGTCCCAGAATATGTGATTACATATATGACCTGTATTTTTGTTACACCCTGTATATTTTAATGCAAAAAAATCAAAGCCAAATAGGGAAATAGACAGCTACATACAGTTTTAGTATAGAAATCTAATAAGTATTCTAATAGACCATAAGGATCTGTGAAAAAACGTCTATTTTTGGATGTGAGAGGTGGCATTCGGATTTTTGCAGATAAAGTTAGGTGACACCTTCAGTAATAATAATTGACTTATGCTCCTTCTCAAATATTCCCGGAACATTAATAAAAAAATTAAAATATTAAAAAATTTCGAAAAACGTCGATTTTTTTCTGCTTTCTTTGCTTATAACTTTAAAACGATTCGTTTTGGAACAAAGTCGTAGAGAAATAAAATAAAGATAATTAAATTTTGTATGATATACAACTGGTCAGAAATGTCTTAACGTATTACCTTTTCTGCAATATAGCAATAAATATAAAATAAGGGAGCAAGATACGCCTGTTGTTATTCAATGTTTTTAACCACTTTGGTGGCACTTAGAACCTTAGTAATTTACTTAGGAAATTCTTTGTAACATACTTAAACCGTGTACCAAATTTCATTAAAATCAACATAATAGATTTTGCATAATAAATTTGCAATCTAAAGGTTTTTAAAAAAGTTCAAATTTTTTAAAATATTTCTTAACAAGAAGTAGACCATTTAGAAGTTGGCTAATTTTTTTACATATAGAGAGGTGCTCTACCTATCTAATACACTTTACAGAACTAAAATCGGATTATTTATATAAAATGAATATGGATATTAATAGTTTTCCTCTTATTTATATGTATTAATGTTAGCAAGTTTTAATAACCAATCTAGATTTATCTGGTGAGTTATATTTTTACATGATCTTTGTTTCCACTTTATCAGTTACTTTTTAGCTCTTGAAAATGAATGTAAACACATTCGAAAGCTCGAGTAATAAAAAATAGTATTCTAACAGCCCCTTTTTATTGACTCCAACCCACCGAAACTCGAAAAGTGTTTTTTATAAACAAGTCAACAAAGTACTTCTTTTTTCTATATATGTTAAATTACATGTTAAAAAAAACATGTTAAATTATATAACTAAAACTGTGTGTAAATTGATTGTTATTAAAAGAGAATACAGTAAATTTTCGGTCCCAATTTGGCTTATTATAATTTTATTTTCTCTATAACCACAAGTGTATAAATAAAAGGTTTTTAGTCTCTTGTTATTGTTTCTAGATCAAAACTAACAAATGTTACACTACAGTAAAATATTTTGATAAGAGGAAAAATAATGTTATTTATTACCTACGTTGTTGTATATTTAATGAGAAAAGGTTGTTAAAAAATATTGAAAAAAGTGTAGTTATATTTCGAGCATTTAAAGGACTGACGTTTTAAAAAATATATTAGCTAGGTTATCATATTAAAGGATCTGGTTTGTTAAAACCTATAAACGCATTCAAGTTGGTCAAAAATAGGAGAAAGAATTTTATTTTCTACTTTTGTTATTGTTTGTATTGGATTAAGCCACAAATTTTGGTGTATTAGGTCTGAAAAATCTGGGAAAATCCTGATAATGGGATCTTTTTAGGTTGTGTGTATATTCCTTGCAAATGAACTTTTGGCCTCGATCTTAAGGCGCTCAGCCACAACTTTCTGATAAACATTGTTTAAAATTATGTTACCAGTAGGTGACAAATTCTGACTGTTTTTTTTTATTGGTTTTTGTTTATTTGTTTGTGTACCTAATCTGTTATGTAGGTGTGATTTTTGAAAAGAATCATAATATTTGAAATTAAAATTAAATTCCATTACCAAATTTTTAAATTTAACAATAATCTATTTAATAGGTTTATTATACCAATAATTTGTTCAATAAAAATTTAAAAATATGATACCATTCAGTTTTGCGTGTTGCATACGTATTGGGTATGAAACTTTCAGCTGTACTATTCATTGGTCTGTTATTGTTGAAATTTTCTTGTTCATGACCTCTTCCTTAATATCGGTAACCAAATCCTGCTGCATTCTGCTGATGGATTTGCTACACATTTTTCTTCGTTGAGTAGGATGGGGGTTGCTTCTTTGACTTTTCTCTCTTTTGTCTGTTTCTTTCACTCATTTCCGGAGTGAAAATTGAAACGTCAAACAGTATTTAAGAAATGTAAGTTTTGTTACACCAACAATTTTGTGGCTTAATCCCATAAACACAATACTAAATTTAACATGCCACAAGAAAACAGTTTCAGAACCTTGCGATTTTCTACTTGTTATTTTTTTTCTTATATAAAAAAATTGTCACGTCATAATATCTTTCTTGTGCTATATTTTTATAGTTTTTCCTAGAACACTCAATGCCTGCATTGCCTTCTTTGGTTTAAGTTTTGGTATAGCTTTGCATGATCTGCATTAATTTTTATTGCTAATATGCCAAATTATACTTCTATATTTCAGAATTTTTTTGATTTAATTCCTAAAATTCACTAATTTTGCCCTTTGGAATCATATTCATTTCATAGTAATATCTTCCCTTTCCTATGTTTTTTTATTATCTTGATGCACATAGTCCCAACTTCAGACGAATTTATATCATAATAGAGTTGATTTTTTTAGATATTTAGATGTTTTTTAGATCTCGCCATCACAGTAGTTGTTTTTGGAATTCTCTTATTATACTAGTTTTACACCAAATAATAAGAAATAAAAATATATAAAATAGACTAATATAAAGAGACACAATAATATTAATATGCATTGGATAAAAGGGCATGAAAATAATTTAAAAATGGTGGAAAATATTTTGAAAGCTTAGGTACTAAACGAAACATTTCACAGAAAACAAGTAAACACAGCAATGGCAATAATGACTAAAGTAACAAGTACTTACTTCAACACTACATACAATTTAAAAAAAAAAAGCAAAACAGTTGCACCAGAGGATACTGCTCTAAACATATGGATAGGGTTAACAAGTACAAGTCGGCTAACATTGCTTGTTAAATAAAACTATAGAAGTGAGGTTGAATGGGGAACCTGCGACATAATAATTTAGTACGAAAAAAGGGATTGTTTGAAAATAAAGCGAATATTTGACGAATCGTGAACATAAAACTGCTTAACCACACTATTGCAAAGTACTTTACAGAAAGCAAAGAAAGAAACAGATGTGAAAAAACAGAAACACTGGAAAATAAGTCTGTAAAGAAATTAGCAAACGTTTATATGGTATACATTGATCTTCTGACGAGGTACTCTACTGATAAAGTCCCTCGAAAGCATTGTGTTGGCCTCTAGATAAGAAAGAAGTATATGGTGAATATATCAAAATGTCAAAGCATATACAAGGTAAATTCATTTTCTTTGAAAAGAGCTAATTTTCTGGGAGAAAACTGTAAAGAATAGGTTAAGAAGTTTGGAGGTTAACAGTTTGGGGTTATGCTAAGAAAAAGGAAGGAGGACAACGGATGCCTTCTTTGTTTTGATTCAGGTAATAGAGAAATACGGCAAAAAGAAAAGAGAGCTACATTTGGTATTAATAGATCTTGAAAAGGCATACAAAACCGTTCCTAGGCAAAAGCGAGCTATGGAGATCTGTAAAAGAGAAATGGGTTTCCTAAGAAATACGTGAAGGATATGTATGAGGGAGCTTACACCAAAGTAAGGACTTGTGTATCTACCCGTTTAATCTTCTTATGGATTGTATTGACACAGAATATAAGATATGTTGCTCCTGGATCAATAGCAATGGCAAATTTGGATAAGGTACCATAGGTAAAAACTTTATACTTTTCGACGTTAATATCACATCCATTTACCATCATAATAATGTTAAAACCTTTGCACACAAAGAGTAGGTAACGTTCTTCACGAATTTATATAAAAATCTAATTTCTAAATACAGTGTGTTCAACACAATACAGTGAGTCAATAATTTTAAATGAAACACCGTATATGTTCTAACAATGTAGGTATTTAGTATTCGGGTTCCCTCTACCTAAGGTTAATACATTTGGAGATAATTGGGGTTTAATGTTTAAGATAAGATATTTGTGGTTTTATTCTAACAAGCTGTGTACGAACTGTATGAAGATGTCACAATTGCCATTATTTGTGGTTACGGGCACTTTTACAAAATGATAAAAATGACTCGATTATAATTAAACCACAAAGATTGCGTAAATTTACTTTTAATATAAATATGAGGAATGTCACAAATTATTATTAGACTACCCAAGTAGCAATTTTTCGACGCATTGGTTGTCAGTACAAACAAATGCACTGTATATAACGTTGCCACAGTGGACTTTCAGTTGTTTCGGCCAACGACCCCTAACCCGACTGACATTACGATGTTACAACGTTAAGTAATATCTTTAGTTATATGGGCAACTAAGTTATTACTATTGTGACAACTACATATCACAGTTAAGTTTTTTCAACAATCGCAACTACTTAAAAACGTTATAATGCTAAACAAATTTACGCCCATAGGTTTTCTGGCCGACTAGGTAGTTGTCTCTCACAACCCCAGGGCCTTTACGTATAGTTATATTGTTATATAGATGTGTGACACGTTTACGGCAACTTCAGGAGCAAAAAAAGAATTTACTTTATAACCTTACTTTTTTCTTATTATTTTATATTTTATTTTGCTGGAAATTTTCGATTTATTTAACAACCTGTATATTTGTTTTTTACTAGGTGGTTTCTCCATTGTCCATTGTTTTATCAGTAGATTTGATAAGCTTAAATCTTTGTATCAGCTTTGCTAGACAGGGTTGCCAGGCCAGTTCTTACTCTTTCAGTACTATATCCGTTGCAAGATAATTTGGCTGAAACTCCGACAAAATATGTACTTTTTGTACATATTTTGTCTGAATTCCATCCGAATTATCTTGCAGCGGATAGTAGTTTTGCTTTCAAAAAATCAATAGAAATCAGTAGATTCTTTTTAGGACCTGTAAATACAGTAAAATCTGTGTTAACGGTTACCTGTCAAAATCGTCCGGTTTCATAATCAACTTAAAGTAAACATTAAGTAAAGTTCACTTTAAAGTTGACATTTAACCATATATGAATTGTGATAAAGGTAGGTACCAACTTACTTAAAATTTAAAATCCACTTTAACTGATTATGAAACCGAGCGTTACAATCATTTTGAAAATTCTCCAAACCAATTATATGAAGATTTCCTTATTTAGATCTGGTATTTACCAGTTTCATTTCTCTGTCCATCTATTATCATCATCTACGTCCTGAATCTTATTTTCGGTAATGACATTGAGAAATTGTAACAAAATGTCTGAAAATTAATTTAGAAATGGGGTGAATACTATTAAAAAGCAAATTTTATTTTAGTGATAACAAAATATTGAAATATACCAAACATCTAATAAAAAACATTGCCTACTAGAATTTTTTAAATAACATCAAAAATATACCAAAACAGTAGATATCTACTAAATGTGGCAACGCTGTTAAGGAGAATGATGCACTTCATTGCACTGGTCACATGACCTCTGTCACCCAATAAGAGGGTGCGTTCTAAAGTGGTTGGGATAGTCGGTCCAGGCCGTGTTTGGTCGGCGATTGGACTTCTCGGTTGTATCATCCGTCTATGGTTGGTAATAAGGTATATTTTAAGTAATATTGGTAATGTTGTTTAATGCACCATTTTGGTTTTTTTGGGATGTAAAGAAAATAAAAACACAAAATATAAAAAATGCAGGCATTTTCTAATACCTTTAAAAGCACCATCAATACATTAAATTTATACAAAACATATTTAACATAAATTCTGGCTTTTATATTAAAATTAGATTTTTTAAATTTACATATTTTTTGTTAAAAAGGTGATAAAAAATGAGCGCGTGTGTTTTTTAAAGGTGGAATATCCATATTTGACGATAATCTGAGATGCGTTTATAAATTTCACATCAGGTAATTTTGTTTAAGTCCTTATTTATGTCTTTATATAAATTTAAATACCTGATATGATGTGAAAATAGTTTGCTTTTTATATAGGTAAAAAAACATAACCAGTCCGACTCTTTGAGCAACCATTGCACGCAGGCACTTTTTATAGTCGCTTCAGTTGTCTTATGCAACGCTTAAGGTTGCCTAGGCAACGTCAAGACAACTCAAAAATCGTCCACCAAATTAGTGCAGAATTGGGTCGTCTTCTAGGCAATAACAACGTTGTAACAAAACGTTGCCACGCGGTAGACAACGTTGTCGCGTCGACAAATTGCTACTTGGGTAATTTTGGTTCTTTTCAACAAAAAGTTAAAAAATCGGAGCCTATTATTTATAATAATGATTATACAATTTGTTGACATAAAAGTAATATCTACAGCATAGCAATAGGATGAACATGAAGGACGTCCTAAAAAAGAGAGAGTACAGATTAGGCTGCTGGTTGCAAAAATGTGAGACTATTCCTGTAATATAGGGATGTTGTAAAACTATTAGTTCAAAAAGCTAATACAATGGTGTACCTACTAACAATTTTTTGTAGTAAAAATATAAAATGGAGCTCAGAACAATGGGAGATTAATGCCTGGTTGCACCAACAAGACGTGCCTTCAGCTCAGCTTATTAAACATACGCGTTGCACCGTTGAGTGTCAGATTATTTTCAGCATGCCACAATGGATTGTCACGTGGACTGCATCTAAACTCTATCTCAGTTAACCCATTTAGCGCCAACGGTGCGAAAACGCACCATTTTTTTGTAGAATTTTTTTTTGACAATTCGTTAGTTTTTTTAAATCTTTGTATTTTTTAAGCAACCAGAAGATATAAGTGTTACTAAATTTAATTTTGTTTAATTTCCAAACTCATGTTTTCATAAATATTTTCTAAATGTCCGGACATTTTCAATCCTTCGACACAACTTTATTTTTACTGTAATAATTTTATTGGCATAACACTTTTGTGGTCAAATAAATTAAAACATAATTTTTTAACCTGTTTGTACATCAATTGTTATAAAAATAAAAAATAAAAATTTCTGAGTCATCAAATCTCGTGTTTGAAAATAATGTTTTTACAAAGTTTTCTCGTTTTTGACAAAGAAGCTGAACAAGGTTTTGGCAATGTTCTGACCATACTATTTTTGGTTATCAAAAATGCCAGGTCCGTTTACACTCTTCAATTTTTGAGACTTTTCACAAAAAATAAAATTGTGTATTTCAATTTTTATAGCTCAGTTCCGCCAAAGGTTCGAAAACGAACCATTTTGTTGTTGTGACACCTGCCATTATCAAAGTGTAAAACAATTTTTTTACGATTGTTTAAATTTATTTTACTCTAGTTAATGAAATATATTACATATTTTTGCAGTATTTCTATGCTTGGCGGTTAATGGGTTAAGACGTGCTTAAATAAAAATTGAAAATTATGGGTCTATAAGCTGAGCTGGGCCAAGCCGGGGCTAAAGATTTGTTGGTGCAGCCAAGCCTAAAAGAAAAACATGCATACAAACAAATTAATAGATTCAACACTCCTTGATCAAGAGAAAACTAAACTACTAACTACAAGTACGTACCAGGTAAAACGAGTCTTTCAAAAAACTTGTCTAAAATATTGTCTGTGTGCACTACTTTCTATTAACAAATTCACAAATATTTTGTGTTACTACAATTTGATTTACTAATTTTTTTCTGCGATTTATGTCGGTTTTTGGGAAATTTTGCGGACTCTTTGTCGCTCATTGTAAAATTAAAACAGTTAATTCTACTTTTATACAAAAATAATGAAACTTTGCCTCTTGGTACTGGCAGCACAGCTTGCAAGTCATAATACGGCGAATATTGTTGAATCTATGTTAGCATTTTTGTATTTTTCTTTCTCCTTTCTGGACAGTTCTGTTTATTTCAAGTGGTTTTCGTACGTCACAGCAATACTGTTTTTTCCATCCTCATCAGCATTTTTGAAATTTTCACAAAGATCACCTTGATCTTTTTTGGTGTATGGAAGGAGATGATAAAATCTTTAGTAAAAATGCGGTTAAAAGTAATTGCAGACGCAAATGATTTGAAGTTTTCTTCTGTACATTTATCTTTGTAGTCTCGATATAAATCAGCTAAAGACTTGTCACACTGGATAATAATATATTCCCGTGGCGTCTGAGCTCTAACGTAATGTTATTCGACGCGTGGTATAGCGTTTATAAAATGTTTGACACCGTCATAGATCCCCGGTTCCACAGTATGTTGTTTGCCATGTTTCCCGCATAATTTGCCATGTTTTCTGCGTTTTCCAAGAGCTACTAGTAGAAGAGCTACTCGATGAAGAGCTTCTTGAGGAAGAGCTACTTGATGGTTTTACTGTTCGACATCGAAACAAACTATAGGTTTTCCTTTGCACAACAGAAACGAAATGCGGATCTCGGTCGGAATTATCGGAATCAAAGTCGCTCTGGTCTGAGTGCACCGGTGAAATGTGATATTGCCTTTGGTTGGTTTCTGTAATAGGTTTAACATTACTGACCTTACTAAAGGTCACTGTTTACGTCAATTTGCGGTTAAGGTTGTACTTTCGTAACGTCACTGTTCTCTATCTGCTCTATCTGGGCACCAGGTTCATTATTTGTACTCACCAGTGGGAATAACGACGGTGAAGAGTTTTCCTGCATGTCATCCTCAACATTTGTTGCCACAGCAACAAGTAGTCGCCCACGATCACTTGTTGCTATGAATCGCCCCCTTAAAAATGAATTAAGTTATTATTAACATAGGTAATTGACGAAATGAACAAGAATGTCACGAAGAGTGTCGTAACTCTAAATTTATAAAACAGTTAGTATTTAGTAAGCTTTTTTAATAACACTGCTGCACATTTTAAATGAGTTATTCCTATACGTTGATTGAAAAATAGATAATGATTAATACATGTTTTACAAACAACAAAAAAATAGTATAAAGTTATGATTCAACAATAGTGTAGCATGTCAAAAATAATGAACTAATCAATAATAGTGTCGTTAGTAAAAATATTATTTTAAAACGTGCTTATGTAAATCAGGAATAGTGTAAAAGTAGAAAAACAACAATGTTATGGTTAGGTTCAAATCAACAAGAATACAGTAACTCAAAATATAGATATGCAAATTACATACCTGATTCAGCAATAACGTGGAAACTCAAAATGATGAGCAAAGCAACACGTACGTTCCCGATCACTGTTGGCCGCAACTAAAAATGGCACAATATTGTGAGGGCGATAACGACAGTCGGTCAGTCATTAATAACGTCTTATGGCGCCATCTCTTATTCATTGTTTGCACTATTAAAACGACGGTTTTATTGACTTGTAGGGAATTGAGTTTTACGTCTGAATATAGTGTTAGGTCAAATTCGAAACATTTTGAGTTGCGACACTATTGTATTATTAGTGCGATATGTTTACAAAGCAAACAGGTGTTAAATTGTCTTAAAATGATCTTAGGAATCTTAAAATTATATACAGGGTGTTCCATTTAAAAAAAACATAAGTTTGTATCGCCCTGTCAATACGGGTAGCCCTGTATATTAGAAAATATTTTTAAATTATGATCCTATCTTTGCCCCACGTTTTACTTAAATAATTTTTTTTGTATCTCTTACGACAAACGAGTAGTTGGACTTTGTCACACTAATGCCCCACCCTGTATACGAAATAACTATAAAACCATCCTGTCTCTTTGTAAATAGACTTAGATTAAGATTCTTGAAACATATGCAAAATGGCATGACTCAGAACATCGTGGAATTTTTCACGTATTTTCTTACAAATCTAGGACTCCTGCCGTCTTACTAGAACCGTTTAACCTTCCTGCCGAGTACAGAAAAAGTATTGATTACATTTGAGTATTAAAACTTTTTAAAGGCATGACTCAGAAAATCACGGAATCAGGGTGAAAATTTTCTGCAAAATTTTCCAAGCGACAAGTATACTTAAACATCAGGAGACATAACGCCAATATTTTTTTTGATCATTTTGAAATAAATATATTTAATTTATTTAGTTGGCAGGACCCAGAAAATCATGAAAATTTCATTATTTCCTTACATGTTTGTATACATAATATATACTCCGTTAGCCCGTTTGCAACCCTCCTGCCCAAAAAATTCTCTTCATAAAATCGATAGTATCCTGTCATTCTACGGATATGGCAGGACTCAGAAATTGATCGCAAAACCGTATTTTTATTTTTTGGGAAAATCTAGTTTTTACAGGAAAATGTCACAGGAAATTTGTGGATGTTTCCACAGATTGTAAGTACTTCCTCTACCCTTCCAGTATTGCAAGAGGCAGGACTGAGAAAATCGTGGCTGAACTTCTGTATAATATCTCCCGGTCTAAAAACACTTAATCTCCAAAAGGACTAAAACACTTAAAACTTGACTTGAGAGAATGACATATACAACACCAACACTATTAATTTATTAAAACTATAAAATACAGGGTGTTTTAGTTAAAATTATTGAAATATTTTAATTTGAAATTTAAAGAAATGACGTAGCATTTGTGTAAACACTCTGTATTTAGAAATTATATTATTATAAAACTACATTGCTGAAACAACTTTACCTACTCTATGTACAAAGGTTTTCAAGACGTTATGATATGATTGTATGGTTGAGATTATTTGGATGAGATATGAACTTTGAAAAGATTGTCTCTGTCAAAATTAAATATAACTAAAAAAATCGTGAAACTCGTCGTGAAACACCCAGTATATTGGTGTTTAATGTGAACTGTTGATGTAGTTTCGTGAGAAAAAATTTAGTAGTAATTAACGCAAATATTGGAATAGTGGATACTACCCCAGGTAAATAAGGTAAAAATATACCATGTTCGGGACACTAAGCAGCCACGTTGTAAATGGGTTTTTTTGGGTACTATATACCTAATATATTATAAATACAAAAATGCCCGTCACAGTTCGGAAGAGAATTGTAGTTATTAACAATAATAAGGGTCAAACATGGCAGTTTTTTCGTTTAAATCGCTACAGGTAAAAATAGGGTAATTAAATAATATATCTTATTTCGCTGGTACCTATGATTAATGTGATTCCTAATACATTTCCAATGAAAATAATAAATCTTTGATAAATGTTGGCGATAGAATTTGTTTTTATATGCGAATCCGCGAAAATTATAACTCCCAAAACATTGATAACGAAAATATTTAGTTCATAATAGATGCCGACGAAAACAATTATTTCCCTTTCTGTTTCTGTTTCTGTTGACGAAAACAATTATTTCTGAGAACTTTTTAGTAATTATAATTTTCGTGGACCCACAAACAGAAATGATGTTTTTTGCTGATACTCCTCAAAAATAAATTTTTTCGCTAACACTTTATTAGAGATTATAATGTTCACAATCATATATTCGAAAATAATATTTTTCGCGGCGATCATTGAAAGTTATATTCTTCCCTGCATTTTTCGGAGTTATTCTTTTCGTAGGCGGCGGCGATTTATAGTATTCTTCTTTTAGTAGATGAGCAAAGTTTTAAAACGGAACTTTTTGAATTTTGGTCCGATCATTTGTTGCTTCCGAAATTGCAAAAAAAGACTAAAAATTCCAAAATAAAAAAATTGCTATAACTTTTGCAAAAATGACTAAAGATTTTCATATGGCATGAAAAGTTTAGTCAAACACTCCATATAATGCACATTAAAAATTTTAAGACGGTTCGTCAATTAGTTTAAATTTTATTCAATTTGTTTTTCACAAGGAGCTTTTTTGTAATGTTTTCTAAACCATCTAAAAGAAGAATAGTTATATTTTAATCGTATTTAAAAAATCGTTAAAGAGTGATTTTTATCATTCCGAAAACATTTTACTAAAGTAGAGTCATTTTGGCTTATAAACAATTTGAATAACTTTGTTAATATTGACTGTAGACTAAAACTGCTTTAGGATTTGAAAAGCTGGTATTTTTACACGAGTTTAAAAAAAATGTGTAGGTTAATTATTACGGTCAAAGTTAGCCACTTTTGTTATTTAATTCACAGCTACTTTGTTTATAACAATTAAGTAACCTAACTAAGAGTGGTTAATAAAGCTTTAAAAATGACGTTCTAACGAAATCGATTCGTGGTCGGTGGAGGGGAAATATTAAAATCCGTGTACTAAAAAAATGAGATTATTTCTTCAAACATACGCTGCGATTAATATCTATGGAGCTTGTTGTTGTATTTTGATCATAATTTTTAAATTCGTATGTACCCGTAGTCTTATAAAGCACGTTATGTACACATATCCCCACCTAACATTACAAAATGTTAGGGGGGAACCCCCTTACAACTCAGGAATATGAAAAATAAATTATTACCGATTCTAAGACCTAGCGAATATAATTACATAATTTATATAATTTATTAATATACAGGGTGATTGATTAGTAGGGTAAAGCTCAATAGCTCCGCTATAGTAATAGATAGCAATAAAAGTTAATAACAAAAATTTTAGCCAACTTTTTTAAACAAATTATCAAATATTGAATTTAATCCAAATAATATTTTAGTAAGTTTTGACATAAACACCCAGCAAACAGGTTTGAGCCCAGTTACGTGATGATTACGTTAAATTTACGGCAAATTTCAACGAATACGTAACTCGGTGATTTATGACGGCAAAAAAACGTATTTCAGTGCCAAATCATATACCTATATATTAGTGCTTCCTTTATATATGTTTGACATTAAAATAATATAAAATCATAATGACCAATATAGTACATGTTTTTAATAATAGGTGTGAATGTCGGTTACATCGCAAAGGTACGTTTATTTCACGTAATAATCACGAAACAGAAATAACTTCCTTTGGCTAAATTTTGAGAAATATTTTGGAAAACAAAATTTTACAACGGTGTTGGTTAAATACGTATCGCTTGAATTTTACTTACTGTATTTTATGGACTTAGAAAAATTAGATGTAGGTATTTCACGTAAAAGTAATGTAAATAATACCAATATTTAAACAAAAAGTTTATGATTTCGCTTTTAAAATCAGTTAGCATAACTATTTCAATCCAACCTTGATTTGAAGCTATTTTTGCTATTTTTTCTTTAAAAATATCACTGGAGCTAAAATGATGTTGAGTCTAATTTTCAAATCGCGCGCGGTGATGACGTACTGCCAAGCCTTTCTCCTCCTTTAAATACTATCACGTGACCACGGTACGTGACTAAATAGTTGGTTCGAAAACTAAATTAATCGATTTATCGAATAATAGATACGTTTCAATAGGATTATTTTTTTATATTTTTCTGGAATTGAAATGATTTTTAGTAAGACCAATTATTTAATAGTAGAAGAAATTTAAAAACAAAAAGAAAATACGTAATACTAATTTAAAGTAAGTAGAATAGTTTAACTGTAATTTAAAAATAATCGATTTTTATAATCGATGATCATAACCTCTAATATCAGCTTCTCACATTTCTCCCAACAAAAAGTGAAACGTGAAGAGCTTTATTTCCCTCGTTTTATTTTAGGCGGGTTTATTTATAATAATAATGTCTTTCGTATTAACGTTTGCCTCACTGCTCGAGTATTGAAGTGTCGATGATGCAATTAGAAAAAACAAGAAAGTGTCCTCCTCGAAATAAAAAGTGACCCGTGTTGTGTTTTGTGTTGGCAAATTTGTTAATGTGTTTTTAGGTCGGAACCATTTTTGGTTCATTGTATAATAATTATACAAGACAAATGTTTTAAAGTCTCTAAATTCTACTAAATAAATACATTGTTAATACTTTATATGCTTGTTTTATTTATATCATATGAGGATAATAATTACGTGATTCATAAGTTAATTAAGGTCGAATTATTTCCGTGAACCGAGGACGTATCTTTCACGTGAATACTAATATATACATTCCCTAAAAGATTTTGTTAATCAACACGTATTTGCAAAGTGAATTTCCCCAAAACATTTTATTGCTATTTAAGGTAAATAACACGTCTATTGAAGACGAGTTATTCACGTAATTTAAAGACGTATTTTCAATGTGATATTCCAACCAAATTTTCACGTGAAATTCACGTAAGCAATTTACGTATATTGGTGACAAATGTATCCAAAATTCACGTAATTAACACGTCGGTCTGTTTGCTGGGCAGTTTATTTACAAATGTGCCATCAGGGCTGCTTTATCCATTAGGCAATATAGGCAGTTGCCTAGGGCGGCAAATTGTGAGAGGGCGGCAAAAATACTGTACAAAAAAATATTTGTATATAAAAATTAAAATCGAATAACAAGTATAAATGTTCATCCATCAATGAAATAGAAGTGGGCATTCATTTCTAAATAGAATAAAACCAATTGCATTCATAACAAAAATAAAATAAACATAGAATTCTGTTATCTTAACACTATTCATTCACAAAGAACGGAATTCATAAATTTAGTGATTATTAGGTCGCCGGCAGCTGGACAAAGGTGGTGGGCCATTGAATACTTCAATATTGCACATTTTGCAGAAACTAAAGACTTGACTTGTCTACAGTAGGACATCGAGTTAAAGTTGGGATTTTCAACGTGTATTATTACAAGTAGATAAGGTTCGTGTTGTCGCACAGATATACTCCAGGGAAATAAGCAAGAAATAGACCATGTTCGGGACACTGAAATATCGAGGTAGCTGACTACTTTTTTAGTTATTGCTGACGGTTGACCTATAGGATGAAAACCTACATGTTTCCTGCCTAGAGTTCGCGTCCGTTTTTTAATTATTAACAATTTAGTGCAATCAACGCGATTTAATTTGTTGCTTCGTAAACTGCAAAATAACTGAAAATCGTTATTTCTTAATAACTTTTACTAAAACTAACTTAGAACTGTAGTGTTTCACCCAAAGTTGGGTATTGGAGTACATAACACACCCTCAAAATTTGAGACCGATCCATTAATTAGTTTAAAAGTTATTCTATTTGTTTATCCCAGAGACCTTTGTTTTACAATAACACATGTCAGAAAATAATGAAGATAGGAAAATTCTGCGTATGCCAAATGAAAGTAGAAAAGTGATACTATCAAAATGTATTAATAAAAGATAAAAAATTATCTAATATAGTAAAAAATCCTAGTTTATAAACATTTAGAATAATTTTAAAAATATTGTCCGTAGAAAACATCTTTTTTCTACAACCGTGTTAAAAATGCAATTTTTAGAACTCCATACGAGCGTTAAAAATGTTACTTTAAGGCACTAGTGCTTTAAAATATTAGTCCTGTCGCCAAGGGGGGTACAACGGCCTCCTTAATTCAGATGGACTTACCCAAGTTTTTTTTTATATATTTTGACCCGTAGAATACGAATTTTTTGGGTAACAGTTGATCCGGATGTCGATAGACAAAGAACTTGAGGAATTACTTAACAGCGATTTCTCGCAAAACAAAACATCTTTTTCTATTTTTTGGGTCATTTTAAGTAAAAAATATTCCTACAAGTTTTTTCGTAGAATGCATGGTTTTCGAGATAACCGCGGTTGAACTTTCAAAAAATCTAAAAATTGCAATTTTTGAACCCGAATAACTTTTGATTAAAAAATAAAGTAGCAATTCGGCTTACCGCGTTTGAAAGTTTAAGTCAAATTATATCGGTTTTGATTGTTTGCATTTCTAAAAATTAATTTTTTTATTGTTAAATAAAGCTATAAACACATAGTGTTTCCCGTGCCTAATACATGCGTTTTAACGCATGTTACGTAGAAATTGCCTCGCTTGCACTTGTAGCTACTCTACCTACTCGTTCGATTTTAAATGAGAAATCATTGAAAACATCACTCACGTACTAGGTTTTTATAGCTTTGTTTAACAATAAAATAATAAATTTTTAGCAATGCAAATAATCAAAACCGATAAAATTTGGCTTAAACTTTCAAATGCGGTAAGCAGAATTGCTACTTTATTTTTTAATCAAAAGTTATTCGGGTTCAAAAATTGCAATTTTTCGATTTTTTGAAAGTTTAACCGCGGTTATCTCGAAAACTATGCATCCTACGAAAAAACTTGGAGCATTTTTTGCCTAGAATGACCCAAAAAATACAAAAAGATGTTTTGTTTTGCGAGAAATCACTGTTAGGTAATTCCTCAAGTTCTTTGTCTATAACAATCTTATCGACATCCGGATCAACTGTTACCCAAAAAATTCGTATTCTGCGGGTCAAAATATATAAAAAAACTTGGGTAAGTCCATCTGAATTAAGGAGGCCGTTGTACCCCCCTGGCGACAGGACTATATATTTTAAGGCACTGCAGTTCGTATTGACCGTATAGACAATTTTTATGTAATGTCAAAAAAATATAAAAATGGAATGTCAGTGTTCAAGTAAAAGTTTTTGTAGAAATTGTCCTGTAATTAGGTTTGTAGAAAAAATATTGTATGATATGCGTGTTAAAAAGTACATTTTTAAGGCACTCATGTGAATTGCAGAACTCGCTATCGCTCATTCTGCAAACTTTCACATGCGGGCCTTAAACTTGTACTTTTAACACTTATATAGAGATATTACCATAACCACGCTACTGAACCCTTTATCAAGAGGACTTGGACCACGGTCATTAAGATAACGTAAACTTATAAAAAGACATTTTAGTTAGTAAACAGGCATTCATGTTTTAGTCATCATTTACTTTTCATTGTATCAAAGTTAATATTTTGTTGTAAAAGTTTTATTTTGTATTAATAAATAAAAGTAATTTTTTAAAAAGTGCTTTGTGATCAAGAAAACATCATTGGCGCTGCGAACAGGATAGTCTGCACAGAATCTCCCGCAATTCCTGGTCAATCTCAATTGTTTAGCAGAGTATCCACCTGTTAGAGAAGAACAACAGATGTTATCAACTGCGATCATCATACTGTAAGTCTTTCCTTTTTTTCACATTTTCCTTATCACTTATGAGCACATATTTTGATACGGTCGAAGAAATTAACGCAATTCTCTCTCAGCCACCTTCAAATAATTTTCGCGACAGAAGTCCTATTAGTAGATCTGAAAGAACAATGCCCATTACCAATGCCGACATTTCTAGCCTCTGTGCTACGCTTCCAGAATTTACTGCTGGACAAAATCTTTCTACTTTTATTAAATCCGTAGATAATCTATTAATATTTTTGCAACAACAGAATACTACTGCACCGCAAGAATTTATTATTAACGCTCACATTTTATCACGTATTAAAGGTGAACCACGAGATTATCTAAATTACTCCAATAAAACTAACTGGACAGATGTACGTCTAGCTTTACTTACGAAATACGGCGACAGGAGATCTGAAGAGATCCTTGTTACCCAATTAACAACAACGGTACAAAAAGCTTCTGAAAGTTATGACGACTATCACCATAGAATCATAGATAATTTAAACGATTTATTACAGCATATATCGCTACATAATACTCCAGAAAATTTAAATCTTAAAACCCCTTACTTTAGAAAATTAGCACTAAAAACCTTTTGTACTGGTCTTAACAATCCTTACTGCGAACACCTGTCGCACTTTCAGTTAGATTCGTTAGACGAGGCCCTACAAAAATGTATAGCTTTAGACAATCATAAAAATCAAGTATCTTATATGAATTTCTTAAAATCCCAACAAAAAACGGAAAAACCAAAAACAAATAATTCTTTTCCAACCGCGTTCAAATCAAATTTTAATGCTAGAGCCCCAAATAATTTTAGTAATAATCAATTTAGAC
This sequence comes from Diabrotica virgifera virgifera, assembly GCF_917563875.1. Taxonomy (NCBI): domain Eukaryota; kingdom Metazoa; phylum Arthropoda; class Insecta; order Coleoptera; family Chrysomelidae; genus Diabrotica; species Diabrotica virgifera. The sequence goes on from NC_065443.1 coordinate 176,049,055, forward strand.
CTTATGCACAAAATATTTCTAATTTTAGTAACCAAAGAAATCAATTTATTCCACAAAATCCAAATTTTCATAATGTAAGACCTGTCTTTAATCAAAACAATTCAAGACCCGTCTTCACTCAGAATAATTCAAGACCTGCTTTTACTTCGAATAATTCTAATAATTATAGGAATAATTTCGCTAATAATAGAACCCCTTATAGAAGCCCTATGCTAAGACACCAACAAATTAATACCCCTACGCCTATGAGTGGTGTGCAATCTATAAATACGGAAACGAGACCTATGACAATTTCAACACAAAATTTTAATGTAGAAACAGATTATTATAACGAGCCGCATACACAACATAATAATGTAGACGAAGAATTTACAGACAATTCAGTGTCTGATGAATCTTCAGAATACGTCGAGCAAAATTTTCACGACCTCGCATTAGACGAACGCCCCCCTCCTCTGTAGTATTAAATAATCTACGAAGTTATCCAAAACTTCCATTTTTCATCCTACCAAAAAGTCGACTTAAGGTATTAATCGACACTGGAGGATCGGATACAATTATTACGCCCAATGCCGCAAAATATTTTAATCCACAACATGTTTATAAAAAAGATTTCACTTTAACTTCCATGAAACAGACAACTAAACACTTGTTAAACATAAAAACAAATTTACTTAAGGAAATTAAAATTAATGACTTCATCGATGCACGTATTGCAGATTGGAGCCATGATTTTGACATATTATTAGGAAATCACGATTTAGAAAAATTTCAAGCGATATTAAATTATAAATCAAAAAATTTAACATTTAATTTATTTAGAATAAGTATACCATTTCAAACTCTATTTAATAAGATCCCAGTAAGTATTTTAAACGGAGAAATATTACTACCTGAAACGAAATTAAATAATTTAGTAATACCTGAGTCAATTCATTCGGTAACAAACGGATTTTTAAATAACGTTTCGTTAGATGAACCGATTCAAATTGATCCTATACAAGTAGAACCCATCAATGATTACGATTTGCATTCTAACCTACCGTCGAACTTTGACCCAAATAAAATTCGCACCCAACATTTAAACGAAGAAGAAAAGCAAAAAATTCTAAATCTTTGTCATAAATATAAAGATATTTTTTATGATGAAAAAACAAACTTAAGTTTCACTTCAGCTATAAAACACGAAATACGAACAAAGGACGAAAACCCTATTTTTGCACGTAGTTTTAGACATCCTAAAAGTATGCAAGAAGAGATAACTAGACAAATAAATAAATTATTAGAAAATAAAATTATTCGCCCCAGTAAATCCCCCTTTTCTGCGCCAGTGTGGGTAGTCCCCAAAAAAGCAGACGCTTCCGGAAAGCGAAAATTTAGAATGGTTATAGATTATAGAAAACTCAACGAAAACACAATAGAAGATAAATACCCACTTCCGAGAATAGACGAGATTCTCGACAATCTAGGTAAAGCTACTTATTTCACGACACTCGATCTTGCCCAAGGATTTCATCAAATTGAAATGCACCCCTCTTCAATTGAAAAAACTGCCTTTACTGTCCCCCATGGACATTTTGAATTCCTTAGATTACCATTTGGTCTGAAAAACAGCCCATCAACCTTTTCTAAATTAATGGACAATATTTTACGACCTTTTCTATACAAATATTGTTTCGTATACATGGATGACGTCATAATATTTTCCAAATCCCTTCAAGAACATCTAATACATATTAAAACTATCTTCCAAACCTTTCAAGAAAATAATCTTAAAGTCCAATTCGACAAATCAGAATTTCTAACAAAAGAAGTCGCTTTCTTAGGCCACATCGTGACTCCCCAAGGTATCATGCCAAATCCAGCAAAACTCGAAGCAATTCAACATTACCCAATTCCCAAAACTTTAAAAGAAATTAAGTCATTTCTAGGCTTAATTGGATATTACCGCAGATTCATTCCAAACTTTGCAAAAATTACTTCACCCCTTACGAGATGCACACGAAAAAATTCCATCATCAATCACACTAACGCCATATACGTAGAAGCCTTCGAAAAATGCAAAGAGCTACTTTCTAATACCCCTGTACTTCAATACCCCGACTTTTCTAAACGTTTCACGCTAACTACAGATGCCTCAAACATTGCAATAGGATCTGTATTAACACAAGACAATCACCCTATAGCTTACTACTCACGTACTTTAAATACAGCAGAACAAAACTATTCAACCATAGAAAAAGAACTTTTAGCTATAATCGACTCATGTAAACACTTTCGCCCATACCTATACGGACAAACATTTTTAATTGAAACTGATCACAATCCTTTAGTTTGGATATACAAGATCAAAGATCCGACATCTAGATTAGCTAGATGGCGCCTAAAATTAGAAGATTACAACTTCGAGGTTAAGTATAAACGAGCCAAAGAAAATCAGGTAGCAGACGCCCTTTCGCGTGTGCAAATTAATGCACTCACTCGAGCCTCAGTTTGCGCCGAACCTCCTGACAGTACAGATTTTAACCCCAACGATTTTCTAAATACATTTGACGAAATACAACATGATAACTCAGACGATACACAAACTCAACATACTTCGAGAGAAAATCCAATAAACGGAATCCCAACCTCAGAAGAACCTTTAAATCTATCTACAAATCAGATAATAATGTTACCAAATTGCGACAAGTACGACGTTAATTATACAAAAATATTCAATAAACACAGATACACAATTAACCTGACAGCCAACTGGGAAGATTGCATCCTAGACGCTCTTAGAAAAATATTAAGACCAAAACAAAAATTCGGTATAAAAGTCCCGCACGAATACAGACCGTTTATTTGTAATTATTATAGAGACAATATTAATAGTACAGTAAAAGCAAACTTCTGCAATACAATTCTACAAGACATAAAAGACGAAAATAAACAAATAGAATGCGTAAAAATATACCATACATCAAATCACAACGGTATAACCGAGACATATAAACACCTTAGACATAAATTTTACTGGCCGTCAATGCAGACTACATCAATAAATGCGAAATTTGCCTGCAAAATAAATATGAAAGACACCCATATCAATTACCCCAGTTAGGACCGCTACTAGGTCAAAAACCTTTCGATATCCTACATCTAGACATTTTTCAATGTGACAAAAAATATTATCTTACAATAATTGACTCATTTTCAAAATATGCACAATGTTATAAATTACCCGATAAATCATCAACTTCAGTCCTAAATAAAATCAGACATTTCTTTAGTCACCATAATTATCCGAAAAAAGTAATCTTTGACAGCGGAAAAGAATTCAACGCTAGTCTCATAAAAGAATTCATGAAAATGCATAAAATCGAGGTACATTTTACCACAGTCAACAATTCCTCATCAAATTCACCTATAGAACGTTTTCATTCCACACTATTAGAAAAACTTCGCACTCTTAAAGCGCAAAACCCAAATTACTCACTCGATGATACTTTCACTCATGCCATTTTAATTTACAATCAATCCATCCATTCAGCAACAAATTATTCACCTTTTTCTATACTTTATGGCCCCTATGCAGAAGAAATTAATTTTGATTTCGACCTTCCAATATACGATACTTATAATCAAAGACACAAAGACGAATTACTTCCCTTCATAAACGATTTATACGAAAGACAAAAGAAAAAACGAAACGACGCCCTAACAAAAATAAATAAATCAGCAGAAACAATCCCAGATATTAACGAAAATATTTACGTAAGAAAAACTAAAAATAAAGCAAAGTTAAAAGACCCTTATCAAATTATTAAGCCAACGAAACAAATTAAAACTAAAGTTATCGGTCTAACAGATAAGAATAACACAACTACCGCTCATCTTAAAAACGCTAAACGATTACGAAAAACTTATAAAAAATTCCCTTTGCAGGTCAATGCTTCGACATCTTCAGGCAACGACCCTAATACAAGAAATTCCAAATAATGGTTATTACGAAGAATTAATTGGACCTTCTAAGACAATATCCCATTATCACAAACACATTATTCAAATTAATCTATCAAACATAGAACAGATATTAACAAATAGCTCGTTAACCTTTTCAATTTTATTGCCTAAAGTCACAGGCATTAACTTACTAAGTAATCAATACAAACATCTTTTAACGGAAACAGAAGACAATTTAAATAAGATAACCCGTAAACCAAGATTAAAAAGAGGTTTACTTAACATTTTAGGAACAACAATTAAATTTATCACTGGTAATCCAGACAATAATGATATGGAATTATTAAATTTACATATCAACGCAATTGAAGCAAAACAAGACGAATTAATCTCAAAATATAATAAACAAATATCTTTTGGAGATACTTTTAATACTAGAATAGATAACCTTTTAAGAAAAATAAACGACAATAATAAAATTCTTTCGAATGCATTAGATCACCTATCTCAACAATTAGCCGTTATCAATGAAATATTTGAAATCCAATCAATAAACGGATACATTCAAAAATTAATTAGAACAATCACTCTTTCTCAACTAAATATACCAAATGTAGAATTATTTACTCTTGAAGAATTAAAAACTTTACAAAATATGCTAATTCCTCTTTATTCTCACGATGCATTACTTATTGACGAAGAACATCCTTACGAATTATTAGAATCTTCACATGCCTTTGTATGTATTACTCAAAATAATATGCTCATAATATTAAAAATACCTATCCTATATCCTTCATACTACCCTACTTTTAAAATTTATCCAATACCTAATGACGAACATCAGATGATTATTCCACCTGCGAGATACTACTCTAACAATACCTGGTACGAAGATTGTATGCAGAAATCCAGCCATATTGTATGCCAAAACGAAGTAAAATCCAAATGCCAGATACCAAATGTCGAAACATGCACGATAGTCGACGTCTCCGAAAACTTTATCCAAGAAACAAAAGATGCCACCCTATTGGGAATAGTTCAACCATTAACAATAAATCAACGAAGAATTTCCCGCTCCAGCATTGTCATAACCAATGAAACATTATACATACTTGGTCAGAAAATACAACCGAAAACAACCCAAGAGATTCAAATACCCAGTATAGTACCAATCAAACTAAAGCCACAACATTCCATATTGTTGGAAAAATTAGAAGTCCCAAAAACGCACGGACAAATACAACCAATCGAGAGACTTAACCTTCAACCATTAGTATCGCTAGGACTTAGTTCATTTTCTACATTCTTAATAGTCCTTGCCATAGCGATTATTATGTACATAATAGCAAGAAAAAGACGACGACTCTACAAATTGCTGTTCAGCCCGAAAATTCCAGCCCAGCAAGCTCTAGCTCTACAAGAACTTCTTGAATCCTCACAAACTAAGGATTCGCTTATGGAGGAAGGAGAGATATTACCATAACCACGCTACTGAACCCTTTATCAAGAGGACTTGGACCACGGTCATTAAGATAATGTAAACTTATAAAAAGACATTTTAGTTAGTAAACAGGCATTCATGTTTTAGTCATCATTTACTTTTCATTGTATCAAAGTTAATATTTTGTTGTAAAAGTTTTATTTTGTATTAATAAATAAAAGTAATTTTTTAAAAAGTGCTTTGTGATCAAGAAAACATCATTATATCATAAATAACTATTTACATATTCGAAAAGGTGATATTTTACTCGAATTTTTAAAAATGTAGTTTAAATGGTGACTAGTCATGGTAAGTGAAGGGAAAGCTACTGCTTTGATTGCACTAAATTGTTAATAATTAAAAAACGGACGCGAACTCTAAGCAGGAAACATGTAGGTTTTCATCCTATGGGTCAAAAATGACCAAAAAAGATGTCAGCTACCTGGCCGGAGCCGACAAATGCATGAGTTCAAAAACTAAAAAAGCAACTTAAAACTAATATCATTTTCTATATCTTGGGATCTGCTCAATGGATTTTGATCTTTCTTCCTTTAATTTGTATGTACTTTTGTGTACATTACAAATATGCAATTTGTCTAGACATTTATTAATTAATAAACAGTCTAATTTTTTTAAACCATTTTTGAAAAAATAATTTTTTCTCAAAAATCAATTTTTTGTAATCATTCTATCAATATTAATAGAAAAAGTTAAGGTATAGGTACTTTAATAATAAGTTATGTTCAATAAATAATTATTTAATAAAAATAATTTATTTATAAATATACTTATAAAATAGCAATTCTTATTTAAATAAAAAATTCTGCTTGCATTTTTTTTTCGCAAAAATGGTACATGTTTTAAGGGCGGCTACTAGAGAATTGCCTAGGGCGTCATTTGACCTAAACGCGGCCCTGTGTGCCATTAGATAAAACTTTAAACATAATTAATACGAAATTAGAAAATGATAATACATTGACAATTAGGACAAGACTAAATGTATCAGCTATAATGGAGTTATTAACATTAAGTACTAATAAGACCTATTTTAAACTAAATAATGAATTCTACAGGGTGATTGATTAGTAGGGTAAAGCTCAATAGCTCCGCTATAGTAATAGATAGCAATAAAAGTTAATAACAAAAATTTTAGTCACCTTTGAGCTTCACATTACAAAATTAGTTAGAATGTTACAGGGTGTTCGATAACACAGTGGCAGACCTAAACTATGTTTCATTTTTTAATAGAACACCATATATTTTATTTTATATTCGAAATCCTGTTAACTTCTTCATCACAAAAATATAAAGGTTTGTAATGTTATACAGGGTATTTACAAAGTTATAACCAATTTTGTATGAAAATCGTAACAAGTTCAACTCCTTGTATAAATAAAAATAAGCACAACAGCAATGATTTATTAATGTCATATTTTTTTTGTCAAAATTTTTAAGAATTATTGATATTGCTAATTTTCTTTATATAAAATACAGGGTGAGTCAAAACGCAAGTACATTATTTTCTCAGTAATGTTAAATAGAACACCCTCTATTTTATATCATTATTGAAAAGTAACATTGACGTACTTTAATTTTTATATAACATTCTCTATGCCCAAATTTATTAGTTTTCGAGATATTTTCATTCTTCATAGCAAATTATTTTAGGTGTTTAAATTTATCTAAATTTTAAGTAAGCCATGACTGAATTGACAAATGAAGATTACTGATTATCAATCCGGTAATCAATGTAACACTGTAGCAAATAAAGAAATAAAAATAATTTATTAGGAATACATTTTACAAAGAAAAACACAACCACTACATGCAACATTTTTGAAACAATTAAAAACTAACTTTTTATGTAAATGCAACAAATAAACAAAGAAAATTAGTAATAAATTTTACAAAACAACACACAAACACAAAATACAATATTTTGTGAAGACAATTAAACACTACTTTTGTATGTAAATGTAACAATGTAACAAATAAAGAACGAAACATAATTTATCAGTAATACATTTTGCAAAAAAACATGTTTGAAAAAATTAGAAGCTACTTTTAATAAATTATTTTTAATATTTAATTACATAAGGTGTTCAAAATTATCTAGTAACACATTTATGTACGCCTAAAAACGATCATTGAATGAGCTACTTACTCTACGGGGCATTTGTAAATTAACACATCGAAATACACTTTGTATTCTATTTTTATCTCATCCCTTGTTGTTGGAGGTATTTTATAAATTTCATTATTAACGTAACCCCAAAAAAATCAGTCCAGTTAATTAAATTCTGGTGATTTGGGTGGTAGCGCTACTGGTCCATTGAAAAATGAAAATATCTCGAAAACCAATAAATTTAGACATAGGAAATGTTATCTAAAAATTAAAGTACGGTAATGGTACTTTTCAATAGTGATACGTGCGTTTTGCCTCACCCTGTATTTGATATAAAGAAAATTAGCAATATCGACCATTCTTGAAAATTTTGACAATACGTTAAAAAATATGGCATTAATAAACCATTGTTGTTTTGCTTATTTTTATTTATACAGGGAGTTGAACTTGTTACGATTTTCATATAAAATTGGTTATAACTTTGTAAATACCCTGTATAACATAACAAACCTTTATATTTTTGTGATGGAGAGGTTAACAGGATTTCGAATTTAAAATAAAATGTAGGGTGTTCCGTTTAAAAAAACATAAGTTTGGTCTGCCACTGTGTTATCGAATACCCTGTAACATTCTAACTAATTTTGTAATGTAAATGAAGCTCAAAGGTGGCTAAAATTTTTGTTATTAACTTTTATTGCTATCTATTACTATAGCGGAGCTATTGAGCTTTACCCTACTAATCAATCACCCTGTATAATATTAAGGTAGACAATTTTGTCCAAAAAAATAAAAAAAATGTCAGGGGGCAACCCCCTTATAACTTATGGGTATGAAATAGCTATTTGTATAACAAGAGAGGAAAGTGCTACTTTTCCTCACGAGAATGAAGTTTACTGCCCGACGCGTAGCGGAGGGCAGTAATCATTCAAGGGAGGAAAAGGCACTTTACTCCTATGTTATACATACGATTTTTTCACCTTCCTCAAATACCAAGTCATTTTTTCATTTTTAAATAATTTATTTATGTAACTAACTAACAAAATTTATTAGAGAACTAAAACTAACAAGTAGGTACAGTAGAACTGTCAACTGTCAAATATAAGTAAAATTATTAATGTAAACATTGAAACCAAAATAACAATTTACTGTTCCTTATCATGCTGCAAAATACAGGGTGTTCTACAAATAAATGTAAAAATGTGTAGATTTTAACGTAATAGATTATAGAATATTGTGTAGGGCGTCAATAAGTTATTTCGTCAATGACATACCATGACGTCACTCTTACTTTTACTCCCTGGGGAGGAAAAGTACTTTTTCTCCCTATAGAAGAAAAGTACGACTTTGCTCCCTTCAGTTAGATCAGGAAAAGTATACTTTCGGTAAAGGTAGGTGAAAAAATAGATTACAACCTATTCCCAGTCCTACAGGATATACGTGTAAAATTTCATAAACATCGGTCAAGCCGTTTCGGAGGAGTATGGTAACTAACACTTACAGGAGAATTTTATGTACATATATAGAAGTAACTGTGAATTAAATAATAAAAACGGCTTACTTTGACCGTAATTAACCACGGCGAAAAGTTTTATTTGAAAATTCGTGTAAAAATATCAGCTTTGGAAATCGCACAATAGATTTACTCTACTTTTGACTCTACTTATATAAAATGTTTTCGGAATGATAAAAATGACTTTTTATTTATTTTTTAAACACTTTGAAAATATAAGTATTATTCTTTCATGTGGTTTTCACTGCTGAAAGAAATGCTGTATCATTATTATTTTCCGAACAACATTGCAAAGAAAAGCTCTTTGGGGTAAACAAACTGAATAAAATTTAAACTAATTGACGAATCATCCTGAAATTTTTTGTGCATTATATGTACTATTTACCTGTTGTACCTATGTACCTTTGCTTATCTACTAAAATATAAATACTCTAAATAAGATATTTAATTACCCTATTTTTACCTGTAGCGATTTAAACGAAACAACTGCTATTTTGACCCTTATTTGTTAATAACTAAAATTCGCGTTCGAACTGTGACGGGCATTTTTGTATTTATAATGTATGAGGCATATAATAGTACTCAAAAAAATCCATTTGCAACCTGGCTGGTCAAGTGTCCCGAAAAAACCTTATTTCTCTTGACTATACGTACATTTAAAGAACGAGCTTTAAAATTTGACTATCAAATTATACAATATCTGGAACGTTCATCTGAAGATTGAGTTATTATGACAAAAATACGACATAACTTAAGATGGTAAAATTATTTTGAAAAGTAATAATTTTAGATATCTAAAGTAGGTATTATAGAGAAATGGGCACTAAATATGTGATACGGTTAGATAGGATAAACAAAATAGAATTTTGTGTAAAAGAAATATTGCAATATAAATTGAGTTAAAAACAGAATTTTGAAACAAAAAACAAATTCCAAAAATACAGCGATAAGACTATCTATGGCATAAGACAACGTGCAGTTAAAAAGAAAGAAAACATAAGATATGTTAGGATGGTAAGCCATGTTAAACAACAAAATGATAACTTCAGAGGAGATATGGTAAGTGACTGTCATTCCTGATGTGTCCACAATGTGGCGTATTATTGTGACATATTTTATGTCCTCTATCCTCTATTTCAGCGGTTCTCAATCTTTTTGTGTCATGTACCACCAAATACTTTTTATTATTTTTGGTACCACCTAACTGAAATACATATCTAACTAGGCGATCTAATTAACTATAATAGTGGTGCTTATTTTGGCTGTTTTTGCGTTTTGTGTACCACCTCAAAAAATGAAATGTATCACCAGTGGTACATGTACCACAGATTGAGAACCGCTGCTCTATTTAATCCTCTATCGGACTAGACCTTTTTTAAACCTGCACTTGATTGCAATAAATTTGATATTCTGCTCCATATTTTACAAAAGACTTTAGCTATATTTTCGTTATAGTGACAGTAATTTAAAAGTTTTGGATTTTATAGATTTTTATAAACCAGATAAAAGTATTATTAATCTCTTGTCTGAATCATAAATACATAATATTGATTCTAAAATGAAGCATATTAACCATATCATTTTCATTGTAGTACTAATACTAAAATAGTCAAAAATCTTCCTTTTCTATTGTATATTTTTATTGTTAAATTTATCTACCAGATTTTCTAAAGAACACAATGCTACTCAATGACATAGAGAGTCTGGTTTAAAATTTTATTTTTTAATTAAGAATCGTCATAACAACTGGTGATAAAATTGCACAATAGTACTTAGAGTACTAAAAGTAAGGGTTTTGCACATTATTTACTTATTTGTTAGAATACAGGGTGACTATTTAAGAAGAAATCTTTAACAAAATTGTGATCTCCTTATGTAAATATCTTAAATGTTAATCAAAACTCCAGAACTAAAAACATACGTTCAAAGGGTCATCATAAAGAAACGTTCCCTCTTTTTATGTTTTCTCCTGTGTTTTACCCCGTAAGATAAATCTGAACACAATTAATCACAAGTTAGCAATTCCGGCATGGTTAGTTGTTATTATGATATATATATTACTGTCTTCTGTCGCGATAAAGCTTCTGGTAGAGATCTTTGGGCGAGTGGGATTACTCACGAATTCGAATTTAAAATTTTAGATCAAATTTATATTTTATATCTGTGAACATGGTAAATTACACATTTCGAGGTAATATTGCAGCCCTCTATGGGATGGCTAGATTGGTTATCGATATCACATAATTTTTATTTGGTAATATATCCTGACTGATTGGAAAAGTAATATAAAATATAAAACACACTTTTTATTTGGAAAGAATGCAGTCAACGTGATGTTTCTTTTAGGGATAAAAGTAGTAAAAAGTTGACTGTATTAGGTTTTATTTTGTATTTTATTGAACATGAATTTTCAACAAGTAGCTGGAAATTTTATAATTAAAAAATTAGTATTAGTATTTATTCTTCTCAGAGCTGGTTTTTAAATCTGTGAAATAGAAGCGCCAGGTGTGGACACTTATCTTGAATTTGTTTTTAATGATATACAAGTTGATGCTAATTCCTTCTTCTTCTTCTTGACTGGCTTTACAACTCGGGGTGAGTCTTCGCCGCATCCACTATGGCCCTCCATCCTCTGCGATCTTGCGCTTCGATTTGCCATTGTTGTACCCCAATCCTAGATAGATCGGTTTCAACATCATCCTTCCATCTTTTTCTGGGACGGCCCACTGATCTTCTACCGTCTGGTCTCTCGAAGAACACTGTCTTTAGCACTCTGTCTTCCTCTGATCTTACAACATGACCTGCCCATCTTATCCGATTAGCTTTTATATGTCTGACGATGTTTTCAGTACCATATAGAGTCACCAATTCAGCATTGCGGCGCCTTCTCCACTCTCCTGTCAATTCATCTCTTTGAGGACCAAATATCATTCTGAGGACTTTCCTTTCAAATATCAGCAATTTATTTATTTCTCGCTGATGTAGAGTCCATGTTTCACTCCCATATGTAACAACTGGGCGAATAATTGACATGTACAGTCTTAAGATTGTAACATGCTAATTCCTTGATAATTATTTATTCTTCTTTTGTGACGTTCCTTTTTGTATTTTTGGTTCTTTAACTGTATCTATATAAAATTCACTGACTCTTTTGTGTCTGGTATACAGTCAAACCCGCTTATTAGAATACCTCTTAAAGGAATATCCCGGTTTAAGTAATAGAAATTTGAGGTCCGGAAACGTTTCTACTAGCGACCTATGATCGGTTATTAGAATATCCCGGTTATAGGAATACTTTTGATTGGCATGAAGGCTATTCCAATAAGCGGGTTAGACTGTATTGAAGTATTTCTTTCTCAATTCATCAAATATATCAATAAATATTTATCTAGCTTCATCCCTCCTGGTGGAATATTGGGTGCTTATGCGTTTATTGTCCAAAAGTGTAAGATTGCTGACTGGTCGAGTCAACGCATTGAAAAATATACCTATAGAATTCACAAATTGATCGTAAAAAATATACTTTTAAATAATTCTTTTTCTTTAGTTATTTGTTATAAATTAACATAGATGGAAGCTTCTGGTTTATCTGTCAGTCACACCTAAAGAAATGTGTTCATTTTTTTCTATCTACAATGGATTTTTCCCTACAGAATAGACAATTTTTCATGTGTATTGTTTCCGATTATATTGGTATAATAAAGTATAAATAGGTATACTTCTTCGATCCTTTTTAATTCCTCTTATTACAACTGTACCTATTGTTCCGTAATTTAAGATTTTATGGAAATAATTAATTAGCTCACGATCTATTCTTCTTCACAATTAACAATCTCTTCTAATTTATCTCACTAATTTATATTTATATTTACATGGCTTAACTTTTCCTTAGAGTCCTTAGAGTAAATGAAAATATATTTCCGGATATATTGTACTCCTTGAGTTTAGCTATAATAATAGGCCTATATATAGAGGGTATCGAAAGCTTTTTCGATATCAAATGAAACATCTATTACGTCTTGCTTGCACTGGAAGGCGTTAATGATTTGATGTTTGGAGAACTGCTAGATTGTCTGCTATGCTTCGAAGTGACCTAAAACCTGATTGTGCTAAATTTATATATTATATTTTTCTAGGTACCACAGGAGTCTTTAATTGATCATTTTCTCCATAAGTTTGCAAATTGTACATGTGAGAGAAATTGGCCTGTAGGAATTTGGATCAGTTGGAGGTTTGCCTTGTTTTTTAACTGGGATAATTATGGATTTTCGCCAAATATTTGGAAATGATTGTTTGGTCCATATTAAATTGTAAATTTCAAGCAGTTTGACTAGACTAGGTCGAGAAAGATTTTTAATAAAGATAAAGGGGATATATCTGGATCTGCAGCTGAATTTTTGAAACAGTACAATGTGTCTGATAATTCTTGTAATTTAAACGGCAGATTTAGAGAGTCTAGATCGGATTTTTTGCAATCAGATAAACTGGATTCTAGATTAGTAGACGTGGGGGGCTGAAAATTTAAATGTTTGATTGTTTTCTTATGAAAATTTTCACCCAAAATGTTAGCAATTTGTTGACTGTCAGTGACTGCGCTATTTTGAATGAGTATGGCAGAAATTCTTGAATATGTTTTCTTTCCTGACATGTTTAATTTTCTTCCAAATTTGGCTAGAAGGAGTGTGAGTATTGATGGATGAGATGTGGTTTTTCCAGAAGTCTTTTTTGCTTTGTTTGCTTACATACTTAGATTTAGCTCTCAGTTATTTTAAGTTGATGAGATTCTCTTTAGTGCTATCTCTGCGATATTTATTTAATGCTGCCTTACTTTGTTGTATAGCCAGAGAACATTGTTCGTTCCACCAAGGTGTTGCCTCACGAGTTAAAGAGATTGGTGTTTGTCCAATATTTACTTCAGCAGCAAATATTATACAGTTATTGAAAGCGGCAATATTTTTATCGGCATCTTCTGATAATTCAAGCTGGTTTAGTTTGCTTTCAGTATGTATCCGAAAGCTATCCCAGTTGGCATTAGAAATGTTCCATTTTTTTAAACGTGTCGAAATGTTTTTCTAATTTTTCAGATATTAAAATAGGGAAATGATTGCTATCATAAAGATCGTCAACAGCTTTCCATGTAAGACTAGGATATATTTTTGGATGACATAAACTTAAATCTATAGAGGAGAATGTGCCAGTAGCAATATTCAAATGGGTTTTGGAATGGTCATTCATGATACAAGTGTCAGTAATATTTAAAACATTTTCGACAGTCTTTCCTCGGCCGAAGGTTCTTTCAGAACCCCACATTGTATTGTGGGCATTGAAATCTCAAACAAAAAGAAAAGGTGAAGGAAGTTGGTATATGAGGTCCACTAGATCAGCTTTAGAGAGGCTATAATTTGGAAGAATATATATGCTACAAACTGTAATGTTATTTGGGCACCAGATGTTAACGGCGATAGCTTCTAGGTTTGTGCAAATTGGAAGATGTGTGGAGTAGAGATCATTTGATACGAATACGGATGTTCCACCGCTAGCCCTAACATAGTAAGTTCTCAAGAAATGGTAACCTACAAAACCCTTTAGGAGTCTTTTGTGATCAGATTTGAAATTTGTTTCTTGTAAACACAGTATGTTGGCAGTAGTATCAAGGATTAACTTTTGGAGGTGTGGTGTTCAAGTCTGGAGTAAAACCCATCACAGTTCCATTGAATTAGATTGAATTTTACTAAAATGTGGATTTTTCGGAGAGTTGGGAGGTATATGAGAAATACTCTTCATCCTGGGGTTCCAGTGATGAGAGAGAATTTAAACTCACCGTATCTGCTGTGTTTTTTAATAATCTTGTAAATCTGTACTTTAGTGACCTATCTGTTAGAGAAGGATAAACATTATATATGTCAGATAGTAAAGATTTGATGTCATGTGTAAACTGTTGTGCTTCAGATAGTGGATTGCTACTACCGTAGCTATTTTTAAAGAAACTAATGAAATTGTCTACAAAAATAGAAAAAGAGTGTGATGACTTACTAAAGCAATCTTTTATTTCTTCTTTTGAGGCATCAGTGATTTTTGAACTATCAGTTGAATCTTTTTTTAACTTCATAGGTTGTTTCGTTGGTTTCTTGTTTGCATCTTGATCAGGAGGAGGCATTTCAGATGAAATTTCTTCTTGTGTTTCTGTCACGTTGATTGCGTTGGAATCTACTGAACTTGAGAAGGCTCTCTTCATTCCAGGTACAGGTGAAGAAGGTGTTTCGTTTGTTGTTGTATTCGCCTTTGGAACTAAAGGAATATTTGTATTTGTTTGTGTGTTTGTGTTAGGACATTTGTTTGCTGTATGTCCAGGCTGTTTATAAAGAAAAGATTCCATACGATCCGTAGACAGGAATATTCTGTGTGTGTTATGCTCATGTTGTATTAAAAGTGACGTTTGAAGCTCGTAGTTCTCAGTAGCTGGAGTAACGTAGACTTGTCGTCTAAATCAAAATATGCGCATACTCATCCCCTGGGATATCTGCTTTCAATAGTGATATAGGGGATACCATTTGTAGTCCGAAATCTTTCAGTGCACGTTCTATGGCCTCATTAGTTAAGAATGGATCGACATTTGATATTAATATTCTCTTAGCTGGAGAAATTAGTCTTCTTATACTCAGCTCGACGGAATTTTCAGTTACTGTGTGATGTTCCAATATAAGCTGATCTACAAGCTTGGTTCTTGATAAGTAGATACACACTCGATTGTTTGAGATTTTCGATGCAAAACAAACATTTTTGGGACTAACGATGTTTCCGATTGCTTTAACGTAGTCTAGTAGCACAAGATTAGGATGAGAATGTATGATAACTGCTTGTTCTCTTTTTGGATAAACAGGTTTCGGTTTTGCTTTAGCTGCGGCAAGATAAGAAGCTGTAGGTGTATTGTTTTCTTCGTTGTTTGTTGACATTGTGGATTTTGTTACAGTTAAAGTAGTTTGCTCAATTTTGTTGCCCTTGTAGTCAAAAGCAACAGATTCAGGATTATCCATGATTATTGTAATTATTGACCAACCAACAACACACCATGGCGTATTACTGGTTGCTTATAAAATTGTCGTTAAGCGAGAGGTGATTTAAAAGGTATTAGTATTTCACTAATAATCACACAAAAAAGTTCCGACATAAACAAAATAAACAGTTCGATGCAACAATTGTAGTCAAATTTTAAGTAATATCTACCTTTCGCCTACTCGCAGACGGCAGTAAATATCAGCTTCCAATGCACTACACAAATTTACAATCCAAATATCCACTTTAAAACTAAAATAACGATTCACAAAGTACAGAACGACCTTCACACGTTCAGGTACAAGCGATCAATCAAATATGTATTTTAAAACCCGATCCCAACGAAAGATTTTCAAATGACAATTTTAAAAAGACTTTTTAAAAATACCGCAACGTAAATTTTTAATTTTTCACTGGGAAATTAGTCTTTTTGACTAAAATGCAATTGGAACAAAACAAGGGCCCCTGAGGCCTGAGCTAAGCTGGGGTACCCGAGACCTTAACCTAAAAATTTAAATTATTACTTGGGAAATTGGTTATTTCGGCGTAATAAATCCTAAAATGCCATTGGGAGAGGGTGCCCAGGCTAAGCTGGGACCCCCGAGACCTTTCGTAAAGATGTAAATTGTTACTGAGGAAATTAGTTATTTTGGCGAAATAAAAACTAAAATGCATCCGGAATAGGGGCCCAGGTCT